>NC_132821.1:19128637-19469709 GCF_048594095.1 Paramormyrops kingsleyae
CTCAGAAAATGCTGGCAGACGAGCGGCTCTGCCAGAGCGAGCTTCTCTACGCCTTCCTCAGCCCGTCCCCTGAGCACCTCAAGGTCATCGACATCCAAAACAAGACGACCTTCTCCTTGGCCTCCTTCCTGGAGAGGCTGCCAGGAGACCTCTTCTCCCACCAGGAGGTGAGCTCTGAGATGAGGAAAGCCAACACAAACACACAAATCTACTCCTCACACATTCAGACACAGGCTTCTCTGCCAAGTGACACTCAACAAAGGTGTCCCCTAACCAGACTAACACGTGGCAGGACGAGACAGATGACGATAACGACTTTGGCTGTGGGGATGAGGTGGCTGAGCCATGCTTCATGCTGATTGGAGAGATCTTTGAACTCAGGGGCAGTGAGTATCGGGCCCATTGGTGTCAACATGTGTCTACAGGGAATCATCCTGCCAGGCAGCTGTGGACACCGCAGCTCTCATAATGTTGCACTACTTTTTAAATCAGAGACGATATGCTATTCTCAAGCTTCATTTTCAGTATGTCAAGAATCTTGAGGCAAAACAAAACAAATGCCACAAGCCCACAAACACTACTTTGCTAGAGTGGTTTCTGCAAAGGCATTTTGAAGAGGTTGCGAAAGACTTTTCTTACCACTGGTTTTTTCTCTCACCAGTGTTCAAGTGGGTGAGGAAGACGCTAATTGCACTAGTTCAAGTCACCTTTGGACGAACTATTAACAAGTAAGTACGGCAGTACCCAGCAATTCCTGATTGTGTATAAGAGTGATGCTGTTGGGATCTGCATAGAACCAGTTCCTGCCCTTCCGGGGAAAAGAGAGCAATTCCTTTTAAAGAAGAACAGGAAACCGGAAGTAAGAATGAGGACTTGCAGGAACTACCATAGAAAGGAGCTTAGGTTGTCCTTCACAGTGTTCCCAATTCCTGTTCATTATTGTCCACATTGAGGTGCCACAATAGAAGGAACAGAATGCTACAAGTTTATGATTTCAAAGACCAAGTGTGCTTGCTGAAAAGATGCCTTTACCTCCATTAAACATTCTTGTAAGTTCTATAACTGGCAAAAGTTTACTAGTTAGCCGAGTGTTCAGACTTTTGATGTTTTGTTAGTTTACTTGACTTGAGCAGAACTCCGGTAGATGCCTTCCTAGATCTGCAGACGTTGACCAAACGATTCTGAGGCTGCCACCTCCCTTCTGAACCCAGCCTGTTCGCACGCCCACAGGCAGATACGCGACACGGCCAGCTGGATGTTCAGCGAGCAGATGCTCACGTGCTACATCAACTTGTTCCGTGATGCCTTCTGGCCCGACGGGAAGCTGGCAGAGCCCGAAGCAAGCCGATCAGACCAGGAGCGCCAGGAGACCAAGGAGCGGGCGCGACAGAAGCTTCTGGACAACATCCCAGGTCAGCAGCTCTCAAGCCTGCCTCCTTGCTGCTTACCTTCATTCCATATTCATTTTTTATCACTCAAGATGTCACACCATGCAAGAACACGAGATACTTTTCAAGTACATTCTGCCGCAACTTCGCTTGCTCCCTCGTCGACTCTCCTCAGTCTTAATTAAAAGTTGTTGCTCTCAAACGTATGCAGCTTTAATGAGTAATTAATAAGCTTGCTAAGCCACACCGCTTCCCATCTGCAAGGCTTCTGCTAAATGCCAACTTGTCCATCACACGTGACAATGCTTGTCAGCTGAGGAGGTGCCTGGAGATGGCATGTCTGCAGAGAGATCCTCAGAAAGGCTTGTCCAAGAACCAAGGTTTGTCATCTGCCCCTGTCTTTGAGGGTGGATGAGAAGAGGAGACCAAAGGAAGTCCATGTGACACTCAAATCAGTACCTGAAATGCAGGTTCACTTCTCAAAAGAACTGCTGCTACCTTTAGTATGTAATGATGTTTCAGTACGTATCCCATTTCATTGACGGCTTTCAGAGCATGTAGGTCTCTTAGACGAATGTGTCTGCTAGTCACATAAGTAATCATATAGTCATCAGTGTAGTGAAATTGAGGATGGAGGTGTGTGACTGCCTTGCTTTCCTTTCTAGAAGCCCTGCAGAATCTCGTGGGGCAGCAGAACGCCCGGCACGGCATCATCAAGATCTTCAATGCCCTCCAGGAGGCAAATGCTAACAAGCACCTTCTCTACGTGAGTGGAGGCAACTTTCTTACCGAGCCATATCTCCATGTGTCATGCTACAAACTTCTGGACTCTCATCTAGAGAGCTAATCTGGACTGTTAAGTACACATGTAGGTTTTATGAAGGCTGCCTAATGGTAAGTTCTCAGTTTACAGTACTTCTGAAGACCTTATTGTAAAGTAGATGTTGCTTATGTAAATGAATCATTCATCTTAAAAGCAGGTCTAGAACAATCAGCTACTGCTTGTTAGAGTTACCCAATGGCACCCATGCAGTTCTGAGAGATGGTGTGACCCCTCTGACCCCTGTGTGCCCTTCAGGTACTCCTGCAGATCGTGCTCAGGGAGCTGTGTCCTGAGCTGGGCACAGAAGCAGACCAAGTCTGACCCTAGAGTAGCTACAACCCAAAACAGAGGCTGAAAGAGGAATGAATCTGACCCAGCCTTCCACCGACCAGCAGACGTCCAGCAGAACCACCTGGGGGTGGATGTAGTGCAGTCAAGAGACGTCTTACTGAGACAGTGATGAACGTGGCCCAAGAACAAGGAATTACATTTTGCTGTGTGTCCTACCGCTGCTCACTCAACACGGTAGGGACAAAACACGGGGAAGAGCCATGGAATTTCCTTGCAAACTTTTGTTTGATTTTAATGTGAAAACAACCAGTCTAACTGCCAAACTCTTCTGTGGAGAGACAGGTTTGTGGTGGGACCCTATTGAAAGGTATTATTTATAGTGAGTTATTGTAAAATGATTAATGTTGTAATCATGCTGTTGAGAAAAAAGAATGGAAAAACATTCCTTGACCTTTTCTTGTGCCCATCAAAACACTTGTGCAATATTTTATGTATAGTAATTGTGGCTATTTTATTGTTATTTAGATTGTATTTTTAAAGGATTAGTGAAAAGCATTTATAAGCAATAAACCACTGATGTACATTATAACTTTGCTCAGTCTTAAATTTCTGTGTACACACAACACGAAAAACCACATTAACTAAACAATGCAGCTTGAAAGTCACACGGGTAAAGCACAATGAATACACCCACAAGTATTGCTTTTTATATTGCCTATACATATGCCCAGGCCTTCCGTGTTTTGTTTGGAGAGTTTGCACACCTTAAAAAATCAATTCAACTCCCTCCCGCAAGCCCTGTTTCCTGTAAGACACTCACTCCGTTTCCAGGGTTCCCAACTCTCCCGCATCTGGTGTGACACTCACGATTTTTTACTTTTCTTGCGGGAAATCTGTAATATTGCACTATAAACATAAAATTGGCTACATCAAAACCATTTGGGTAGTTTGCAAACCCTACAGATTATTTACAATGTAGTATAACGGTTACATAAGTGTAAATGCGTGTGCAGACTTGTCTCGAATGTAAAATCTCACTCCAAACAGCTGACCAAAGTTGGCAACCCTGCGTTTGTACAGTTTTGATCCATTTATCAGAATGTGCTAAATTCGCTCCATGCCGTGGCGTCTCTCGTGTCGCTAGAATACGGTTTCCCTGGCAACCGCAGGCGCCGCAAATTAAAGCCGCAGAACCGATCGTTATGTGCCGCAGCTAAAAACTGATGTGAAATTGAATTAGCGCAATTGCAGCCTAACGACTACATTATTCATTGTAATTAACATGGGGAGTGCTAACCGTGCAGACGAATAACAAAAAGTGCCCAGCGACAGGTAACTATAGTATAAGCATTAATAGAATAAATAAATAAATTAATGAAATTAAGTAATTGTATGATTTGTTTTCCATGGTTTGTATGTGTCCGCAATAGGGAATAGCACTTTGACCTCTGTACGTGCAGTTCTTTGCACGTATACTTCCATTCATAAACACCTCAGCCTCAGATCATATCTTAGTATGGTCGTGACATCATGTCTGCTTTAGCCTGGGTTATTTATTATCGTAGACGGAGGTTTTTGAAAATAAGAAATCTTTTTCTTAAATTGATATGAGACGAAGCTACAAAAAAAAAAAAAACAATAAACGAGAACATTAAATTTTGAGTCAGAAACTAACCGAAATAAAAACAAACTGCAAATACTTTTCGCTGCCTTTTTAAATACTACGTACTTGGCTAAAGTAACGATACTTTTTCTTTATTTAATCCTACCTTTTAATATTATACTTAATTAGAACGTTTTGTCCATTTTGAGGCCATTAGTAGCCCAGCATAAGAATTGTACGTGTGTTTATGTAGAATTCTCTTAGGATAACGTAAAATAGTTATACAATTGCAGGCTATCCCTAGAAATAATGTGATTGAAAGTTAGACTTAAAGTAAAATATATAAAAACTATACAGAAATATTACTTTAAAATAACACGTAATAGAAACCACTCTGAAAACTAGAATTAAATTACATTTCAAATGAAAATATTAAAAATGAAAACTAAATTTTAAAGATCAAAACTATAATGAGGCTGCATTTCAAATGTGTCGGTAACACGAATTTCTTTAGGTACATATCCTGAGCAAATGGGGCAGCTACATTTTGCTGAATATATCAGTCATCATTCAGGTTCATCTATCAGTATATGTGTGGAAAAAAAACGTCTGAAAGATGTCGAACGGACGGCATGACTACACTTGTAGGCCTATATATTTAGATGAAGAGTGCGCTCCCGCAGAGAGTGACAGACAGCGCGAAGTGAAACTGGCCGGCGCCACTGCGTACGTGTGCTTTCGCACAGCCGCCTCGGTCGGGCCAGCATGGGCGTCCGCCCGGCGCAGATAAAACCCCTCTGCCTTCCAGCAGCCAGGCATCCCCGCTCCGGCTCACGGCGCAAGAAATCACGTCGTGCTCCTATACTGAAATCACCATTATGTTTTTACTCGATGCAGACTCACAGGTACGTAATTAGACTGCTACTTTAATTTAAAAGGTCTATTTACAAATCATTGCGCAGTGATCGTCTATATTAGACGATATAATGTTCAGTTCCTGATGGCTGGTTACGCTATCCAGCGCAGTATCGTTTTTCTTGGCAAGTAATCCGTACTGATATGACCCATTTTATCTTTGCATTCGCAATATGTTGAGCAGTTGGTAGGTTTAATTAAATCTTATAATAACTTTGGATGTGAATTCGTTTGGGTTACAAGTTTTTACTATTATTTCAAAAGTATGTGTGATGAAGTCTGATCTGTGGTCGTTTTTCCGTCCTGTTGGCTCCGTGTTTCTGGTCCGTGGTTTCTGCGTGCGTAGGGTGACCAGATAATCCATGTCAGGGAGGACACTTTGAGCTACTTCAGGTTTTACAAACTACTTTCAAATTGAAAGGCTCCTGTGCTCCGCTAAATAGTTCAGCTCTTCTTGTGCTTTGACTGGTTTGTTTCCTTGACTGAAAGACACATCCAGCTGTTTCACATTAACATTAGTGACACATGCATGATTATAGGAGAATGACCAATCAGCACACAGCAAGAGCTCAGTGCTGAAGTGAAATCCAGGTCCTTTTAATTGAAATGGTAAATTACAATTCCTGTCCTAGCTCAGAGTGTCCTCCCTGACATGGATTATCTGGTCACCCTATGCGTGCGTCTCTTTGTGCAGAGTTATGCGTTTGTACGGCTGTGTGTCACGCCGATCAGTCACATTAAATTAAGTGTCCACCCGCTCAGATGGACTGCCTGGGGATGCTGGTCGCGGCCGGAAGCGCCGTCAACTCCACCGGGGATGAGTCGGGGCAGTCCCCCGCTCACCTGGCCGCCTGCGGGGGTCATGCTCTCTGCCTGCTCTGGCTGCTACATACGGGGGCCGACGCCAACCAGCAGGTAACGACCTCATCCAATTCTCCCCCAAGGTGGGATCGAAACACCCAGGGCAGTCATGGATCATGTGTTAGAGGTTTTGTCAATTGGATTGATTAAAGTGAAGTACAAAATAAAGCCAAGCGGTGATTTAATGTGTTAATTAACTTAGTGGGACATTTTTGAACCTATTGTACTTAAAAAGTGAGGACAGGCCGTGCTGTTCTGAGCTGTTTCTGTCCACAGGATGCGTTCGGTGAGACACCTGTCCACAAAGCAGCCCGGGCGGGCAGTGTGGAGTGCATCACGGTGCTGGTCGCCAGTGAGGCGAAGCTCGGGTAAGCGTGCAACATCCCTGGCTGGGCTCTCTGTCCTACATAACATAGCCTCAGCTGCAGTGAGTCCTAATGGCTGACATTCTTGTGTTCAGGATCTGCAACCTCGAAGGGAAGACTGCAGAGGACCTGGCGTGGGAGGCGGGCTGGGAGAAGTGCGGGCGACTCCTGGAGACTGTAAGGGTCAGCCGTCAGGTTGGCGGCCCCAAAGGGGATGGAGACGGTGGCTGCAGGGTGTCGACTGGACTGAAAAGGGCAGGAGAGAGCCTTAGGGGGCAGTATGGGAAGAGGGCACGGGACTGGTGACTGGGCAGCTGAGTGGCCCTGGTGTAAGGATTAGTGAAGGGGGGGGGAACCCATGCAGCCCCACCCTCATCGCGTTTGATCCATTGGACACGGCTCAGGCCAGGGTACTCCAGTAGCGAGGAAACACTCCAGGCTAGAAGTCACAGGACTGGTGGAAGTTGAGCAGGGTCCCGCCCACATGGCAATCCCCAGCGGATACGCGGCTTGAAGCCGACTTGTGAAAGTTCCTGTTCACGACGGGGTGAAAACGGATACCACTGGAGCTTGGGGCTGAAGGGACTTATGGCCCGAGGAGAGTGTGAAGACTGGAACCCCAACCAAGCCGAAGTCGGCTGAGCTGCTATCACTTTGACTGTCTGATGATAGTGTCGGTACCTAAATAAATTGGCCTGCAAAGAGCCCCATGTGCCACTGGGCCCCTCTGCTGGTAGGAATGTGGTCTCATTCGACTCCGGGTAGTGCTCCTGTTGGACTAAATTTAAACTCGTCCCCACCAGTAAAGTATCCAGTGGAAGTGGGTAAAAGTTTAACTCAGGACAGATACTGTTAACATTTTACGCTTCCTGGTTGGGGAAAAAAAAATCCATGAGCTGTTTGATAAAGAAACTTGCTGCAGTTAATCGAATGCTGTGCATTAAAAAATATTTTTTTTCCTTTTTTGAAATGCTGTGTTTATTTATGCAGAGGTATTTACAGATTGCCGACACAGGTGGCGCTCTTGAGCTCTCCCTTCCTCAGATGGCCCTTGGTCTCTGGGGCAGGCAGAGGTTGTAATAGGCCCGCTGGTCCCAGAAGTCCATCCCCTTCCACCCACACCAGCCCTGAGGGCACACAGCACATTTTCTGGTGACCGACAAAGTTGACAAATCGCGACAGACAGTGGCCACTTTGGCATGAGACAATACTGATTAATGCAATTCAGGAGCAGAGTTTGCGAAGTGTGAACCCCAAATTAACACGGTAAGGCCAATACACTTCTTCTCAGTACTAAATGCTCAGGTGTTTTACACTAAAAGATACTGCAATACAGGGGTGGCCAATCTCATCCGCAAAGAGCCAATGCGTATGCAGGTTTTTGGAATAACCTTTATTCTGCATTCGATTATATCTGTCCGAGTCGGAAAACGGAAAACGTCATGAAAAATGTCACTTCCTGACGGAAACATGCCTCCTTTCCGATGTTGATGTTGGATAGAATTTTGTTATATGGGATTCCCCGTAATATGTCAGCTTTCACAGTCAACGGTAATTCTATTTTGTAAATATTTAAAAATGTTTATTTTGTTAAATGTATTAGTTATAAATGTAATTGCACGTGGTGGATTTGGAGAATACCATATCATAACCATAAACAGTATCCTAGCATGCAAAATCTGAATTTTACCAGACTTGTTAGCGTCTTTTGTTTGTTTGTAGTTTGTTTGCCTCTCGAAAAAAGAATATGACTATGGATCCACTAAAATATTATACAGCTTTTAATGCGGTTTGACTAGTTTGTGTTTTTTGTTTGTTTGTCTCTCGGGGGGAAAAAAAGAATCTCGCTCCAAATCTGCTAAAATATAAAGCAACAACACACAACAGCGTGTTTATGGAGGCAGCCATGTTTGTTCCAAGGTGTGTACCTCGAACGGGAGATTGGTCCGACATGATGTCACGCACCTCGGAATTAATGACTTCGGAGAGATGATCGAACACACCATTGGGTCAACTGTTCAAACGGTGTGAGGACCTTCAGCCAATCAGTCCTCTAATTAGCAGTGTGATTAAGGTGTTGCAGTGAAAACCTGCATACGCAGCGGCCCTTTCTGGATAAGATTGCCCACCCCTGCTGTAATATAACACAGTTGCAAACCCAGTACTTAACACTCAGGTGTATGGCTGTAGTCAAGCCGTACCTTGTCAGTGACGAGCTGCAGGTCCTCCCCACCGGTGTAGTGGGGGTCCAGGATAAGGAACCGGATATCCCCCGTAGTCTCACTCCACAACACTCCCAGGATGGTGTGAGCCAAGACACCCCCTCCTGTTGGGGGCGGGGGCACATGGTCATTAGCAGAGCAAGTTTGATGGCCTCCTGGGACCCCAGCGAGAGTCCAGTGATCCTCGAGATGTTCGCGAGGGAGTGCAGAGCTCACCGATCATGATGGGTGTCCCTTCTCTCTGGAAGTGACTGGCCAGCTCCCTGCCCTGGTTCACCAGCTCTGACCCCTGACTTGATGGAGATGCAGCAAATTAATACTGAGTGTTTCCCCGTGTGGAGGATCCAAGCTAAGAGACCAGCACGGAGGACGACGCAGAGCAGCAGGCCTCACCTCACGAAGAGGATCCTGGAGGTGATTCCCAGCAGCTGGTCCAGGACTGCCTGCACCTCGATGGAGCCGATCCACTGGCGCGAGCCCACGAAGGAGCTGGGTTTGTCCCCGACGTCCACCAGTGCCTGCGAGAGTCACACTGGGGTAGGTGACGGCTCTCCTCGTCCCAAAGCCTGCAGCCGATGAGACGGGCTCCTACCTGCTGGATCTCCTTATGTGACGGGACCACCCTCTCCGTGTACCCCTGCTGCTGGAACCACGAGCAGATGGTCTGCAGCGAGCGGTAGGCACAGCCCCAGCCGCTGTCATCCATGCGGTCCTGCATGTAGTGATGGTAGCTATACACACCCTGCACCAGGAACGGCTGATAGGACAGGGAGAAAAAGAACGGGCTGACAGTCGGGCTTCTTGGCACGGCCCGAGCAGAGCAGTCCACTCATCTCAGCAAAGATGGACTAACCTTGGCGTCCTCCAAGGCTGGGTGACTGAGGGCAAGGTGCGGGTTCCTTAAATAGCCGTCTTTGAAGGGTTCGCCCGGGAAATGGTAGGCATTGGCCCGTCGCAGGTAGGGCCGGTCCTCGGGCAGCGCGAACCTGACATGCATTTCCTGCGAGAAGCAGCGGCACGGCGGTTATGGAGGTGAATCCCTAGGGTTACTGCTCTTATAGCCTTGAGGAAAGTCTGTAACTGGACGTCCCTCGGTGGAAGCACCAAGCTGTGTGTGAAGTCACGCTCATGGTGAATTGGTAGGAAGGTTTCTGAGGTCCCACATGATAATGCGACCCAGCTCCAGAAACATCGAATAAGGGTTCATATGTATTCAGCGGCAAAACAAGCCACTGACATATTTGGCATGGAAACGGGGTATGCAGACACTGTGGTAGTATGAGAACTGGTCCTGCAGGTGGCAGCAAAGGCCACCAGAGGATCTACTCAGAATTGATACTAGCCTTTCTGAAGGACTCCAGCTGGGCGTCAGGGACCCCAGTAGGGTACACCAAGGTGACCAGTCCCGTGGGTTCTGGGAGGTGGAAGTGGAAGGGCTGGGGGACGAGCAGGGATGTCCCACTAATGTGCCGCAGGACAGCACTCTCCATGTCAGTGAGCTGACTGCACAGTGCCCCCACCAGGCGGGAGAACGCACTGCATACAGCAAGAAGAAACTGCTACAAATCATGACAGCACAGATACTGATCAACACAAGATGCAATAACAGAACAGCACAAACAGCAGGAGGCTGGTATTCAAACAATATACAGAAAACAACATCTACTGTATAATAAATGTAATAATATATAAAAATATATATTTTCCATGGATGACTTGCTGGCACATCTGTTGTTGACCTGACTAATTTGTTCCAGCATTTGCTGCCTTTTTTTGTGTTTTCAGGGTTTATGTCTATCCATGGTCCAAAGTAAGTTAATAAACAGTTATCCTCTTCAATTGCCTTCATTTTCATAATTCCTCCTATAGCGCCCATCTCCCGCCCACCCCAGAGGCTGCAAGCCTTCCGGAGTCTGTACGTACTCGCCGATGCCATCGTCCATGCCCGCCGTCACCACGCAGTCCACGGGCAGCGCCATCTGTGCCAGGTGGTGCCTCACCTCTCTCCGGGTCAGTGTGGGCCCGGCTTCCCGGCCCGGTTCTGTCAGCTCCATCAGCAGGTCGATGTTGATGACGCTCTAGGCCAGCCGACATAGCAAAGGTTTAACAGAATGAAAAAAGAACCGGCACAAACAGGCCCTACCTTACAGGCACACGATTAAAGCTCTGACCTAAAGACCTGCATCCACAGAACTGACCTAAAGACCTGCATCCACAGCACTGACCTAAAGACCTGCATCCACAGAATTGACCTAAAGACCTGCATCCACAGCACTAACATAAAGACCTGCATCCACAGCACTGATCTAAAGACCTGCATCCACAGAACTGACCTAAAGACCTGAATCCACAGCACTAACATAAAGACCTGCATCCACAGCACTGACCTAAAGACCTGCATCCACAGCACTTACCTAAAGACCTGCATCCACAGCTTCACAAATCTTGGAAAATAAAAATGGTTCCTTCAGGCATTTTGGTACTCATAACACTCACACACAGACACACTTACTGTGTCCCCATTTCTTTTGTCTTTCTTTTTTGACGACCTCTTGCCGCCATCAGGCTCCCCAGACCTATGCAGATTGACAACAAAGTCATTCCAGGTGTTACTGTTAAGCTACACAGCTTAACACAACCACAAATGACCTGATCTTTGTTTTAATATTCTACTGACGTGCAAATAAACAGTGAAACAAACATGCGGTATATGAACTGAGACTATAAGGAGCCACCTATTGACCCGTAGCCCTTCATCATCATGCTTACCTTAAGCGCTGTTGGAGGTCTTTGCACGCTGTGGTTTCTGCGATCCCCTCGGTCACCTGGCATCCTTTGTTCGGCCAGATGAACATGGGACTGTCACGGACCCTGAAGACCAATGCCTGGGATGTGACCCTGGCGCGGACACGCTCGAACGCCCTGGACACGGCTTTCTGAACGTGTGACCCTACAGCACGCAGAGGGAAAAGCACCGTAGCGTACGGCTTTCAATCGGCACGGAACCGCGGAAGCGTGCAGAAGAATCTCAGCAGTGCTTTTCAGATACAGTGCACTTGCTCGTATAGCTAATCGGATGAGAGTTCCACTTTTCTATAAGGGTCTAAGCAGAGTTTTAATGTTGTTCTTCGTTCCTGTTCTAGGACAGTAGTAGAACCAGTACAGGACCAATGAACAAATCATTGGTCTACGGATGGCGCGAACGGTGAGTTTAAATGTGCGTGAACGGCAGAATTTTAGGATTTTATTGTTGAAGCGGAAGAGATTTATTTAATTTACCACCAATTAAACAGCATCTACACAAATAACACATTAAAACCAACGGTTTAATATGTGTCTGTTTAAAGTACAAAACACAGAATGTATTAATGGACTAATTATAAGTATGAACCTAAATGATACAAACACATTCTGTAAGGCGAGCTTTATGCATTAAACTATGGGGGACGATTCACACAATGTAACTTACAAATACAAGTTTTTATACGTATTTATTAATAACTGCATGGTGTCCATTCACCGTCAGTGACTTTAAGCAAGACAGCTGGACTATTGAATGTGAAGTGCACACATACAAACACTTTAATTATTACAAATATGGAAAGATATTACATGCAGAAAACTGCATATAAAGCTAACTTTACTGAGGTGGTGGTGTTAAGGTTTAAACTCGGAACCGCTTTCTGGAATATTTCAGTATAGATCCGCAATTGGTTTCGGCTTTTAAACTTTATGACACCGCGGTGAAGTTAACTTTATATTCAATTTTTCGGCTGTAATATCTTTCAACAAAAGAAAGCAACACCCTTTTACCAGATTTCTTTACGGGCTAAGTTTAATATTTCTATGTTTGTATGTGCACTTCATGTTCAATAGCCCAGCTGTTCTGCTTATTACATATTACATATTTCTGTGTTATTTATTATTATGTTATTATGTATAAGAATGCAGAAGGCAATGGTAGACAGATCAGATAGGTCAGATAGGAGAAAGAAAAGGCAGTGTGAGGTAGACCAGAGATAAACTGTGCCATGTTAGTATTTTTTATTTATTTCACATTTGGCATATAATGGAGATTATGGCTCCGAAAAAGTATTTGGCTCCTAAAGTGTTTTTTTTTGTCTGGATCCCTGTGTTGGCGTGCAGAATTGTTCAACGAGTTCATAACCCAGCCGACTACTGTGTGCGATCTGAAGGGACTGGAGAATGATTACCATCGGTGCCATCCAGCAGACAGCGGAGCTCCAGACTCCCCCTCGCCCGGAGGATGATGGCGCTGCGGTCTGACGCGACCTGAAAGACGCGCAGCTGGTTAGCGAAGAACACCGAACAATCTCCCAGTCTGAAACGCCAGCTGATATGTAATTTTACCGGAACCGGCGGCAGAAAATACAGTGATTCTTTAGACAGGAAAAAACACATAACGTGACAATCACATATGACTCCTAACACGGCTTCATAAGAAGCAGATCGGGTGTTTAAAGCCACATACCATACTGTTTTAAATACCCCCGGTGCGCACTGTCATCAAATAGATATCCGCATTTTACGTGTCTTTGCGCGAACGTCGCCGTTCGCTTGCGTCATATTCCCGCGTCCTTACTGGACACGTGTTTTACCAATGGAGACCGAGCAGTTGTACAGTGGCTGAGAGGTGGCTTTATGCCAGATGTTTTTTAAGTCATGGAATTGTTCCGTTACACTTGGTTTACAACGAGTGGTACGATTTTAACGCCCAGTAAATGTCAGCAGGAGGATGGTTTTATTCACGAAACCGTTTATCCTAAAAAGGAGAACACTACGCGCCTGTAGTGGTTACAGACCGTAACATATTTAGCAGAAAAATGTCGTTCATAAAAATCCCAGGAGAGGCGTTTGCTAAATCCCGAATTGTTACAACGTTGTGAATTAATTCATCTGCACCCCCTTCACGTGTTTAAATTATTGAATGTGAATAGGTTGCATTCCTTGTAGTGTGGATGCTTTTAATATGAGAAATTACTGGACCTCTCTCCAGTTTATGTAGGCTTTGGCAATCTGATGTATATGTATTGTCTGATTTATAACGTAGAATGTTCCTTGTGCTCCTCCCAGTTCCTGATCTTTAGACCAGTTCCTTATCTGGTTAATGGTGTCATCCCCAGTATTGTCACATAAACTCACACACCCACTCAAATCCTCCTAACTTGTTCTTGAAGTCAATTAATGCAAATAACTATCTTACTCATCCAAGGAAAGTTACCATCAGATTTTATTGCAGCGTCAGAGATTGCAGGTCATGGTTCCAGCTCCTTATTTGGAGTTTGTGAAAAGTCTGTTGCTTGGTGCTGGCACACAGATTCACAGGACAGGAGGACCAGAATCCTCTTTGGAATTCCAAGCAGAAATTCCTGTACACAGCATGGAAGGGGAAGAGTGACACGGAAAGGGCCCAACACAGCATGGTGCATTGTCCAACATGGGAGCTGCGGCACGTGGACCTGACAACACAGACTTTTGTTTTGGCCTTTAAAACCACTTTTAAAGAGATGCCAGGGATATTTAACCAGAATTAAGTTGTGTATCTATTACATTATATGGATAAAAGCATTGGGACACCTGGCCATTACATAAATCCATAGGAAGTAATATGGAGTTGGTCCCCCCTTTGTAGCTATAACAGCTGCCACTCTTCTGGGAAGGCTTCCACAGAAGTGTGTCTGTGGGAATTGTTGCCCATTCATCCAGAAAGCATTTGTAAGGTCAGGCACTGCTATTGGACATGAAGGCCTGGCTCACAATCTCTGTTCCAGTTCATCCCAAAGCTGTTTGATGAGGTTGAGGTCTGGACAATTTGTGCCAGTCAAGTTCTTCCACACCAAACTCACCCAACCATGTCTTTATGGACCTTGCTTTGTGCATTGGGGCAGAGTCATCCTGCAACAGAAAAGGGCCTTCCCCCACAAAACTGGAAGCATAAAATTGTTCAACACGTCTTGGTGTGCTGAAGCATTAAAAATTCCCTTCACTTGAACTTAGGGGCCTAATCCTAGCCCCTGAAAAACAGCCCCATACCATTATCCCTCCTCCACCAAACTCTACATTTGACACAACACAGTCAGGCAGGTAATGTTCTCACTGGCAGCTGCCAAACCCAGACTCGTCCATCAGACTGCCAGACAGAGAGGCGTGATTTGTCACTCAATGGAACATGTTTCCACTGCTCTAAAGTCCAGTGGTGGTGCTTTAAACCACTGCATTTGATGCTTGGTGATGTGAAGTTTGCATGCAGCTGCTCAGCCATGGAACCCCATTCCATGAAGCTCCCGGTGCCCAGTCTTTGTGCTGGGGTTAATGCTAGGGGAAGTTTGGCACTCTGCAGTTATTGAATCGACAGAGCAATGGCAATTTTAATTCACTATACGCCTCTGTGACCCCACTGTATTACTTTGTGTGGTTTCTCTTGTACCACTGACAGTTGACCGTGGAATATCTAGCAGGGAAGAAATTTCACAAACTGACACAAATTGCAAAGGTGGCATCCATTGACAGTACGACACTGGAATTCACTGAGCTCTTCCGAACGATCCTTCCTTTCACAAACGTTTGTAAACCTGCATGTCTAGGTACTTGATCTTATACATCTGTGGCAATGGGTCTGAATGAAACACTTGAATTCAGTTATTGAGAGGTGTGTCCTAATCCATAAGTTGTATGTCAGTGGTGAGGAGGTTTAGGAATTCAGAACCGTCCAGCAATACTTAAAAGTAGAAACGGCTGTAATATATGAGGTGGGCACCCCATATTTATTAGGGCTTGTAATAGGATGTGCATCTTACAGAGCATTAAGGTGGCCCCTGCTCAGCGGCGCTGAGGGCTGGAGCCTGTGGAAACGAGCCAAGGGCAGGACAGCAAGGCGATAAGCAGCTGGACCCGACATTTCTTTATTTAGGACAATGGGAGTGCAAAACACAGCAGAAAACGTCTGATCGCAGGCACAGACAAACAGCTGATAACCTCAAGGGGCTTTCAAAAAGGCTTTAAGCTGCATTTGTGAAACATAACAAATCGGTGGGCACATTGAGTGTGCAATCATTGTAGCAAAAAGGCATGATTTGGCAAAACAAGTAAGCCTAAGGCCCTTTTACAAAACAGCGAGCTATTTTTGCAAAAAGTTAATTTTCTATATAGAACCAGTAGTTTTTAAGAATGTCTGTCCAATCTCATCCGCCAATACATGGTAACTTGTTTATAGCATCTAAGAACTTTTTGTAAAGCAGAAAACGGCGGCATGGCGACAAGCCAACATCAGCTTAAAAAACACGAGAATATCTTCCAGGAGAGGAAGTGTCATTCTCTGCAGGCTGTTTCTGATGTCATCACTCAGAAGAAAAGGTGAGGCGTTCTACCCGCGGTTCCATGTGTCCATGGAACACCTACCTTTGCCACTAGAGGGCACTGTCTTACCGATCTGGGGATCTGAAACGTACTCTAAACACATTTTAGCCTCATGATTTTTCTACTCAGTTGCAGCAAATGCAGCAGGTTCGGTGGAAACAAGCATCGCAAACTGTGTCAGTATCAAGGAGTGCGGCGCAGTGCAGCGGGGCGGCCTGCTGGGGGTCCTACATGGGGTAGGCGGTGATGAGGTCGTGCCCCTCGGGGGGTCTTGTCCGAGTGCGGGCGTGGGTCTCACAGTACAGCTGGCCCTCCACGAAGAAGTAGCCTTTCTGCTTCAGGTTCATGTCGCAGTCTGAGCACACAAAGCAGCCTGGATGTCGGAACTTGTCCCGGGCTTTTACCACGGTGCCCCTGTAGGGGGAGCCAGACATCAGCCTGGGAGGCCCCTGCCCATGTGACCCTTCTCTGACCCTCAGCTGGAAGAGGGCATGTTGCTGCAGCGCAGGACGGTACTTACACGATGCCATTGCCACACTTGTCACACAGGGGCAGCTTCTGGAGGGTTCCAGGGGACGCTGGGGGCTTTGTCACGGGTGCCTTCACCGTCCTGGTGACCAAGGGACGGGTGCCTGGGGGAAACACGCACGATGGCCTCAGGAAATGACATATTTTCCCAGAGTCACGGCCATCCACTGACACCTGGCCTCAGGGTCCTGACACAGGGCTGTTATTTAGCGTGTTGTTGCTATACAGCAAACATCCTGCAGGTGGGGCTGCCATCCCCTAATCCCTGAGAGGCTCACCATCACTGTCCACGAAATCCTGCAGGGCCTTGAAGGAGCTGGACTGGCGGGGCATATGGGGCTCCTCCTCATCCTCCTGCAGCATGCGGTACACGTGCGACTCCTCGATGGATGACAGGCGGGAGGTTCTGCATGGCAGGGGAAGGGAAGGGAGTGAGTCACTGTGTGCACTGACACTCACACACACTGACACACTGATACACACACTGACGCTCACACTCACACTGATACTCACACACACTGACACACTGATACACACACTGACACACTGATACACACACTGACACTCACACTGATACTCACACACACTGACACACTGATACACACACTGATACACACACTGACGCTCACACACACTGACACTCGCACTGATACTCATACACACACACACGCACAAACACTGATACACACACTAACACACAGACACTCACACTGATAACCACACTGACACACACACACATAGATTAGTGTAAACAAGCAGACCACAAACACACACGCAAACATGCTCTCTCACACTGACACTAAGGGGAGCGTAGGGAACAGCAGGGGTACATGGATGGGTGGATGGATGGATAGATGGGTGGAGCAGGAAGGTCTGTTTGCCAAGCCTCACAATAAACAGGAGTGAGCGAAACTCTCATAGCTGCTGTATAGATACTATCTACAGATATAATGTATCATACTGGTAGGGAGACCTGCTGAATAGCGGACATTATGTACTGTGTGGGGTGAGAGTTCTCATGGCACTTAAACAGAGAGACTACTAGGGGGTGCCAAAGGGCAGCTGTAAGCGCACGCAGTGCAGTATGAAGCCTTGCTGAACTTTAAAAACAAGCTTCATGCAAAAGGCACAGGAAGGGAGGGGGGCTATTCTAAAGGAGACCTGCTCTGGCCAGCCGCTGTGAAGGGCCTTGGCCTGACATTAAACTTGTGCTCAAAGTAGCCGAGGTCCTGAAAGACACAAGAAAGGTGGGGAGAGGGTTAGAGATGGAGTCAGGATGGGCCATGAATGGAGGGGAAACAGGGACTGATGTCACGCTGCTAGCCTGCCCCCTGGAGGAGAGGAGGTGAAAGGTCAGAAAGCAGGGTTAAGGCACAGGAGGAGAAAGGTGTGGATGGTTAGCCGTTGCAGAGGGATAGGTGAGGAGCCCGGTATCCTGAGCCAAGGCCTTGGACTTGCCCCTCCCCGCCACCCCCACATTACACTGAGCATGAACTATTTTAAATGTCAGCTGTTTTCCAGCTTAATAATTCAATTTCTGCATAAGAATGGTTGGAAGATGATTTCATGTTCCTGTGATTGAATTAATGTCTCAGTTATTTAGTTTGACAGTTTATTACACCAATCAGGCAGAAATATATGCAAACCAGATTTTCTGTTTAGTTTAAAATGCATTTGAAACACGCAATACCCTGACAAGGAATGTTTTTGACTAAATAATTAACCACCAAGTGGCCAGTTTATTTGGTATACCTGCTTACTACTGCAAACAACTAGAGCTAAATACATACAGCACACAGCGCCAGGTGGATATGTACAGCACACAGACAGGTCAGGAGGATGCATGCAGCACACAGACAGGTCAGGAGGATGCATGCAGCACACAGACAGGTCAGGAGGATGCATACGGCATACAGACAGGTCAGGAGGATGCATACGGCATACAGACAGGTCAGGAGGATGCATACGGCATACAGACAGGTCAGGAGGATGCATGCAGCACACAGACAGGTCAGGAGGATGCATGCAGCACACAGACAGGTCAGGAGGATGCATACGGCATACAGACAGGTCAGGAGGATGCATACGGCATACAGACAGGTCAGGAGGATGCATACAACACAGACAGGTCAGGAGGATGCATACGGCATACAGACAGGTCAGGAGGATGCATACAACACAGACAGGTCAGGAGGATGCATACGGCATACAGACAGGTCAGGAGGATGCATACGGCATACAGACAGGTCAGGAGGATGCATACAACACAGACAGGTCAGGAGGATGCATACAGTACACAGACAGGTCAGGAGGATGCATACAACACAGACAGGTCAGGAGGATGCATACAACACAGACAGGTCAGGAGGATGCATACGGCATACAGACAGGTCAGGAGGATGCATACGGCATACAGACAGGTCAGGAGGATGCATACAACACAGACAGGTCAGGAGGATGCATACGGCATACAGACAGGTCAGGAGGATGCATACAACACAGACAGGTCAGGAGGATGCATACAGTACACAGACAGGTCAGGAGGATGCATACGGCATACAGACAGGTCAGGAGGATGCATACAACACAGACAGGTCAGGAGGATGCATACAACACAGACAGGTCAGGAGGATGCATACGGCATACAGACAGGTCAGGAGGATGCATACAACACAGACAGGTCAGGAGGATGCATACGGCATACAGACAGGTCAGGAGGATGCATACAACACAGACAGGTCAGGAGGATGCATACAACACAGACAGGTCAGGAGGATGCATACGGCATACAGACAGGTCAGGAGGATGCATACAACACAGACAGGTCGGGAGCCTCCTTAGTGATCACTGAAACATAGGAATAGCTAAGATGTGATCCAAGTGATTTTGAATGTGATGTGGTTGTTGGTGCCAGATGTGCTGCTTCCAGCATATCAGAAACGTCCTGAGACCACTTCCCAAGGATTTTCACACACTGCTTTACTCTGGTGCAATAAACAAAAAGCATGCAGGCAGCAGCAGTTCTATGGCTGAAAACACCATGTTAATAAGAGAGGTAACAGAAGGACGGCCAGCCTCGTTAAAGCTGACAGGAAGGACACGAGTGTAAAACAACAGCTCGCTAACATAGTGCCGAAAAGATTTACGGAGTGCACAACTCATCTATCCTTCAAGTGCTTCTGGAAGGAAAAAAATGGTTCCTACCTGGTACTCGCTATGCGTACCAAATAAACCGGCCACTGAGTGTATATATAAAGTCCTCAAACTAGTGGGAATTTAAAGGAAATTACATTTCATGCCAACTGTCAGGGTGGAGAGGTGCTGGCAGGTCAAAGGTCACAGGTTACAGGTTGGCCTGCACTCACCCCTCGGGCTTGCTCTGCACGAGGCCCCTCAGCTGGCCCTGCATGGCGTCCTGGATGTTGCCTGAGGAGTACAGCCCTATGGGGGAGTTGTAGGACGAGCTCACCACCTGTCTCTTGTCGTCGATGTTGGCCGCAGCTATGAATGGCTGGGCCTTGCGGTTGTGGCCGGTGCCAATAGGCTTGCAGTCCTACAGGGGTGTCAGACAGAAGCACGACTGCGCATGTAACACCCCATGCTACCGGCTATGGCTACCAGCTCACGGAAGGGAGAAAAGGTCAAAGGTCAGTCAACTGCAACGATCCAGGCCGTGTGGCCTCTTCCTGTCTGTGACAAGCAAACCAGGCTGAAATGAGCGACCAGGGAGGGTGCTCTGGAGACAAGACACAACCATTTAGAGAATGGATGCCAGGACGTCTTCAGAACCCAGGGAAAGCCACTTTCTGATTCTTCATTCCCTGTGGGTCATCCAGGGAATGAAGGTAACCCTTGCGGGCTCAATCAGAGAAATGATCAATTCCATGACGACACATCAGTCTGTGGTGGCCAGGTCCAGCAAAATGCCCTCTTCCTGTCAGGACAGCCTCCATCCCTTAGAGTGCTACACTCACCTGCGGTTCGGACTCCAGATTCACTTTGAAGGGGTTGGGCTTGTCACCCTCTGTGACCAATGGCGACCACAGCCTGGTCTCTGGCCTGCAACAACCAGCAACCAGTTTATGCATTACATTCTTTTACATTTGACTTATGTTCGGCATGTGTTTGGCATTTTTGAGGCATGTGTTGGGGGGTTTATAAAGAGGAGCCGACCTCCTAATTTAGCCCAGAGTAACAAACACTTGTGGCTGGACTTCCACCTCAGCTCTCACAGCCAATCCTTGATCATGTTCATGGCCTGGCCATCGCCCTGGCAACTGCGGAACCGTCTATAAGGATTTTGCCGTGTCACGCTCTTGGAATGCATGAGCCTTTAAATAAATCAGTCTTCTTCGTCTTTTATCACACCAAGCCATCTCTGCAGCTGCAATTTCCCAGCATGCTCCACTGAAGCAGAGGATGCCGGATTTCTCAAAATGTAGGGAGTTTTATGGGCTGGATTTTCTGTTCCAGCACAGGGTGAGGCACTCAGTGAATCAGAAGCACTCACAGCCTATCAGAGCCTTCCTCTGGATAACAGAGGAAGGCTGTGCAGTTTGGCAGTGCAGTTTGGCAGATTCTGTCTTCCAGAGAAACTTATGAATGTCAGAAAAAAATGCGAGTCGCATGGTTGAAATAGTTATACACAGTAGATAATCACCCAGGTAATTCATAGTCATATCTACGCATAGGAAGATCCTTATGATGGCATTATATGAGAATGTTGTGTGTTTCTGGCCAGTATAAAGAGATGGGAGCCAAAAACGAGGATCAGAACCCACATCCATCATGTGGGGACACACCCCCCCGCCCCCCCGTGCCTGCAGCCCAGCCCCTGGAATGCCGTGACCCCTGACCTCTCGATACGCAGACTCAGCTGGCTGCTACAGTCCTTGATCCTGTTCTGTGCCTCGCAGTGCATCATGTCCTCGGTGGGGACACCATCGATGGCCAGGATGATGTCACCAGGACACAGGTTAGCCAGTGACGCCTTACTGCCAGGGGTGATCTGCGTGGGGGAGGGGGGGGGTGCACAAGGGCATGTTTACAGTGAGTTAAACAGTCAAAAACTGGCAATGACGCTCTTTAAATCTCAGCAGAGCACAGGCTAATGGGTGAGATGCTCAACATTATTGTCGTGACCTCTGACCTGAGGATAATAACTGGGTGGTCTTTGGATGGACCCATCTCTCTCAGCAAGGCAGACATGTGACTGTCGGATGATGATGTCACTGCCTTGTGCTCGGACCCGTGTCCCCCCCACTCTTGATTCTGATGTCCCCCCTTGGGTCCTCCTCTGCACAGGCCGTGGCCTCCTCCCCCCTGACACGGAGAGGCCGAAGCCTCTTGTGGCCCACAGTCCTGCCGGACAACCAGGTGGTTTATGCTCCTTTATAACCACATGCCAGTCCGGTTCTGCCAGCTGGTCATTTACTCCCTTTATAACCACATGCCAGTTCAGTTCTGCCAGCAGGTGATTTATCCCCTTTAGAACCGCACACTGGTCCACTTCCACTGGTAGGTGATTTATCCCCCTTTAAAACCACACGCTGGTCTGGGTCTGCCGGCAGGTGATTTATCCCCCTTTAGAACCACACGCCGGTCCGGGTCTGCCGGCAGGTGATTTATCCGCCTTTAGAACCACAAGCTGGTCTGGGTCTGCCGGCAGGTGATTTACCCCCCTTAGAACCACATGCCGGTCTGGGTCTGCCGGCAGGTGATTTATCCCCCTTTAGAACCACACGACGGTCTGGTTCTGCCAGCAGGTGATTTATCCCCCTTTAGAACCACATGCCGGTCCGGGTCTACCGGCAGGTGATTTATCCCCCTTTAGAATCACACGCTGGTCTAGGTCTGCCGGCAGATGATATATCCCCCTTTAGAACCACACGCCTGCTGGCAGAGGATCCTTTGGGGAACTTCATCCCTGCCTGTAAATGGCTCCCTCCAAAACAGGAGAGGTGTGCATGTACCAAAGTGCCATCATCAGTTTAAACAGTGATGTTGAAGTGAATAACATCTTTCCAAAGTATTTCTCTCCCCCCCGCCCCCACTCCATGGCCGTCTTTATGCTCAGATTTCTGACATCCCAGTTCACAAATATGATCACAGTCACATGTGCTGCCACAGCCCAATATTGCTCTCCCGATACTGACCCCCCCCCCCCACCATGACCTCTCTGCACTGTGGCTCAGGGTTCAAAGCCGTTTCCACGGTGCCATCACTGCCTGTGGTCCCAAACACACAGCTGAGACGACTTGGGTCTGCTCTCCATCGGATCCCCCCTGACAGCCCGCTCTGGCATGTCGTGGAGGGTTCCAGAAAGTTCCATGCTGCCTGAAGCATTCAATGCCTTCCTGGGAGGGGTGATAATGTAAATGTTTTTTTTAATTATAGCTAAGTAAACAGACTTGGTGCCCTGCAGCGTGACTCCCTGCAAATGGACCCTCGGAAGAGCTGTTCATTTTCTGTCCTGCGCGATCGGGGGTCCCTGGAGTCTCGTGACATGGTTTTGTCTGTGACTATCTATGGCCAGGACAGAATGAGGGTGCAGCAGAGGGCCTGGCTGTGGTGTAAACAGATACCAAGGGAGTAGAGGACATCCTTCAGGGCGGAAAGGAGCAGCAGTACGTCTCCAGCTGCTCTTTCATTTAGGCTAAACGGAGGCTCTGTGACTCTGTGACAGAGTTTAAATGCTGAGTCCCGCACACGTTTGCTTCATTGAGTCAGTGCTGTGTGTATTGCCTCTGGGTAACTAACCCCCCCCACCTCCCCAAAATCTGAGCATCCCCATCAGTCTGGGACCTCAGAGCTGCTGGGATTAAGCGTGATCGCAGGGTCAGCAGTAACACAACCCCCCGGCATAGACAGACGGAACTCGGGTAATGGGGCATTAAAGTCGGGGGGGGGGGGGGGCGGATTGGGTGACTGGAGTAAGCAGAGGCTGAGCTGAAAGGCCAGGGCACTGCCTGCCTCCGCACCCCCCCCTCCATGTTATTTTCAGCAGATTCTGAAGTCATACACCTTGAAATAACAGGGAAGGGAACCCACAGCTGATTAACAAGACAGTCTGTGGCCCCGCCCCTCAGCCTCTCCTGCGGCCTGCCAGCCCCGCCCCTCAGCCTCTCCTGCGGCCTGCCGGCCCCACCCCTCAGCCTCTCCTGCGGCCTGCCGGCCCCGCCCCTCAGCATCTCATGCGGCCTGCCGGCCCCGCCCTCAGCCTCTCCTGCGGCCTGCCGGCCCCGCCCCTCAGCCTCTCCTGCGGCCTGCCGGCCCCACCCCTCAGCCTCTCCTGCAGCCTGCCGGCCCCACCCCTCAGCCTCTCCTGCGGCCTGCCGGCCCTGCCCCTTCCTTCTCTGAGCTAGCTCTTCTTGGGAATCCTTGGGAGTCCTTGTTTTGTTTGGATACTCTGGGCATTCTTCACATTGCTTGCTACAGCTAAATGGGGTGACCTGCCTTTTTAGCAGCCATCTGACACCCAGAGCAAACCCAGGTCAACCCTCCTCCCACCTGTCAAGTCAAGATAAGCTCCTCCCACCAGCCCAGTCCCCCAAGAAACACCTCCCCCCATGTGGGGTCCCAGTATACTCATCCCACCACCCCTTTTGGCCAATAAGTCCCTTCCACCACCCCAGTCATCCAGTAAGCTCTTCCCACCAACCTGCCCCCTATAAGCTCCTCCCACCAGTCCCGTCTCCCAGTAAGCACCTCCCACCATTACAGTCACCCAGTAAGCTCCTCCCTCCAGCCTGCCCCCAATAAACTCCTCTAACCAGCCCAGTCACCCAGTAATCTCCTCCCTTCAGTCTGCCCTCAATAAGCTCCTCTCACCAGTCCAGTCCCCCAATAAGCTGCTCCCATCAACCCAGTCTCCCAATAAGCTCCTCCCACCAGTCCAGTCCCCCAATAAGCTCCTCCCACTAGTCCAGTCCCCCAATAAGCTCCTCCACCAGCCCAGTCTCCCAATAAGCTCCTCCCACCAGTCCAGTACCCCAATAAGCTCCTCCCACCAGTCCAGTCTCCCAATAAGCTCCTCCCACCAGTCCAGTACCCCAATAAGCTCCTCCCACCAGTCCAGTCCCCCAATAAGCTCCTCCCACCAGCCCAGTCACCCAATGAGCTCCTCCTTCCAGCCTGCCCTCAATTAGCACCCCCAACCAGCCCAGTCCCCCAGTGAGCCCCACCAACCTCAACTTCAGCTGTCTTTTTCATTTCAGGGCTTCCAGTTCGTGGTGGGGACTGACTGACGCCCACCCCCCTCCCAAGACTGTGACACCTGCTCCTCACTCGCCTGGTTCAACACCCCTCCACTGAATTCCTAGTGCCTGGTAAGGATCATTCACTTTTCTGGAAACTGCAGCAGAGCACTTCCAGCCGAGGCATGATGGGATATGCTGAGTGAATGGAGCCACAGGACGGGAGATTAAAACACAAATTTGACTCTGATCACAGGAATGATCCATCGAGTAGCAGGAAGACAGCAGTTATGAACAGGCAGTTAGGACCATTCTCTGGGAATGACATCCCACAAAGCCAAGTGGTCTGACCCCTGACCCCTGACCCTATACCCCTAAGCCCAGGCTGCTACGCCCTTTCTCAAGTGTGCCTTAATATAGCTGCCAGCACAGAAAAGTTCACATTACAAGTATATGTGTGTGCGTGTTACGTATCTATGTGTGTTTGGATCTATAAATGTCCATTAGCGTGAGAGTGTGCGTGTGTGTGTGTTTCTACTACAGTATGTGATGCAGGGGGCTATTTATAACAGATCCTGCGGGATTTCGACTCTGAGACCGTGGAAGAGAGTTCCCACCCACGGGACACGGTCCTGGAAGTAGGATCTGGTCCACTAAAGGCTGAAGCAGGGGTGAGCAGGCCAGGCAGTTCTGCTCAGGTGTGTGTGTTTCTGTATGTGATCCAGGTCAGTCTCGGTGTCAAACAGAGGGCAACGTAGAGCCTGTTGATCTTCTGAGGTCTCACAGTTCACACAGAGTTGACACCCTGGAATCCCCCCTAACTGAATGAGCAGGTGAATGAGCAGCACTCCCTGAATGTGAGGACCACGACAGCTGCAGAAACACAATCCCATGTGTGGTCAGATTGTGGTCGGTGTACAGTCAGAGTGCCACGTTCTAACAGGAACCTGAAAGTGATCGGACAAATTCTTGAGCCGGAGCCGGTCTGACTGTGTCTTGCTCATGTTTACGTCAGACAGCCAGCGGGGATGGGGCGACCCCCACCCAGTGTGTGTGGCTGATATTCAGTTTCAGGCTCCACTTACGGCTGTCCAGGTTTGCTATAGTTGCATGCCACACACCCAGAGACACATACACACACAGACACACAGACATACACACCTCCCCTAAATGGCACTCACCCTGGTGATGGTCAGTGGCTGGCTGAAGTCCTTCCCCCCCGAGAGCCGGAAGCCCCAGGGGGCTGGCCCACGCAGCACCACGTTCTGTGGCATCCTGGCCTCCTTCCTCCTCCTCCTCGCTTCTCCGGCGGCTCAGTGGCCAGTTGGCAGTCGCCCCTCGCAGACGCGCTTGTGTGTACGCACACACACTCCGCTCTGGTGGATCAGTGAGCACTCCTGCCTGGGACCCTTTTAAGCAGTGTGTGTGAGTGAGCTCCACCCCCAAAGGCTCTCCTCCACACTCCCCCACCCTCCCAAAGTGAGGTCATTGGGCAGACTTGGGACCTGAGGCAGTGGACTGCAACGTGCTCTGCCTCTGTTTCTCTCTCTCTCTCCCTCTCTCTCTGTTTCTTTCTGTTTCTCCTTGTTCCTCTCTCCTGTTTCTCCTTCAACCTCTCTCCCTCTGTTCCTCGCTTTCCCTCTGTTTGTCTCTCCCTCTCTGTTTCTCCCTCCCTTCCTCTGTTCCTCCCTCTCTTTCTGCTCTCCCTCTATTCCTCTCTCTCTATTTCTGCCTTTCTCTTCCTCTCTCCCTCTTTTCCTCTTTTCCTCTCTCCCTCTGTTCTTCCCTCTCCCTCTGTTCTTTCCTCTCTCTCCCTCTGTTCATCCTTCTCTCCCTCTCTTCCGCTCTCTCACTGTTCCGCCCTCTTCCTTTCTCAATCCGTTCCCCTCTCTCTCCATCTGTTCCTCTTTCCCCCATTCCTCCCTCTCTGTTCCTCCTGTTCCCCTTTCTTCTCTTTCCCCATTACTCTCTCTCCCTCTGTTCCTCTTTTTCCCTCTCTCCCTCTGTTCCTCCCTCTCTTCCTCTCCCACTATTCCTGTCTCTTCCTCTCTCCCTCTCTTCCTCCCTCTCTTCTTCTCTCTTCCTCTACTTGTTTCTCCCTCTCTCGCTCTGTTCCTCCAGCTCTTCCTCTCTCCCACTGTTCCTCCCTGTCTTGCTCTCTCTTCCTCTGTACATCTTTTCCTCCCTCTCTCCTCATTCTCTCTGTTCCTCTCTCCCTCCCTCTGTTCCTCTTTCCCTTCATTCCTCTGTGTCTTCCTGATTCTGCTACCATTCTAGACCCTTCTCTCTCCCTGACAAACAGGCTCCCCCTCTCCCCTCGCCACTTGCCCTCACATATCTACAGACAGGTGGCCTCCCTCAGTCAGCAGATCAAAATCCCAGCCCTGGGGAGACTATCCTGCCTGTCTTGAGTTTCCCATGATGTGAGGTGAGGTGGAGGGTTCGTAAACCTCTGTATGAGCTCTGAAATGGGTCTGCTGTGCTGAAGCTCTTATTCTTCTTGAAAATCAGGAAGATATTGTGGTTTGACTGGCCGTAATGACTCAGTGTTGTTATTGGAACTTGAATCCGGCACGTGGTTCACCCCTTCAGCCTTGTGGTGTACCTCCAAGAACTGGTGCTTTGAGCTGCAATGGCACCACATCACCTCAGTAGCCTGACTTTGGCCTGCTCCCTTGGAGTGTTTGATCTGCAATGGCATCATGCTGCGCTAGTAGGCTGACTTTGGCCCGCTCCCTTGGCGCGTTTGAGCCGCGATGGTGCCATAGCGCCCTAGTAGTCTAACTTTGGCCTGCTTCCTTGGCATGTTTGAACCGCAATGGCACCATGGAATCCCCAGTAACCTGACTTCGGCCTGCTCCCTTGCCGAGTTTGAGCCGCAATGGCGCCGTAGTGCCCCAGTAGCCTGACTTTGGCCTGCTTCCTTGCCGTGTTTGAGCCGTAATGGTGACATTGCCTCCCTTTGTCATTGCAGTTGAGGCTATTTAGATGCTTTAACAACAGACATCTTAGAGCAGGGGTCTCCAACACCGGTCCTGGAGAACTACTATCCAGTAGGTTTTCTATCCTACCTGGCTACTGATGAGCCACACCTGCTCCTGGAATTTACCTGAGAACTGGTGTGGTTCATCAGAAACCAGGTAGGATAGAAAACCTACTGGATAGTAGCTCTCCAGGACCGGAGTTGGAGACCCCTGTCTTAGAGTATGTGGTCCTTCCAGACCATGACAGCATGTTAAATCACATATTGAAACGTGTGTTGACATCCTTGTGACAATGTTAATCTTACTTGAGTTGTGAAGGTCTGAACAGGCTTTTGCAATCTGATTTGAAAAAGAGTGTCATCTTGTTAAAGGATGCTTCCAGTTACTGCCTTTCCTGTGTAAAATTTGGTGTAATTCATCTGTAAACAAATAAAGGGGGAAACTGACATTCAGAGGCTAGAAGGTAAAAGCGTTAGGTATTTTACCATGGGGGTGCTGCAGGGGGCGGTCATGGGAAAAGCAGCCTGTCTCTTCTGCGGTGGATCCTCCCGCCCGAAGCCAGCTACTCCCCCCCCGAGTTGGATCCTCCCGCCTGAAGCCAGCTACTCCCCCCCCCCCGAGTTGGATCCTCCCGCCTGAAGCCAGCTACTCCCCCCCCGAGTTGGATCCTCCCGCCTGAAGCCAGCTACTCTCCCCCCGAGTTGGATCCTCCCGCCTGAAGCCAGCTACTCCCCCCCCGAGTTGGATCCTCCCACCTGAAGCCAGCTACTCCCCCCCCCCCCCCCGAGTTGGATCCTCCCGCCTGAAGCCAGCTACTCCCCCCCCCGAGTTGGATCCTCCTGCCTGAAGCCAGCTACCCCCACCCCCCCCCCCCCCGAGTTGGATCCTCCCGCCTGAAGCCAGCTACTCCCCACCTGAGTTGGATCCTCCCGCCTGAAGCCAGCTACTCCCCCCCCCGAGTTGGATCCTCCCGCCTGAAGCCAGCTACTCCCCCCCCCTGAGTTGGATCCTCCCGCCTGAAGCCAGCCTGCATCACTTGTGCCCTTATTTGGTGCGGAGCCTAAGCTCGGTCTGGCAGCGGCGGCTACGGCAGCGCATTCCATGCGTATCAGGCTGGACCAGGCCCAGGGAGGCTTTTTGCACCTGGACGTCAGGCCAGATCCCCCGAAGTTACCTGCTTCCCACTGCCTCCATTGCCCCAGGCACCAAGAGCCACAGTAACTCCGCTGGGGCAACGTGATGGACGGCTGGCACCAGGTGAACCGCTTCTGTGTTGCCATGGAGACCCTGGAGGTCTGTCACCCTGTTTATCACAGCTGTCATCCAGGCGCGGGATGTCAGTTTAACTGAAAACTGGCTTAAGGAGCTTCGCGTGTTAGCCTGGGAGCCTCTGACAGCTGGGGCATCGGAGCCAGCATCTCTGGGATCGCAGAGTTTGTTTACCCGGTTGCTATAGACGCCGAGGGGATGAGCTGCTCTTTGGACAAATAAAGACAGATCAAGGCTGTCAGAGGCAGGAAGTGAGTGCCCCACTAGTAGTGAGGATCACGGGCGCGGCCTGCTGATACCGGGCCCGTCCCGGAAACGGTAACGACCCCAGGCAACTGATCCCAGAGGCAGATAGCAGGAAGAGGCCACAGATCTCCAGGAGGGGGCAGTGTGACTCATATCTAGGTGAGACTAAGTCCTTTCATGGAGCACGTTTAGCAGGTGAGGGGACATCAGCGCTTATACTGCTCTCCCTGCAAGCATCACTGGGCCGGTCCCTGAACTGACAAGCCGTTTATTTGTTCCCCAGAGACAAGCTTAGTGATGTAATGACCAGAGGGAAATGTATGAAGATATGGTTTATTAGCTATACAACTATCCATCACAGCAAACAGCCAGAGAAAAGAAACAGTGATGTCATACATTTATGAGCTTTGTGCGCGTGCGCATGCACGCACACACACACCACACATACACACACTCATAGACACGCACACACATACACACACTCAGTGTCTGAAAGTACTATGGACTTTAGGTTTCCTTAGAAACAAACAGAGGAGGGGATGTGGTGTTCCCATAGCAATGTTCCAAGCAGTCCACATGGATGGTCTCTCTCTAACAGAGAATGAACTCACAAACATATTTCCCGCTTCCATAAACAGATTGTTCTCATTTATTCATAAATTAACACTGAGTTTTTGCATAAATCCAGCCCCCCATTCGCTTGATTGTGGGAGACAGGAAAGGGAAACCACACAGAGCAGCTCTGGGTGAGCAGTCTTTATAAATCAGTGGGTTTAATTGATTTTCAGCTTGATACAAAAGACATAGAAAACGTGAGAGAGGGGAAGGTGGCAGGGGGAGCAGGGCACGGGCCCGGGGGACAGAAGCACTGGCCGTCAGGCACAGCGAGGACCCCGTTCTCACAGGGGCCGTCAAAGCCGGACCGCGGATTTGGGGCGGCCCTCCATCGATAGCAAACCACCCGCACGACTCCTCGGGCGACTCTGCAGCCTGCTCCTGGCCATCAGACGGAGGTCTGAACTCCAAACGATTCCAAAACGAAACCTAAACATCCTGATGAAGTGTTTTCCTCACGCAGCTGGATCAGCCCTCCAGTCCGAGTCAGAAAAGCAGAATTCGATGTTCAAACACAGAGAAGTACACGTGACTATATTAGCTTCAGTACATCTTTTCTCCTTTAAATAAAATGACAAATAAAAAAAAAAAAAAGGTCTTTAGTGTTTAGTACACTTAACTTCGAAGCCCATCTGGAGCGCAGACCGAAAGGCTCCATTACTCAACTGGCATAAGCGAAGAAATAAAACTTATTTTTAAAAGAGACTCATTTTTCATTGTCACAAGTGTACACAGACGAAGACACCTGTGTTTTTGCCCTTAAATACCTTTCTTGTCACAACGGCCCTCTCTAATCCTACGGAGGGTTTATGCTTTGGGTCCACGACCTGGAGCTCACAGACTTAGAGCACATCAGGCATGTGTAGCACCGTCTGCTCTGAGCAGACAGGAGCACTTTAGTCAGTTATGACACTGTGCCACTGCTGGTTTAAGCCCTTGAATGATGTTTTGTGTGTGGTGGGGGGGCTCATAGACTAACACTGACAGAGTTTTCCTGTATTATGGTATTATACCATCCATTAACCAAGGGGCATAAATCGCCATGGCAACATTTCAGTCCGGCCTGATCAGCTGATCTGGAGTGAGCACCTGGGTGATGGGGGTGGGGGGGCGGGCAGCCTGCTAGCTATTAGCTCTTACAAACACCCGCTGACTGGGAAATTTACTCACTGGTGCCCGATAACACATTCTCACTAGTAACCCCACCCTCATTAGTCACTGAAAAGCTGTAAAGGATAATACATGTCAGCTAATGTGGTGGACAACCCTCCCCCCCCCCCAAAAAAAAGAAAATAAAGAAAAACAACGAAGAGAAGGACAGACAAAAAGGGCACTTTGTTACACAGCAAAGGAGGGTTACAATCTACCAGTGACTCCGAGCAGGCTGTGAGTTTACATTTCGGTTTATGCCGTTTGACTCCCTCGCGCTTTACACCTACTGCATATCAACAAAAACAACAAAGCTTATTATTAATAAGATGAAATAGTCTCAAAACAACATACTACATGAAGTCATAACCTCACTACACTACAGGGCAGTGGCTTCCGGTCACCGCGGGTGACGACCTTTGACACTCTTGTCCGCTGGGCCCCGAGCAGAGGCGGCGACCGGAACGTGAAGCAGGTGCAGCTGTTGCCGGGACCGGCCCTCGGAAAGGGGGCCGGCCGGCGCTAACGGCTATCCTCCGTGTCAAACGCACACGCGTCCATGACGTCCTCACTTCCAGGAGCCTACAGTCGCTTCACGTAGTTCCCAGGGAACGTCCCGAAAATCTTGGTTCTCCTGGAGGTGCCTGGAGGGAGGATCACAGAGAGCAGATGAGTGACGCCCCTCAGCTCCATGGACAGTTTGGGGAAATTGTCATGGAAACAGGAGGGTATCAGCGCCTCCTGTCTGCCGAGTCAGACGGTACACACTCGTTTAGCAGAAGAGCAGTCTCGATAACAGGAAGGACAAAAATACCCGAGTGGATAAGGCAGCTAATGCGGCACGTTTGGTGCGCGGCCCTGAGCCGGCGAGTGACATCACAGCCCTGTGCTGTGATCCCCAGCCATGCGCTCGTTAATGCGCCAGCTGTCCGGCTGCTGTGACATCAGGGCTCTGTGCTGCAATACCCAGCCATGCGCTCGTTAATGCGGCAGCTGTCTGACTGCTGTGACACTTCTGCCGAGAGACAGACGGACTGAAATCTTCACCTCCCCCCCCCCCCCCCCAAAAAAAAAAAGTTGGAGCCTAAGAACACCTTGAGCAGAGATCCCATTTTTAACATGGCTCTGAACGGGCCAGGGGGCATGGAGGGGATTTTCAATGTATCTCTGTCAGATGACCATGCATGATAGGAGCCACAGTGCCCCGAGTGGCTGTGAGATCAAGCGGGAAGCACAGCACAGACTCCGGGCACAAATGTAAAATATTCATCCATCTTTTACTTTTCTTTTGCCTGGAGCCCATCCCAGTCAGCAGGGGGCATAAGACTTGGGTACTCTGACACGCACTCTGATGCTGTGGGCAAATCGTGGCTCAGTCCTGGCCCCCTGCGAGGGTCATGAACCCAGGCTGGCTTACCCACAAACCAGCCATCGTCACACCTCTCCATGACATCCACCAGGTCCCCCTCTTTCAGTTCTAGCTCATCTTCATTGCGGGGCAGGTAGTTATACAGAGCCTGGAACCTGAAGGGGGCGCCAGAGTGAGACGGGATTTAGGTACACACTATATGGATGTGGTGGGAGGGTCTTCACATGGTGGGCGGGAGGCGGGGTCACTCACAGCTCTCCTCCACAGGGCTGGGTGTCGCGCACGAAGGCGGGCCGGAGAGGCTGGGGGGGCGGGGCATGTAGGAACACAGAAGGGGAGGGAAAGAGGAGAGAAAGACGTAAAATGACAAATTCTAAGCTTATCATCCGGCAAGGCGAGTGCTTAGTCAAAGCAGGACCAACAGCACTGCATGTCCGGCTCTGAAGGCGGTAAGAATCGCCAGGCAGGGTTACTAAACACAGCGGCAGGCTCACCAGCGACCCACATTAGTCCTGGGTGACCCGTTCCTCACTGGCAGGCCATGCGTTACGTCTGGTTCTGACATGCATACTCGCCCAGGAGGAGGGACTCGGTCCGTCCAGGACACGCCCCCCCCGCTCCGCCCCCAAGCCACACAGAGCTAACAGCCAAATGGCAACTTCTGACACAATGTATTTACTGCTACAGCTGAATTACAGCAATTACAATCACAGCCGCCGTATCAATTTCTACCACCTTTCCTGAAGGGTAACTATCTCCGGCCTTGACGTGCTGGTCTCTGGGAGGGGTGGGGGTGGGGTAAAGGCCAGGATTTCATGGAATTAGTAGGAGAAATGATCTTATCCCAGGCAAAGGGGGGCTGTGTGCTGCACCCCCCCCCCCCCCAGGTGACACACGTGACCCTACCCTGGACGAAGCCCCTGAGGTGTGACCTGCAGATGACCTGCATGACCTCCTGGACATCAGGGGGCTAAGGGGGGGTTTACCGTCTGCGACAATGTCACATTTCAAAGGCGGCTGAAAGAACCAGAACCACAGGGTTTGGGGTGAGCTGCGAGCGCACGCACGCGCACACAAAAACACACACACACACACACACGCACACACACACACACACACACACACAGAACAGGTCCTGCTGTGAACACTCACAGCCTTTAAAGGGTTCTCCCAGCCCAAGCTGGGCTAATCTCATGTCAGATCAGATCTTATACACAGATTGAAGTGTCTTCATTTAATGATACCATGTTAGAACCGAGTTTATGCAAACAGAATGGATTGTACAGTATCTCACTTGCTTTCCACACCTCCTCAATCCTCAGCACCTCCTCACACAGCTCCTGATGCCACACACTTAGCCTCTTTTAAAGGGGGCAGGGAGCGCCATCTATGGCCTTTCATACAGACGCGACCCATGACCCGTGTTGAGAAGGTCAGGGTTACTGATGTGGTTCCACATAATACCTTCATCTTCGGTGACCGAGGCAGCAGGCAGGGGGAGTGCGTGGCCGAGGGAGGGGTGGCGGGGGGGGGAGGGGCGGGGGATGACAGAGGCAGGGTGTGAGAGTCCTGGGCGACATCTGAGGAAACGTGGACCTGGCGGAGGAGGGACCGCACATACCGAAGACCTTCAGAATCAACACGTTTGCTGTCACAGGCTAAACAAACAAGGACAATGGGCTGTCCAACCAATGCAGGATCCACAAACCACATAGAAATTTACTAGTGATCCAGCAACGGTGTCCTAACATTAGATGGATTCATACTTGGTTAGTGAAGTCGAGCATGGTACCATTAAAGAGCAAAACAGCAGACCATGCAAGCACTACCTCTTGGACTGAAGCTCCACTCTGTGTAAGGATCAGGCCGCTCTCAGAGGGGTCCTCCTCAACGTGTAGCTCCAGGACCTCATTTGACATCTCTACCTCTGACCTGGCCTCTTGCGCAAATTCATTCTCTGACAGGTTCTCCTGGGTAATGGGCACTAGGTCCAGATACCTGCTCTGTCTATCCACAGATGGCTGTTCCTTACTCACGAGGGGTAAATGCCTGACACCCAAGTCTCCAGGACCACTGTCCTTGGAGGAAACCGCTGCATGATCTGGCTGCAGAGACAGCGGGTTCTCCTGAGAAACTATGGGTGTGCTTCCGTGGTGGGAGGTACAGGCAGGATTAGTTTGAGAAGTGAGATAGCTTGTGTAGGTGGGCAGGGAGATGGGAGGGGCCTCCACAGAGGGGGCTGGAGGGATGGGTTCTTCCTGTGTCATGAGGGTGGGGCTCAGTTGTGGAGTAAGTAGGAGTCTCAGCGGAGCCGCTGAGCTGAAGACATCTAGATCAGACAGAAGGTCAGCTGGGAGGGGTGGAGGTGAGGGGGGAGGGCTTCCCATGGTGGGGCAGACGCCCAAGGTGAGCGAGAGCCACTCGCTTGTGATGGCCTGAAGGTGCACCCTCTGGTGGACAGGGGAGGAACTACACTTCGGCAATGGCGATGGTGTGCCAGAGGCAGGGGCTGTGAACATCGGCTTGTGAGAAAAGAAGAACCATCAGAACCCAGCGAAAGACCAGAAGAAACACTGAAGACCAACTAATGACCTGCTCAACCTCTGGACCTTCAACCTGTTCTATAGGAACTCAGTCTCCGGGATAACAGAGGCTGCTCTACCAAGAAAGTGGGAGCTCTTCACTGCTCCCGAGAGGAGAACAAGAGTGAGAACGCTGAGTATTAGGGTCCTAGGCCCCCCCAGAACCTGATTCAGGCACTCTTACCTTGGAGGAGGGGGGGCCGGCCGGCCGGTCGCTGCCGTAGCCCTGTGAGCCCGGGCTCCTGCTAGGGGTGCTGGGAGACTGTTTGATGATATCCACATAGGACACGGGGAAGATACCCTGGCGCTGGGTGTCCAAAATCTTCCCCTCATACCAGTTCTGATCCACCTGCCTGAGCAGGATCACCCTCTCGCCCTGTCACATGCATGCACACATAGGCACAAGCACAGCAATGTCAGAGTACTACTGGCCAGTGATGAGGAAACAGCAAGGCCAGATTACCATGCCAGGTTTAACCCAATGGACACCAATAAAATAATCAACTAATGAACTTAGTAGGTTAAACCAGTCCATGACTGGACAAGGATGATAAATTACCCCCAAAACATTCTCCCTTAACTAGTGATAACTCAGTAGGTGCTGATGATTCTTAATGGTGATAACATTAAGACAGAAGCATGAATAACTTCAGATGATCCCTTAGACACTCCTTACGGGATACCTATGCCCAGGTGGTCCCTAAGATACAAGAATGGGTGACGCTTATTCCAGCTGGTCTCGAAGACAGGGCAGAGAGTATAGGGCGGTCCCAATGGCCGCAGGACATGGTACCTTTCTCAGAGACAGCTCCACGTTGGTGTCTGCGTTGAAGTTGTAGCGAGCCACTGCTTCTCCGATCTCTCGGACCTGTGCTGGGGGTGGCGGCCTGGCTGGCTGCTGCTGCTTCTCTGTGGGGGGGAGTTTCTGTGGGGGGGGGGGGCAGACCTTTAATACAGCAACAAGAAGATGCTTGCAGGAAGACACACAGAAGAATCAGAAGCCTAAAAAAGAGGTACAGGCGGAGAATCACAGACACGACAAGCAGTGTGGAGACACATACAGACAATTACAGCCACAACGCACAGTGTGGAGATACAGGCAGATGATCACAGACCCATTATGCAGTGCGGAGACACAGACAGAATCACAGACCCGTTATGCAGTGTGGAGACAGACAAAGAATCACAGACCCGTTATGTAGTGTGGAGACACAGGCAGATAATCATAGAAACATCATGCTGTGTAGAGACAGAGAATCACAGACCTGTTATGCAGTGTGGAGACACATACAGAGGATCACAGACACGACACGCAGTGTGGAGATACAGACAGAGAATCACAGACCCATTATGCAGTGTGGATACACATACAGAGAATCACAGACACATTAGACAGTGTGGAGACAGACAGAGAATCATAGACCCGTTATGCAGTGTGGAGACACAGACAGAGAATCACAGCCACGACACACAGTGTGGAGATACAGGCAGATAATCACAGAAATGTCACACAGTGTGGAGACAGACAGACAATCACAGACCCATTATGTAGTGTGGAGACACATACAAAGAATCACAGCCACGACACACAGTGTGGAGATACAGGTAGATAATCACAGAAATGTCACGCAGTGTGGAGACACAGGCAGATAATCACAGAAATGTCACACAGTGTGGAGACAGACAGACAATCACAGACCCATTATGTAGTGTGGAGGTACAGACAGAGAAATACAGACATGACACAAAGTATGTAGGAACAGACAGAGAATCATAGACACAATATGCAGTGTGGAAGTACAGACAGAGAATCACACACACGATATGCAGTGTTGCGGTACAGACAGAGAATCACCAACATGACACACAGTGTGGAAGTACAGACAGAGGATCAGAGACATGACACAGTATGGAGATACAGACAGAGAATCGCCGACACGACACACAGTGTGGAGGTACAGACACAGAATCACCAACACGACACGCAGTGTGGGGGTACAGACACAGAATCACCGACACGACACGCAGTGTGGAGGTACAGACAGACGATCAGAGACATGACACGCAGTATGGAGATACAGACAGACGCACCTCCACGTAGGAGATGGGGAAGATCCCCAAGCGGCCTCGGTGCTCCCCTTCGTACCAGTTGCTGTCGATCTGCCGGATAATGCTGACGGCGTCGCCTTTCTTGAACGTTAGCTCCCTGGATGATGCAACAGAGCCTGTTAGCGGGCCCGGGACAGTCCCATCACAGGCCCTCACACACACACACACACACACAGGAAGGCAGACATACTTACTTTGCAGTCTGTGCCTTGAAATCGTAAATGGCTCGAGCAGGCTGTTTCTGTCAGGAGAGAGACTTTGGTGAACCATAGGGACCGGCGGCGGAGCTAAGATACACGCCACAGTAAATGTACTATGGTGCCAGGTACATGTCAATCAAAGCCCTGCCTCAGCCAATAGTCTGGCTAAAGGGGTCTAAGGGCGGGACACACAGTACCATCAACATAGAACGCTGGATGATGTCATAGTGTGGGGGCATACAGACATCCCTGCAATGGGAACAAGGAGGTAAACCCTAGAAACAGGTGGCTCACAATGGGGTATCAGGTGGAGCCTTACCTCTTTATCGGGGGTGAGCCCTCTCTTGTGGTTCCCGTACTGCCCCCCCTCAGGGTAGGGGTAAGTCCTGGAGCCATCCTGATCTGCGGGGAGACACAGGGGAGGGCCGTGAGAGAGGGCCTGTGGGCCTGGATGCGAGTATGGCCCCCCCGCATGCGTGGACCAGGCGATGGATAGGTGAATGCCCGGGTGGGGGGGGGGCATTCAGAAGATGGATGGGGGGGGTAGAGGGTGAAGGCACAGTGAAGCACTGGTTCATCAGACAAGGATGCATGGAGGGTGAGCATAACCACCTCATGCAGACCCCACCCCCAGCCAACCCCCCAACACCACCTCCTCACGGAATGAAAAAGCTCCTTTACTGATGACACTCTGACACATGGAATTACTGGCACCACTTTGCAGATGCTGCTTTTCACACATAAAAACAAAAGAAGTATATTTATTTTCTTCAGTCACAGAGATGGTGACACATTCCCCCCATGAACAGTAAAACCATGGCAGCAAAGCTAATGGCTGCCACATCTATGCCAATCAAAGCACTGCTGTATCCAATACTCTGCCAGAAGGGGGTCTGGGGGTGGGACACACGGTACCATCAGCCCTGGATGGTGTCACAAAGGCATGCATTTTACAACACAGGACACGAATGACAACAGCGAAACAGAGTACAGTCAGTGTGCTGTGTCCCGTGCAGCTACTACAGAGTCACAAGAAAACCCTGCATCAGAAACACCCAGATCAGAACAAAGGTACACGAGGACAGATATAAGACTGGATCAGTGCCGCAAGGCTGCATTCAGACGAGAGGCGGCTGGCAGGAGAGGCCCGATCGGCGTGCGTACGGGCGTCCGTGGATCCTCACTGAACGGGGGGGCGGAATCGTGCGAGGAAGCACGATCACGAGGCCGCGGCGGATGTACAGACATGAGGTGGGGTGGTGGGGGGGTGGATGGGGGCGATGACGGGCTGTGGGCACGCACGCGCTCCACCTTCGCTGTAGTCTGCATAGCTGTTCCCCTGGAAAGAGGCACTGTGAGGCGCCATGTCACGCTCGGGCCAGCAGGGGGAGCCGTCCGGCTGCGGGGAGTACGCTGGATGCTGCCGATGGCTCCGGAGCGAGGAGTCCCTCTCGGGCACGTCAGGCAGCAGCTCCGACAGCAGGCGGCGGAGCACACGCTCCTCGGGGCCTTCGGCCCAAGCCCCGCCCCTGCCGCGGGTCCGCAGGTGCTCACAGACGTCCCGCAGGGCACGGTCCAGCGCTTCGTACACGGAGCTCCCGCTGCGCTTCTGCTTGCGGGACGACCTCTCCGGGGGCGAGCCCTTGCTCCGGCGGAAAGGCACTGGGCTGACCAAGAAGGCCAGCTTGGAGAGGCCGGGCTGAGCCTCCTCACGCCGCAGAGGGGGGCGGCGTTCCCGCCGGGCACGCTCGTGGCGCAGCATGGTGGTGAAGCGCGTGTAGGAGGCCGGGCAGCGGCCCTTGCAAGAAGTGTGGATGTGGCGCGAGTGAAGCGGTGGCTGGGGAAGGTGGTGCAGGTGCAGGTGGTGCCGATGGCTGCCTGAGCCGTAAAGGCTCTCGGATGAGGTGAGGGAGCAGCGGTCAAAGTCGCTCTCGCTGCAGAAGGATGAGCCCTCCACCTGGATGAAGTCGCTCAGCTCAGAGGGTGGGGCGTCGCGGTCACTGTCCGAGCCATCGAAACGTGCGTGGGTGGGGCCATCTGGGGCCGCGTGGCTTTCCCCGGGGGGGGCGCCGTTCTCGGGCCGCTGTGGCCGGCCCTCAGGGGGGTCCCGGGCAGGCTGGTCCTCCTCCAGGAGTGACTCGATGGAGAAGCGGCGGCGGGGGGTGGTGCCTTCGGAGCCTGGCGCCTCATCCAGGTTGGGCATGGAGCGGGACTTTTGGATGAGCCGCTCATACTCAGAAATGCGCGTGGGAACCATGTCATGTGGCACCTCAGCGCCCTGCGCTTGCCAGTCAGACGCCCGCTCGGCACGGCGCTCCGCCTCCAGCTCCAGGATGCGCGCCCGCACTGAGCGGATCACCTCAGATGCCAGCAGCTCACTGCGGTCAATCTTGTGCATCTTGCGGTAGAGTTGCAGGAAGCCCGGTGCATCGTGGGCTGCCCGCAGTCGTGCCCGAGGCTCGGGGGAGTCAGGGGGGGGGCTCTCTGAGTGTGTGCGCCCGCTCCCGGCCCTGGCCCCAGTCCCGCCCCCGTCCATCAACAGGTCGTCGCAACTCCGTGACTTGAGACGAGGCGGGGCCACCTCCTCGCCGCTGCTCCACGTCTCTGCATTCTGCCGGTGTGTCTGCCACACAGAACGCTTGGAATCCGGGGGGGTAGTGGAGGCGGAAGCCAGGTTCGGGGTGCCAAGGGGGCAAAGGCGGGCAGAGTCACATGAACTGCCACGCCCAATACCTGAACTAGCTAATTGCAGTGAGTAAACCGGGCTAATAATCCCACCTTGGAGATCCATACAGAGCAGCATGGCAGGAGAGAAGCAAGAAAAGAGATTAGCAGCGATCAGAGGTGACAGACAGACAGACAGGGGGGAGGTCAGTAAGAGTGGGTGAACAGGGGTGGGGCATCCTGGGGGATGGGAGGGGTTGGAGAGAGAGGCGAAAGGCAGGAAGACAGGGGTGGGGCTTCCTGGGGGATGGGAGGGGTCAGAGAGAGGGGAAAGGCAGGAAGACAGGGGGCGGGACTTCCTGGGTAATGGGAGGGGTCAAAGAGAGGGGAAAGGCAGGAAGACAGGGGGCGGGACTTCCTGGGTAATGGGAGGGGTCAGAGAGAGGGGACAGGCAGGAAGACAGGGGGCGGGACTTCCTGGGGGATGGGAGGGGTCAGAGAGAGGGGACAGGCAGGAAGACAGGGGGCGGGACTTCCTGGGTGATGGGAGGAGTCAGAGAGAGGGGACAGGCAGGAAGACAGGGGGCGGGACTTCCTGGGGGATGGGAGGGGTCAGAGAGAGGGGACAGGCAGGAAGACAGGGGGCGGGACTTGTGCGTGCATGTGAGTGTGCCCATTTGAGCACCCTGCAGGAACTTCCTCATACCTTTGACCCTGCACGGTGATGAGGGCGATGAGCGAGCCAGCGGTCTCCTCAGGGTGCCGCTGCTAGCCTTGGGGGGTTCCCCGGGGCCGGGAGATGGCTGGGGTGCATTACTATCCCCCTGCTGTCCGGGTTGGCTGAACGCCGGCTCAGACTTTCGCCGTTTTCTGTAATCGCTGGCTGAGCTGGGGGGGGGGGCAAAATTGAGATATGTCAGTGACGGTCAAGACCCTGGATGGGACTGTGTGTGTCTGTATCTCTGTGGCAGATCTCACCTAAATGGCCTGTCTACGTCTATTTGTGATTATCAGTGTCTATCTGTGATTATCTGTCTGTGATTATCAGTGTCTGTCTGTGATCATCTGTCTGTGATCATCTGTGTCTGTGTATAACAGGGTGGCAGATCTCACCTTAAAGGCCTGTGTCTGTGATTATTTGTCTGTGGTGTTCAGTGTCGGTCTGTTATTATCAGTGTCTGCGATTATCTGTTTGTCATTATCTGTGTGTAACAGGATGGCAGATCTCACCTCAATGGCCTGTCTGTGATTATCAGTGTCTGTGATTATCTGTGTCTGTGTGTAACAGGGTGGCAGATCTCACCTCAAAGGCCTGTCAGTGTCTGTCTCTGATTATCTGTATGTGATTATTTGTGTCTGTCTGTGTGTAACAGGGTGGAAGATCTCACCTCAATGGCCTGTCTGTCTCCCTGTCTGCTGGAGTGAGCTGCAAAGATGTCTGAAAAAGAGTGAAGAACAAAGAGAAGCCTGATCTCACGGTAACAAAAGCTGTGAGACGCACAATGCCCAGCTGGCACGCCTGTCCCGCCCCTGCCCTGCTCTGATTGGTCGAGCTGTCAGCATCCATTCATGGACAACCCTCCCTAGCCCCACCCCCTCCGGCTTTGCATTGGCCCAGAGACTTCGCCCCGGCCACACTGTCAGACCCGTCACAAGCGACGGCCCCCTGAGAAACTGCAGAGGTGGCAATGCCCCGCTTTTTCCTCCTGGTGACCTGCCTGTGTTTCCATAGCAACACCGGGTCCCTCCCCAGAAATCTGCGGGTGCCGTGACTCCAATGCACTCGCTGATTCTGCAGCTCGGTGCCGATGCCTCCGGGAAAGCGTCCCCTTCTCCCTGCACGGTCGTTTCCACGCTCGACACTTCCAATCAGCACAACCAACGCAGACAAAAAAAAATCTTGCAATAGGGAGGGGGCAGCCTTGTCGATACAATGCAGGGGAGCAGATGTAAGGAGCTCTGAGGGACCAGCCTCCTGTCTGTAACAAATCCCCTCCCCCTCTCACTAGCAATGACACATGGCTGTTTACCAGCAAGAAACCTCTGCCTGCCCATTCTGATTGGACACCGTGCCAGGTTAACCAATCACAGCACAGCAGACAAAGCTACCAATGTGAGGTAAGTGATGGCATCACTGATTGCACAGAATTCTGTTTAGCTGGTTCAGCTGAATCGTCTCTATGTTTTGTAAACAGAATGGCTTTCTGCCTGTACTTGGTTACTAGGGTAATTTACCCATCATAGAGATGCCAAAATGGAAAAAATACCAAAGTTGTTATAATTATATAGTTATGATTCAAATGTGTGGATGAATTATATGAATGATATGTCATATAAGTGAATCAGCTTCACACCATGGTGCACGTCTGTCACATGCACATGTCTGTCACATGCACACGTCTGTCACATGCACACGTCTGTCACGCACAAGGCAGCAGCCACACTGCAGGCAACACCCATGAAGCCTGACACCGGCTGTCACGTCACGCGAGGATGCACAGGGGCAGACCGGCGGACACGGCCAAGGCAGGGGGGAGGGCAGAGCTAGGCATGACCTAGCGCCATATCGGACTGGGGGGTTACCTCGAAGAGCCCAGCGGGGGCGCTGTCTGGATTATAATCCAGCCGCTTTTTGGGAGGCTTGAGTGTCAGAGGCAGCGGTAGGAGGAGGAGGAAGAGGAGGTGTAGATGAGATGGAGGACAGTCAGAGGCATCATGGGAAAGAACATGTGGAGAGAGTGACATCATTAGAGAACTGAAGCAGACCAGGCAGCACACACACACTTATGCACACGCACACTTATGCACGCACACACTTATGCACGCACACACTTATGCACGCAAACGCCATGCAGACTGGCAGAGAGGGTAAACGGTGAAGGGGGGAAACGGGGGAGGGGGGCGGGGAATTGGCATCACACCTTGATTAGCAAACACTACGTGCTGAATGGTCTGGATTTATGATTATGGCACCATTCAGGGCTGTCTGTCAGGAAAGTCAGTGAGCACACACAACGCCTGTCACATGTGCGCCATCTGCAGGTGGGTAACACACTGCCCTCATGCCAAACTGCCAGGCTGCGGGGGTCAGTTTTAGTAGCCTGTCTGTGTGCCCGTGTGTGTGTGTGTGTGGGTGCGTCTCTGTGTGCGTCTGTAAGGCTCTCAGCAGTTAGTTCCTCTCTGAAATACAGTTACTGAGCAAGCTAGTCATGCGACCAAGTAGCAGCAGACATAAAGCTCAGTAAAACATGGCAGCAGAGACGGAGGGGAAGCCAAATAGAGATCCATGACCAAACTGTGAGAGACCCGGAACCTCCTGGCTCCAGGTTCTAGAAACAAGGGGAGTAGGTGTACTCTGTGGTAAGATACTTGACAGTGTACTCATTCAGGTAATTAAACAGTATCTAATGTTCTAAATGCAGGGTCATAAGTGTCTGCACATTTCCATGCGAGGCAGAGACCACCAATCAGGACAGCCGAGGTGGCCCACATGCACGTCTGCGTGTTCCAGTCAGCCAATCAGAACAGCCTCCACAAATCACATGTCCCCTGCTTCTTCGGGACATTAACGGATGTCTTATGATAAGAAAGACTTTGATTCCCATTTTTCCTGTGCACATTTTTTCCAGCACCAAATACTCAGAAAATATAATAACAGGAAAAAACAAAGATAAATGGGAGAACCTCAAAGTTAAGGGAACTTTCTTATTACAAGACAGAAAGGATATTTTCAAATCTTATTAAGGAACTGCTTTGTGTAAATTCTCTTAAAAGCCAACTTATAATTAAAGAAAGTTCTGTGAAAATGTGTTTTGAAATGAGGGTGGTGGTGATCAACGTTTCCAAGGAAACGCACAGAGGCACGCCCAATGCCAGGGGACATGCCCCTTGGTGCCAGGCAGGCGGCTGAGGGGGCCGTGGGGGACCGCAGTCCTCAGTGAGGGGGGGGTTAGAGCCACGCAGAGCACACACACTTACCGGCCGCCCGAACTCCAGCTCGGAAAAGAACCTATACCAGGGCTCGTTCTCTAAATCTATGTCATCGGGGTTTAAGGCACTAGTCTGGAGCAGAAAGCAAAAGGGGGGGAGAGTGGGTTGGGGGGCAGACAGAGAGAAAGCACACAGAGATATGGGATGGGTTTGATGACAGACCCCCCAGGCACAACTCCCACTTGTTCGGTTCTGCGCTCGAGCCCCCGAATGACAGTACTGCCAATATGCCAGCAGGGGGCAGCAGACGCACAGCACACAGGCTCACGCCTCCCCTCTTCCACTTGCACTGTCATTCCTGCGCCGTCTGCAGAAATGCACAGCCCACACACTCCCGCCTGCGCTGCCCCCCCCCCAAGGCAGATTCCTGGCACGGCGATCAGGCTCTTTTCCAGCTGATTGCTAATCATCCAGAGATTGGGAGCCTGCTGGTGCTTCCCTGTCTCACAGATGAGAGCGCTCCCGAGTTGCACACCGGGGTGAACTGCACCTTTGCTCCCCTGCACAGACACGGACTCCTCGCTGGGACTCCGTGACTATGACTCATTTACGTTGACTCATCTTCAGAAAAACTATGTGAAATTACTCACCGTGGCAGGAGAACGACGACACCCCAGAAACACGAGGTGATAACTGTACAGTCAGTGACAGAGTCCCTGCTGTTGCCATATCTGTACTTTAGTTGGTGTTCAGTCTGGTGTCTCTGTAACCTCTGAACAATATTCTTAACACACCACTTTTATATATAAACTGAGAAAAAACTGCAGTACTAAAGCTCTCAGCTTAATGGCACCTCGAACAAGCCAGCATCAGCTACCAAGCTAACATATGCTGTCAGTCTAAAGTGAGTTACCATGCTAATGTAAGCCACCAGGTTAACATACGCTATCAGGCTAAAGTGAGCTACCATTCTCATGTAAGCCACCAGGCTAACATATGCTGTTAGGCTAAAATGAGCTGTCATGCTAATGTAAGCCACCAGGTTAACATACGCTATCAGGCTAAAGTGAGCTACCATTCTCATGTAAGCCACCAGGCTAACATACGCTATCAGGCTAAAGTGAGGCTACCATGTTAAAGAAAGCTACCAGGCTAACATAAGTGGCCAGGTTAATGTAAACCACTGGCCTAACGTAAGCTGCCACACCAATATAAGCTACTAAAGTAACACAAGCTGCCGGCTTAACATAAGCTACCAGACTAATGTGAATAACTAGGATAATACTCTATTCTGTATGACTGTACTGGTCAACAGATGCTGCTGAACCCAGAGGCTACTTCACGCGAAAACTGCACTGATCCCCCCAGAATTGGGCCTCTGTAGCTCAAATAATAATTTTCGGTGCCTGTGAGTGTGCTGGCGACTGCTTCGGCCACTCTCAGCCAACTGAGCCCCTTATTTGATTTATGTCAAGAAGCAGGATAGAAAAATCACACGGAGGCTGTGGCGGCCTTTTGCTCCATTCTGGACATGCAACTATAAACCAAACTGGCCGTGAGAAAGCAGTGTAGCTCCTAATTGCATTTACAACTAAAGGCTAACTGGGACACATGGCGGCGGTTACGGCTAAGGGCTAACTGGGATGGCAGCAGTTATGGCTAAGGGCTAACCCAGATGCATGGCGGCGGTTACGGCTAAGGGCTAACCGGGATGCATGGCTGTGGTTACGGCTAAGGGCTAACCGGGATGCATGGCGGCGGTCACGGCTAAGGGCTAACCGGGATGCATGGCGGCGGTTACGGCTAAGGGCTAACAGAGATGCATGCTGGTGGTTACGGCTAAGGGCTAACAGAGATGCATGCCGGCGGTTACGGCTAAGGGCTAACAGAGATGCATGCCGGTGGTTACGGCTAAGGGCTAACTGGGATGCATGGCTGTGGTTACGGCTAAGGGCTAACCGAGATGCATGGCGGCGGTTACGGCTAAGGGCTAACCGGGATGCATGGCGGTGGTTACGGCTAAGGGCTAACAGAGATGCATGCCGGTGGTTACGGCTAAGGGCTAACTGGGATGCATGGCTGTGGTTACGGCTAAGGGCTAACCGGGATGCATGGCTGTGGTTACGGCTAAGGGCTAACCGGGATTCATGGCTGTGGTTACGGCTAAGGGCTAACCGAGATGCATGGCGGTGGTTACGGCTAAAGGCTAACCGGGATGCATGGTGGCGGTTACGGCTAAAGGCTAACCGGGATGCATGACTGTGGTTACGGCTAAGGGCTAACCGGGATGCATGGCGGCAGTTACGGCTAAGGGCTAACCGGGATGCATGGCGGCGGTTACGGCTAAAGGCTAACCGGGATGCATGGCTGTGGTTACGGCTAAGGGCTAACCGGGATGCATGGCGGCGGTTACGGCTAAAGGCTAACCGGGATGCATGACGGCGGTTACGGCTAAAGGCTAACCGGGATGCATGGTGGCGGTTACGGCTAAAGGCTAACCGGGATGCATGACTGTGGTTACGGCTAAGGGCTAACCGGGATGCATGGCGGCGGTTACGGCTAAGGGCTAACCGGGATGCATGACGGCGGTTACGGCTAAAGGCTAACCGGGATGCATGACGGCGGTTACGGCTAAAGGCTAACCGGGATGCATGGCGGCGGTTACGGCTAAAGGCTAACCGGGATGCATGACGGCGGTTACGGCTAAAGGCTAACCGGGATGCATGGCGTGAGCACAGCTTGGAGGACAGAGAGCTTCCCGTCATCAGACTGGGGCTCGCTAATCTTTTCAGGCCATAGCGACCCTGATCCCCATGATGTGCTCACTGCATCTGCTCTGCGGCTCACGTGACATTTCCGGAATGTTCCAGATTACGGGAAGATTACATGCAGGACCTTAAATATACCCGAGAGGCAGTCAAATAAACTCCACCCCTTATTTAGCTAGTTAAATGGGTTTAGTTGAGGAGGTATGGCTTGACAAAGGAACGGGTGGGGCATACTTCTGTGAGAGGGTTTATTTGGGAGTCCGGGAGACTGAAAATGCGACACAGCGCCCCCTAGGCAATGGATATGGCAGAGCAGTGTGCTCACCGGCCTCTCCTGCTCCAGGATGGAAGACCTCCCAGGCTCGTACTCAAAGATGCTCCTGGGCTCCGCCCGATACTTCCGGGTGTCCACTTTTCGGTCCGGGGGTCCCCATTCATTCCTGGTTTTGGAGAAAAAGTGACGAAAATTACCAGTGGGTACAAATAAAACCTCACAGAAGTTCTGGCCAGGAAACCAAACCCAGACACAGGTAGATGGGGTCAGTGAAGCCTGGCTACATGATGCCTACTGCATGATGCCTACTGCAGCATTAATGCACGCCTGTGTGAATAGTGGCTATTCACATCATACTTTCATTTGCAGCATGTACTACTCAATATAGTTTTCTATATTGCACTATGACAATTTTACACATAAAATGTGAACATAAACCCTCCTAGCTGTATATCTAACATCTCCACCAGAGTCATTTGAGTCAGTGCTTCCCAACCCAGTGCTCATGGATCCCCACAGTCCATTTTTTTGTTCTCTCCCAGGTCGCAAGTCTTGATTGGCTGGAAACTGGGAGGGAGCAAAAACGTGGACTGGCTGGGGGTCCCCGAGGAACGGGTTGGGAAACACTGAGTTACGTGACAGTAATTTTTAGATCATTAGAGTGGTCCAGCAGGAGGCACCAGCGCTTACGTGTCGGGCAAATCCCGCTCCCTCTCTCGGGGTCTCAGCTGGACCAGGGATGGCATGGGCGGGGGTGGGGGGGGGAGCGGCGACGGCGACAGGCTGGAGTCTGGGGGGTCGCCAAGGACCCCAGGGCCATCAGAGGTGTTCCTAGACAGCGGCCGGTAGGTGTGTGTCCGGGGGGGCGGGTGGGCTTGGAGAAGGCCGGGGGGACCATCTGTGACGGAAGGAGATAGGAACTCAGCCTAAGGAGGCCTCCTCTGTGGGCCTCCTCTGTGCTCCTTCTCTGTGCGCCTCCTCCCTGAGTCACTCCAGCACATCACCGTCATGCTCACTCATGTCAGGCTGAGCAGATGGGCTATACCAGGTGCCTGCTGTTATACCAGCATGGACACACCGCTGGTGGGGTCACCAGGGCATTAATGTGACGAGCAGCCCCCCCCCACGGCCCCTCATCTAATCAGGGGCCCCCGGCCCTTGTGTGTGTGATTGAGCAGACGGGGTGCATTTTTTCCCAGAATATAATATTATTGGGGCCATCAACATCTTTGAGAGAGCGGGAGGAATCTGCATAACCACAGGCCCTGGGGACCACAGCAGAATGGCAATGCGCTGGTCAAGGTCACATGGGAGGCGCCTGCACCAATCAGAGGAAGCCACACGCTGTGCTGTGTTTTATAACCCCCAGTGTTCCTGGTAAAAGTGTCATAGCCAATCAGGATACGGGCGTCCAGCCTGTCTTACCCGTGCTCATCGCTCCGTAGGTGGCACTGTATGCATCTACGTAATCGTCATCTGCAACGTGAAGAAACAAATGCGTCAAATTAAGGCGTCGGGGGGGGGGTCTCCCTTAGGCCACTGGCCACACGTCCTGTCCTCCAGAGACAGCGCTGTCGGGTCACCCCTCCAGCACCGAGCGCCCCCCCCCCCCCCCCCCCCCCCGAGGCCTACAGCAGACACTGCACACTAACTCTGGTGAAACCCACAGTGAACAGGTTGGCACTGACCATCGCCCCAAACAGCACTGAGGGGTGGGCTCAGGGTGTGATCCTGGTATCTAAGGTCAGCACTAAACTAGGCTGGGGGGAACCAATGAGAGATAATTCCGCTGGATAAGAGTGAGCCCCACCCCACATAAAAGGGGCCAATAAGGTCAGAGTGGAGCCGAGTGCGGAGAGTGCGCGCAACACTAAAGCACATGAGCATTCAAGTGGCCAGCCAGCCCTGCATGTGCCATGAGTGTGTGCAAGTGGCCAGCCCGCCCTGCATGTGCAAGCGCGAGTCAGCATCTGTGTCAGCATCAATGCGCAGGAAGGGCTGCAAACGCTGACAGCCACATCCTGTATTTCACAAAACAACATTATGGATTACCCCCCCCCGCCCCACAGCTCCCCACCCCGGGCCCTCCCCGGCATGCCCACGGCCCGCCTCGCCTCGCCTCGCCTCACCGCACAGATCCTCCCTAACCAGCCTTGGCTCAGAGGAGTCGCAGCAGCTTTAAGGAGCAGATGGGGACTCCTGCGAGGAGCCATGCGTGAAGACCGGCTCCGCGGCGCCGAGGCCCTCCGGGCTGTAAGCGGCCATTTGAGCCACGATGCGGGTTTAACAAAGAGGAAGACGGGAGGAGCAGGGCGGGGGGGGGGGCACAAAGGGGGGAGCCCCAACCCCTGCTGACTGAGCGGATGCTAACTGCCCGGTAAAGGCTGCTAACCAAGAACCAGCCTAGCGATGCACAAGAGGGGAATAAAGGGCGACCAGACAGTACAGTTAATGAATCCCCCCCTAAACACGGCTGCTGCCGACTCCCCTTAGAGAAAGATTCTGGCCACGAAGCGGCTTTGAGGCAGAAACCAAGACAAAAACAGCAATAAAGGAGCTTCAGGAGGTACCGGCCTGCCCTAATGGTCATGCCGACGGCATTTGAACACCCCAAAGGACTGAGCACGGTGGCAGCTGCACAGAGCCGAGGCCTCACCTGCTTTGTGGACCATGTGGATCTGTTTGAACATGGTCTTGTACCAATCCTTGGGCCGGTCCACAGTCTGGGGCAGAGAAGGCGGTTAATGTCGGCAGACGGGCATTGCGAGCTGTACCTGGCCAGGCGGTCAGCCGGCACTCAGCTCTCAGGATAGAGAGAGAGAGAGAGAGAGAGAGAGAGAGAGAGAGGAGGAGGCGGGCAGGAGGGACGCTTTGTGAGGAGGAACACACTGGAAGGTGAAAGAGAGAGAGAGAGAGCAGGCGAGCGAGAGTGCGACTGTCGGAACAATCAATACATCGCAGGCTGGTCCACGGCCGCCTGCTGACTGGCTGACCTCAGCAGCTCCAGGCCCCCCAGGGCTGAATGAAGCAGGCGCTTGGGAATATGGATTTCGAGTGCCCCCCCACCCCCCTCCCCCTAGCAGGTTCATATAGACTATAATATAAACATTACAATAAATGTAAATGTGCACCTGATGAAGAGGGATATAATGAGCATGATACAATGAGGGGTCACATGGCAGTTTATGCTCCTTTGTGCTGTCAACCAGCCTTTATGAATCCAGCTATCCAATCACAGCTGATTTTCCTGCCATGCGCAGTTCTATTGCCTAATCAGAGCTGATGTTACTGCCAATGGCAGTCCCATAGGCCAATCACAGCTGTCGAGCAGAGTCAGACTGATGTGCCAGCCTACGGCAGCCCTCTGCAGGCTCCGCCCTCACCGTCCTGATGGCGATGGGGATGCCGGACTCGTCCACAGGTCCGATGCCCTCGTAGTGAGGAGCCTTAATGACGGACACCCTCCGCTCCTCCTCCTCAAAGCGGGCAATGGGCACGGTGATGCGAGAGGTGTGGGACTCCCTGAGGAAGGGGGATTCTGGGGGGGGGGAGGGGGGGTGTAAGGAGGTAAATGGGTTAAGGGGGGCAGTCACACGGTCACATGGTGCTCTGTGCTTTTGCTGTAATACACCACGTGCTAAGACAGGGAAGCCATCTTCCAGTAAAAGCTGGATGCCAAGGCTGATTAACTAAACAGAAATGAACAGATGGGTAATTATGGGATGGTCTCACTAACCTGTGTTCCGGCCTGTTGGAAGGGGTCCGTAGGAGGGGCTCACTGACACCGGGGGTGGGGGGTACGCTGGGGGAGAGGAGAAGGAACCCTGGGCATGGCAGGTGCTCCCGTTCACTGCCATCATGCCGCCCTGGGGGGGGGGTGGGGGTGCAGGAACATGGGATATGCCGGTTTGAATAATGACTCACAGCGTGGAGGAAGGCGTCCTGGCAGTCAGATTCGTTAGTGAGGGGGGCAGAACCACACACAGGCTGTGGGGGGGGGGGCATGTTAGGTTTGCAGTAACCCCACCAAAACGTGGCATTCATGTAACACTCTAACACAGGGTAAACTCTTCAGGGCCGAATGGGCACAGGAGTCTTATCAAACTCAGCGTGACCTGTACAGCAAGACTGAGTGCAGAAAAGGATTATCGCACTGCAAACACTGCATTCCCTAAAAATCACTCATTCTAATTTTTGATATGTTACATAATTATACAAATTATTACAGTTTTTACTGGCCAGGAGTATTATTAACACATCCTAAATCCTAATACATGCACCCTAAATTCTCTCTAACACACATCCTAAATTCTAAAGTACACATCCTAAATTCTAAAGTACACATTCTACAACAGTGTTTCCCAACCCAGTCCTCGGGGAATCCAGGACAGTCCACGTTTTTGCTTCCTCTCAGCTCCCAGCGCACCTGTACCAGGTATTCGGTGTTCCTGATTGGCTGGGAGCTGGGAGGGAAACACTGTTCTAGAGTATGCATTCTAACATCCTAAACACAGTATACAAGTTCTAAAGTTGTTCTAGAGCCTCTGTGAGGCAGAGGTATTAGTGTCAGATATGTGTGAGGTCCATACGTTACACAAGCAAGACCCGGGGTGGGACATTAGTGTTGGCTGTTGGCAGGATGGACCAAGACGGAGCTGCTGGCAGTTAGTGTCTGAGGACGGGGGTTTTCTGGGGGGCGGGTTTGGGGATAGTTACATTGGTGGCGAAGGCAGCGGTGGAAGTTAGGGCGACGCCTTCAGCGACAGCGGACATCTGACACAGTGTTGGGGAGGGTGTGGCCGTGCCGGGGGGGGAGTCGACCTGCAGCTCTTCCAACCCGCCCCCAGACGAGGACGAGTAGTGACTGAGGGCCGACGCCGTGAGCGGCGAGGTGGCACGCTCAAACGGGGAGGGGGCCAGGGGTTGGGGGGGGGCGGGGGAGCACATGGCAGGCGGGGCCCTGGGCTGGGAGTTAGAGAGAGAGATAGAGAATGAGTGACACGGAGGATGCCGAACAGGAAGTGATGCTGAGGGGTGGGCCTTCAGCGAATGGGGAGGGGCGGGGGTCTGCTTTGGCTTGGAGGTACAAGTTTCCTAACTTATGGTTACATACACAATCCATTTCACCATAGCCAATTCATGGGATTATACTGGGGAAAAGAGGATGGGGGCAAATCCATACTGCAGTGGGGGGGGGGCATTATTCTGGGGCAGTGGCATTTACCATGTGATCCACCAGGGGAGTGCTCATTGGTACATATAAATGAATAAATACACGTTGGGAAACTTGGAAGTTTCTAGAGGGAGGGGGGGCTGGGCAGTGCCTGTGACCCTCAGCAGTTTAGTGGGGGCTGGGGGAAGGCTGGCACTCCACATTCCCAAACCTGGATGCCGTCAGCTTGGGGTGGGCCGGTGCCTCGGAGGAGTGCATCTGTCTGAACGAGCACCCTGTCACTCAGGGCAAAGGAGGCGACCCCCACCTCCATCAGGGAGTGGAGGTGGCTGTAAGAGGGGGGGTTAGGGCCTGCCGGGGCCGAGTGGTAGCTCTCCCTCCTGGGGGGTGGCAGTGGGACCTTTTCACCCGGCGAAAAGCCAGTGGGGGTGGGGGTAGACACGACAACATTCACGATAACATTACAGGCCGCACCTTACAGGCGTTTTCCTTTAATGCAAAACAAAACACGGATATTTTAACACGAATGAGCTTTCAGGTGAGAGTCGGAACGTCGCGGGCTTCGGCTTAATCCCAGAAAGCCTGAAAAGGAAATATTTAGAGGTCTTTATCCCCGGACTGTGCCACTCCGCGATTCCACAATGCATTCCAGACACTGACGCTCACATCAACATTTATTCTGAAGCCAAACGGTTCCAATCATTCCACTGAATTAAAATAAACACACAAAGAGACAAAGAGACACACATTCCTGTCCGCGACAGAGACCAGCCAGTTTTTGATTAGCCTCCAGATTATCCTGCTGGGAAATAAGCACTGGGTTTGCTTTGGCCCATTTCTGGGCTTGGAAGGGGAGACCGGTAGCCTGTTTTTGCTCGGACTTTTCAGCTGCAGTGTGACAGTGATGGATTCTGCTCTATGGGGGCCGGGGGAGGTGGGGGCCGCACCCCAGCTGCCTACTGTGTACAAGAGCTCTTAATTTAACTGCTCCAGGTTTACCCCAAAAATGGAAAAATATGGTGCAGAATGGAGGAAGACAGTAAGATGGAAACACGTTAGGATCCACCAGGGGCGACTGATCACATGATGGCTGCTCTCAGATGGCTGCTCTCAGTCGCAAGGCTGCTACTCAGGAACGAGCAGGTGTGTGAATATCTGACGTTACCGGGGTGGGCGGCGACTTCTTCTCCTGCAGGTTGGGCCGCACGCTCCGGAAGCCCTTGGCCGCCAGCGAGGACCCTGGTGCGCCGGCGTCCCCATTCCCCAGTCCGTCGGTGACGCTACGTGACCTCCAGGCATCTGGGGGAGTGAGGGGATGCGACAGGAGAATGAGGGAGGTGACCCCGCCCACAGCGCTGGCAGAGGAACCCTCCAGCCTTCCCATGATCCTCTGCTGCAGCAGGTGTCCTGAAACCACACCCCCGCCATGCTGGGCCATGCACCCTATTTAAGAGATACGTGGTGCCGTTACCTGATTCTGACGACTGAGATTCACTACCTGGAAAAAAAAATTGACAACGAACGTCAGATAAACACCGGGGGAAAGTCATCAGCAGCCGGCGGGGGGGCGGCAAGGTCTGCAGGCTCTACAGCAGACCTGAGAACAGAGGTGTGAGAGTAACCTTCATCGTCATGGTGGGGATGGTGAATGTGGTATGGAAAGGGAGATCTAGGGATGGGGGGTAGATGAGAAAACGGAGGAAGAAGGAAGAGGGAGGCAGCCAATGAGAGGAGGGCCTGGGGGTCAGATTAGCCGGCTTTACTGGGAGGGGGGGCGGGGACCCACGCAGCCATGGAGCAGCATGTTTAAGGGAACCTATAAGGTCAGCGAGCAGTTTGGTAGCCGTGCTTGCGAGCATCTGGAGGAGAACATGTCCATGAAGCAGGACGTGGGGTCGGTGCATGCAGGGGGGAGGGGAATCGGACGAGGTTCCTCTGTTTTCACATGGGAGAGATGTGATGAGGTGCTGTTTCCATACTAAGAGGGACGACGCACTTCAGGCTAATGTCTCTCCACAGCAACAGATGCAGGTCTTTCATCTACAGCAAAGCCCTGGACTTCTATTAAAGCACGCAAAAGCTTTAAAGCCTTGCGGGGTAATAGAGCCACGGGGCGGCCGAGCTGCGAGGAGAGATACCAGCGTCCACCTCCGGTATCCAGAAAGCTCAGGTGAAACTGCATCTGTAGGCTGCAAGCGGAGGCTAAGACCCCAAAAAACGGCCTTGAGAGAGCCAGCGGTGGCCATGGCTGCATGCGGGACAGGCTCCGGCTGAGGTCCAGTGAGGTCTGGGTCGCCCCCCTGCACTGAGGAGGGATGTGGAAAGATAAACACCAGAGTGCAGCCAGGAGAAGGAGCAGGAGGAGTGTAGAAGAAGGGGGCCTCAGTCGAGGTGGAGGTTAGGGGCGTCTGACAGCAGGCAGGAGGCCATGGTGGTGGTTAGATGGTCAGAGTGGGGCTGGTTAGAGGGGGGGCCAGCTGGAACAGACAGGGGGAAGCGGCCGGCAGCCATATAGCAAGCAGTCCCTAGGGGTGGAGCCAGGGCAGCGTACATCAGCAGGACGTGGGCGGGGCAGCGGGGTGAGTACCTGCGTGCAGATTCGGGGAGCTCTGGACCCTCTTCACGGGCGCGAGCGTGAGGCACACGGCGGTGCTCTTTCGCGCTCGTCCTCCACTATCTGGATGGCAGCGTCATGCAGAAGCACGCCCCCAGTGGCCAGGAGGTAGAAGCACATGCACAGTTACAGTGGGGTGACTGAACACACAACACACCGAACACACAGTTCCAGCTGAGTCACTAAACGCACTCTCGCACACAGCTGCCCCCGGAAACACGCCAACACAATCACACACAAGCACAAACATGCAGACGTAAGTACATACCTGTTTTGAAATACACACTCCCCCAGGTCCCTGGTGAGTGACACACACAACTCAATGCTGTTTCTGTAATCCAACCACCCACCACACACACAGACACACAGGTTTGTAATTATATCTTTGTGGGGACTCTCCATTCATTCCCTATGGGGAAAACTCTAATCACAACATGACGACCTTAACCCCTACCCAGCCCTAACCTTAACCATATGTAACCAAACAAAATATGAGACTTTTGGCATTTTGGTCCCCACAAATTAATATAAACCTAATCCACAAACACACACACACACGCACACACACACAAGCATGTTACCAGTGCATGTGCTGGTGCTCAAAACTGGTTAGTGTTAAAAATCTGGACCTAGTATTCAGGAGGCCAGCTGGAGCTGATGTCTGAGGTTGTCTGGAGCACCAGTGAACATGCACGGCTTTCTCTCAAGGTGAAACAGATGGTATCTTCAAAACAAATCTGTTTGTCCATCCCTAGGAGAACTTCATGTACAAGAGAGGGGGCATTGGGAGGTGCATGCAAGGCCTCAGTCAGCATGCTATCCCTCAGGGGGCTCTGTTGGGGTCGGGGAGAGCCAGCTGGGCACTAGTGACCCCAGCCAATGCCAGGAAGCACACAGGCAGGTGCGAGGGTCACCCGTGAGCAGAGGGGTGAGGGCGAGGGGAGGGGGCTGCCGCGTGCAGGAGGCAGCGTGCCATGGTGTGTGTGGAGGGGTGTACATGATGGTGACCTGAGCCCTGTTCTTTGAAGAAGGTTCCCCGCCCCTCCCCGGGTGCTACCCCTCCATCGATGCACTTTGGCCGCACGTGGGACACAAGTTGATGCGAGCGGGGGACCTGTTGCCACAGAGATGCGTACCTGTGTTCATGCTGAAGCTCTCTCTGTAGCACAGTCTCTCACTCTTTATCCTGCAAAGAGAAACACAGGGCAGCAGGTTAACGCGCTTGGCAGGGGGAGGGGCCTGGGGCATTTCCACACCCTTGGGGGGCCTGACTGTACTTCCAGTCTGCAGTGCCTTCATCACTCTGCCAACATAACATTTACATTTATGTAGCAGACGCTTTTGTCTAAAGCAACGTGTGAGTAAGTATGAGTGATAGCACTTCCAATCACAATCATGCTGCTGTCAGGTGGCCAAGAGCTGCTGGGCTGAGCTTCCATTGACAATCCAGAAACAGATAACAGAGAGATATGGAAACAGGAGCTTCAGGAAGAGGTAACAGTGGGATACAGGGCCAGATTACAGTGAGATACAGTAACAGGAACTACAGAAACAGGTAACAGATTTAGGAGCAGGAGCTACAGCAACAGGTAACAATGTGATACAGGAACAGGAGCTACGGGAACAGGTAACAGAGGGATATAGGAACAGGAGCTTCAGGAACAGGGAACAGAGAGAAATAGGAGCTACAGGAACAGGTTACTGTGATACCGGAACAGGAGCTACGGGAACAGGTAACTGCAATCCAGGAACAGGCAAACAGTGAGATACAGGAACAGGAGCTATAGGAACAGGTAACGGAGAGGAACCGGAGCTACAGGAACAGGTAACAGTGAGGAACATGAGCTACAGGAACAAGTATCAGATAGAAACAGGAGCTACAGGAACAGTGCTGAGGTCGTAACATCAGAGAAGCTGTACAGATGCACCATGACTAAACCCCCACAGCACTGACTGGAGCAGAACCTCTATGGACTGCGTAAGTTGGAGGCCTGGAGTGGCTGCAGAGTATTTTGTGGTCTTGGCATCAAACTGTAGGCAGACTCGGGAGGGAGGGGTCTGAGGTGGCTCATGGGAATCATCAGGAGAGTTTGTACACACCCCCAGGAATTTTCACAGCTCTAATGTACATGCCACACAGCCTTCTCAGAAACGGCCAGCACGTACAAGCTGACCAAGAGCTAACGGCTCACCTGAAACAGGCCTGACTCACATTGGCAGGGACAGGAAATCTATCAGCTAGACCGAAAGATGGCCCTACAGGCACTTTTCCTATTCCGATTATCCTGACACAATTCCGCCTCTAATTATCTCGTGGCTATTTTTACTTTTCCCGCTTTGGATGAGTTTCGGAATCCGCGGTGGAGTGTAAGAGGTTCAAGTCTGGCTGACTGCAAAGGTGCTTCCACTGAAAACAATGAATCAGGAGTGAAAAAGCACAGGAAATGTAACACGTCAGCCACCGCTGCTATGGCTTTTATACAGCTTATAGGCAGACCAGCAGAAGTGTTACCATGAATTACTGTGAGATATGAAAACGCACAGTAGACCTCTTGCTACTGGGCTAAAAGTGACGGCTTAGAGGGTGATGGGTTCAAGGACCCAGAAAACTGCCATTTGGGCTCCTGAGACCCAGTTGGGACAGAAGGGAACCAGCAATTTACCCCAAAACTGCACATGCATAACCTGGGGAGCTGCACACAGCTGCAGAGCACTGGCTCAGGGCATGAGGAGCGAGCTGTGCCAGGACCCCACAGAGCTGCCCCTGATACTGCCCGCTCCCTTTTCCAGCATTAAAAGCCATGGTTGGAGCAGACATGACCCCGCAGGCCTGCCCGCAATACTACCCGCTCCTTTTTCTAGCAATAGAAGTTGTGGCTAGAGGAGGCAGGACCCCGCAGCCCTGCCCGCAATATTGCCCATGCCCTTTTCCAGCATTAAAAGTTGTGGCTAGAGGAGGCAGGACCCCGCACACCTGCCTGCAATACTGCCCGTGGCCTTTTCCAGCAATAAAGGTTGTGGCTAGAGGAGGCAGGACCCCGCAGGCCTGCCCACAATATTGCCTGCTCCCTTTTCCAGCATTAAAAGTTGTGGCTGGAGCAGGCAGGGCCCCGTGGAGGGGGGGCACTGTGTTGAAGGGTATCTTAAAGATGAACGGCAGCCGCCTCCAGACAGGGAAATAATTGGAAAAATGCAAATGGGAGTCGCGCCAGTACACTGCCAAAAAAGCCTTATTTATATATTCTGCTGGGGCCGCAGGGAGGGGGCGGGGGCCCTGTCCTCATTAGGAAGAGGCTGACCTATGTGACCGGCACCACGAGGACACAGACACCCCAGGTAGGAGAGTGATGCTAAGTGGTTTGGCACAGCTGCCCTGATGCATGGAGCCTTCAGCTCTGCCAGGACCCCTTACTAAAGCCACACGACACCCAGCATACTGCCCTCGCTACCGGCTGTCAGCCTCAACGTGTTACTCCTTACTTACGGACACAGCAGCCACATCCCCGCTAGAGTACAAAGCAATCACTTGAGTGCTTCTTGGGATATGAATTCCCTTTCCTCAAGGTTACAACAGCTATTTGTGACTTTATACACCTGCAGACATTTTAAGTTATTTTGGACTCATAAAATGTCAAGATAAGAGAAGAAGAGGACATCTGCAGGACTCAGTAAGGGGGGGACACAGACACAGCGAGGGGGGACACAGACACGGTGAGGGGGGACACACACAGCAATGAGACACAGATCGAGCGATGGGACCCAGACATGGCGGGGGAACACAAATGCAGCAATGGGGACACAGACACAGTGAAGGGGGACACAAACGCGCCGAGGGGGGACACAGATGAGGTGAGGAGGGGACACATACAGCAATGAGACACAGACACAACGAGGGGACACAGACGCAGTGAGGGGGGACACAGACACAGCGAGGGGGGACACAGACACAGCGAGGGGGGACACAGACATGGTGAGGGGGGACACACACAGCAATGAGACACAGACACAACGAGGGGACACAGACGCAGTGAGGGGACACAGACGCGGAGAGGGGGGACACAGACGCAGCATCACTAAATTGCTCGTGCTTATCGAGCTGGACAAAGAACCGCACTATGAGGCAGTCGGCCACCGCAGCGAAAGCTTCCAACCATCAAGCTAACTGGAAACCGCCTCCCCGCAAAGTGTGGCTGAGGACGGCACGTAGCAGCATTGATTTCGCAAGGGCAGAAAGCGCAGTAAGCAGCACCGCTGTGGGCAGGGGGACGGGGTGCTTTTTCCACCCCGCTGAGTGCCCCCTGGAGGGCAGTGGCATTCTCCTCGGCCCGAATCCGATCCGGAGATCGGTATGTTCCCAGAACTGCCTCTGACACACGGAAGCGGGACCAGCTGCAACACGGATCCGGAGGCTCGGTGGGACCGGCCCTTGGCGGTGCTGATACCTGATGCCAGGGGCAGGGCACCACGGGGTCCATCTCGTCCCTCACCAGCGGCGGCCAGGTAGCACAATGACGTCTCGGGCTGTTTTTGTCCAGGACAGAAACTAAATCCCTTATGGGACGGCGATAAAGCCCCCAGCAGCCCGGAGTACCGGCCAAACCCTGGACGGCCAAAAGCTTCCTCAGACACCTCCGGCGACGTCCCTCACCAGTCACTACTGGTGACCCAGACAGAACCAGGCTCCCCCCCCTCCCAGCGGCCACTCCCCCCACTCCGTATGGCCGCGCCAGCCCCCTCTCCTCTGTACTTCATTCTAGTCAGCATGGCCCCCGGGGGAGTGATTTATTTGGAACCGCAAAGCTCTTTCTGTCCAAGTGATTGATCACCGGACAGACCCGGAGGATCGATGCCGTCATCCTGCCTAAACGGCAGCGTGGGTCGGGATTGATCAGCCTGATTGGCTGCAGGCGTCTGGTGCCCTGCTGTTAATACCGGATATCAGGAGAGTGATGAGATGTGATGTAGGGTGTCGCGTGCGCCCTCCCACAGGCTGGTGGGGTGACAGACACTCCCTTTCACCACCTAAAAAAGGCGGAGGGGGGGGTCGTGCTTCCCCGATAACTGCGACCCCTCTCATCCCCGGCAACTTCCTCCTGACGACATCAGGCAAATTAAAAACAAATCTAAATTAACTTGTATTGCATACCCACTCATATTAAGGGACTTGGGGGGGGGGACGTCACCAGCGTTTGAAGGTTAAGACGCCCCCCGCATCAGAGCGTATACCCCCACCCAGCCCAGCCCGAGTGCCCTAGAACGGTGGCCTTTCTCCTTGCCTCTTTTTGCCCCCCCCCACCCCACGCTCTCCCCTTGCTTCTTCTTGCCTCCCCCACCTTCCCCCCTCCTTTTGCCTCCCTATAAGATGGGGGAGGAAGGACAACTCAGCCCTGCGGGGGCCCCCTGAGACCCCGACCAGGATAAGTGATGGGAAGTTGGATGGATAATCAAAGCTGAGGTTCTGGATACTCACAGCAGTCTTCTGACGAGCTGCCGCTGCTGCATTCGGAACCGTTCCGCTGGGCTGTAACCGTGGTGGCCAAGCCCTGGCCCCACCCACTACTGCAGCACACGCCCCTTGGGAGACCACAGTTTCATCAGGATTAAAAGGCTAGAACGTTCCGCAGAAATGCGGGGGAGCTCCGTGATGGGAGGCTCTTGTCTTTCACAATATGAAAATTAAACGCCGGAAATAAACAAGCACAATTTCTCATAGCGATAAAACATCCTCGCCGAGGATAATTAGCGGTAGCATAACACGTTTTCCCACAGGGTCGCTGGCGTGAAGAGCGGGGACTCCATCGGTGGGGGGACCAGACGGTCTCCTGAGCGTGGCGGAGCGGAGGAAAGGCCACGGATGGGACGGCGTGGCCCGGCGGAGGTACGGTGGAACTGCGGCAGCCTTTAGTCAGCTGCTAGCTGCCACAAACACGTTTATCGTTAAATATCCCGGCTCTCTGCTGAGCCAAACGTGTCCTCCGCCTTGTCACCCACGGGGGACGTTACCCGCCAGGGGTGGCTCTGCCCATGTGACCTACCCCACATCCCGTACGCACACGGCCTTACCTGCCTCCAGCTCTGCCCTCCGTGTCGCCGGCAGTAACACTGCAAGAGAGCAGGTCCCTCATTGTGTCTGCCCTGCGACCTGACTCAGCCCGGCACCGGCTCCCCCAAGGCGCTGGGGCCAGACCCAAAAAAGGATGTGTTCTTCCTGCTGAATATGTGCCAAGCTATTTATATGTGATGTTTTTGTGGGAAAAAATGTAGGCACATTAAAGCGGGGGGTGGGCGGTGGGGGGGTCGGGTTATAACAACCTATAGGATATCCGTCATGATCTGACCTTTAAAGTGGGAAAAAGTCACACACACGCAGCCACTGGGGGGAGTGATTCACGGGGGGAGGAGCAGGGGGGGGGGGGGGAGTTCCTAATCCGGGATTATAGCGGTTTGCAGCCCCGCAGCCTGTCACATGTCACAAAGTCTGGAAAGATGGCATCACATGCTCAGATTAACAGCCTCATACCTGAAGGCCTTTCCGTTCATGTACATGCAGCGCTGGGCTATACAGCAGATATCATCAAAGGCTCAGCGCGAGTGAATCACCCGTCTGTGCTGTGCCCTCGGGGAAGGTAAGAGGTCGACCTGCTTTCTGACCTCTCACCTTGCAGCTGCTATGTCATGTGACCTCTGACAACGCAAATCTTTCAGGTGGTGGAACTGCGAGGTCAAAAGCTGCTCCACCAGGGTGACCCAGATTGAATCCAACCAGGGGGCATCAGGAATCCACCTGCGGGGCATCACGTAACTGGCCGATGGACATCGCGAATCCGGCCGATGGACATTGTGAATCCGGCCGATGGACATTGCGAATCCGGCCGATGGACATTGCGAATCCGGCCGATGGACATTGCGAATCCGAGGGGGGGGGCATCACAGTGGGCTTTTTTCCCCTCACTCGCACAGGATAATTAGAGCATCACGCTCATCACGTGTTCTGCCTCAGAGTTCCTGCACGGGGTAGAACCTGCCGCTCTGAAGCGCACGGCACCGCAGGACCCAGCGGCTCCACCCAGAACCGGAGAGGCGGACCCAGCCTCACGCAAAACCCGATAGGGAGACAGAGAACCTTCCAGAAGGATCAGGAGGGCTGTTCACGTACAGGAAGTGACCTTTCCAGATGTTTACATCTGTTTAAAAGCCCGCCATTGTAGACAGAGTCCAGACTCTCTGAGCGGCCACTGACAGCTTCAGTCGGTGTATTAATCTGGGTGCCTGCTCCCCTCCCGCCCTCCTCTCCGCATCCAGCAGGGGGCAGATCATGCCGGAAGGACCCTGGGATTGTTCGGCCCACTGCTGTACCTTTGGAAGGACACGAAGTGTCTCAGCCAGATATGCGCCCTGAGTAATGGGAGGAGAGGCACACCTGCACGCATGGCACACGCGTGCAGGAATGTGGGCGGGGCTGAAACCTTACACGCTGATGACAGGTTGGCTGAGACACAGCTGCGGTCACCACCGACATCACAGACCGGCGTCCGCAGGGCCCAAGCACCTGAACAGCAGGTGGTGAAGGTGGTGCATTGGGGGGTAAACCGGTCACCAAGCGGATAGCCAATCGCAGAAGGGGGTGTTGAATTTCATTAGCCCCGCCCACCCCGAGATTCACACTGACATGCATTCATGCACACACACAAAAGCCAGGTTCGGCTCTCGGCACTGCCGCCCCGCAGGAATCTCCCCCACGAGTATCTACTTACGGGCTGTCAATGGTGCACCATTCACTGGGGGGGGGGGCTGCCGGAGCTAATGGGGTGTTTAACCTTAGGAGGCAAACTGCTGGGGGTGCAGAGTGAGGTGCCCCCCAGCATAGCTGACCTCTACCCTAAAATGGGCACCTAGAGGTCAAATGCACTTCTGGTTCAATCAAAAACCCAAGTGCGTAACTTTGGTTTGAACATTGGGGGGAGGGTGGGTTGGGGTCTCCACCCATTTAGGGGGAGATATGATTACTGGGGGGGGGGGGTTATATTAGCCGGTTATCCCCCCCGTAATTTATGCCCATACAAAAACCCCATCAAGCATCACTGAGACGTCATCAGACGTCGCCCAGCACCACCAAATAATACATAATGCCATGAAACCCCACTCGGGCATCACCAGATGCCACTCAGAATCCTTGGATGTCAATCAAGTGTGATCAGGTGGCTTCTAGACCTGACCAAACGCTCCCAGACCCAATCCAAGCCAGGCCGTACATCATCAAACAAGACACATGATGCAGTAAAGGGTGCTGTCTGCATCCTCTAAGTCGCTCCCCCCAGGAATGAGGAACAACAGCATGGCATGCGACGTCAGCGCCCCATGCCGAGGTGTAAGGACAGGGACCAGTGGGGGGTGGGGACAGTTCCGGTCCAGCCATCCTACTCACTTAGCTAATTTCCTGCCTCCACACATCACACTCCGCCCACATTCCAGCACAAAGAGGCACTCATCAGCAACGCAGACAGCGGGGGGGGGGGGGGGGGGCGCATACTGGTCATAGACACACCCTCCAGGGGCTAATCTGAGCACGGCAGAAATGGGGTTGTATTTATAGGTAAAATAAGATATATGTTTGAGTCAAGCAAAGCCCCTCTGCAGTTTGTCATTTTTAAATGGGGAACCTTAACTGTGGTTGAGCGAGACCATGCAGGCACGTGGGGAAGAAAAGCGTCTGCGCAGATTTGTGAAATCCTAACGAAACAGGGATGTGAAAAGTGATGCGAGGTCTGGCGGGAGCGACACACGGGGCCTTAAGCTCATGGGGGCAGGAGCAGCGACAAAAGCATCTAGAGAAGGCCTCTAAAAGCCTCATGTTTGAGGGATGTGCACAGCAGACAATTCCAGGCAGAGACGGGTCATGCCATCCTTCCTGAGTCCCGATCACCATCACACACGCCCGACACTGGATATTTTAGTATTTTGCCATTAGATAACTAATCCACCCCCCCCCATCAAATAAATAACAGAAATACTCTATTTTGCTGAGGTCAAGCTGGGAGAGAACTTCCGCTATGATGGTAGGATTTAAACCCAAAACTGGCTATGTTTACCCAAACGCTGATGCCCTTGTGCCGACACGGACGTTCCCTGCTTCCACCGTGAGCAGGAGTCTCCCAGACACGGGAGCCCACAGGGCAATTGCTGTAAGGGTCGCTGTAGGTGTGCCTGGTTTTGCCTGCGATTTCCCATCAACCACTGCACACTGTCCTCACCGCCGTGTGAAGGCTGTGGGAATCAGGGCAAGGTGAAGGGGGTGTGGCAAGTAGGCAGGGCAGCGACACAGAATTCCGCCAAGGATGTGGGCGAATATTCGAGAGGCCTGCCCCCTCTTGCCACACTGGAGGACTGAGTCTCCCACCTCAGATACTGGCTGGAGCTGGGGGAGGTTTTTAAAGATTCACAGAGGTCACCACATGTTTTCATAAGGTCATTGAGGAATGTTTTCAGACTGGCAGCAATGCACTGAGGCAGCAATTATAAGCACCATTCGTCTCACTAATTTATGAAAGTTTATTTAATCATGCATCGGGAAGGGAGGTACGTACTGTGACCGTACGGCTAATGCTTCGATGCCAATGGTAGCCCGCTCCGCGCGCCGCACATTGCGGACGCCCGTCCTGCCCGGATACTCACAAAGACAGACGGCCTATGAGCAGAGCAGGAGGTTTAAACAAGTAAGGGAATGTGTGAAGCCCAGCTGAGGAGGACAGTGAATGATTTCTGAGGGCTTACTGGTTAATGTCAGAGGCTGGGCTCCATGTCCGTGCGCTGCGCCCTCAGTGACCGCGTGACACACAAAGAAAACGATTAAAATAAAACTGCCCCGTGTGTGCGTGCAGTAATGGGGGGGGGTGTCCCTGAGCCAAACTGGGCATCAGCAACACAAAGACAAACAGAGAACTGACGTCCCCCTGGCCCCCAGAGAGCCACCCCCCACCCCCCACCCCCCACCCCCAAAGGCATGCAGGCACACCAGCGCCAAACACTGTGCCTTTCTATAGACCGCCTGGGGAGGCCAAGGTAGTAAATAGAATTAGGAGCCCCCCACCCCAAATCGTTTCACAGCCCCCATCCTGTCATTGGCGATGGGTATTTCTACCACCAGTTCCGGCATGGAGCTAACAAGCTAAAAAGTGTTTCTGTGGTGTAACCAATGATTACCGAGAGTCACTTTCTGCTGTGTGGGGCGAGCACCTTCATCCCGATGGGAAGAGCGGTTTAAGGAATGCGAGCTAACCGACGTCAACTAAATAGAATCGCTCACAATTCAGGAGCGACTAAGAGGGATCAGTGTAGGACAACCACCTCAGGACTCCAGGGGATTGCAGAACAACAGTTGACTTGTGTTGGAGAGGAATTTACAGGACGAGGGAATTAGCAGGCTGATATTTAACCCCACACTGATGAGGGCACCCCCCTTCATCCAATGAGGTCAAAGCAGAGCATTTACACCAATCAGAGAACTCCAGACCATTAACCTCCGAGATTAAACTTGTTGCCCAGCAGGTTCCATGGAAACCAGCCGGAATGTTCCAAACACACGGAACACTTGGGATTCCGGAACAACGGACTCCAGCATTCAGAAAGGTCACACGACCGGTGACCCTAAGGAGGGCTGTGTGGGAGCTGAGAGCTGTCCCAGGACGTTTAATCACGCTCGATCGGTCCTCTGCCATCCATAACAGTCCAAGAGATTAACCAAGTCAGGCTCATTGGCTGAGTCTCCTCACATTACAAAGCACGGTGCTTAAATAGCGCACCCACCCCCCAGCCCCGTGCGATGTCATGACACAGCTGTGACATCCTGGATTGGTTTCAGCACCCAATTCGTTATCTGCCAGAATATGATCCTACTTTCATCGCCCAAAAGAGCAGCAGGTTATAAACACAAACATAAATGTGTAATGCGGCCCTAAAAAGAGAGATCGATGCACGGAGGCCCCTATATTTCACTGTCCAGATAATCATCTCAGCTGTCTGTGGGATGGACTGATGTCAGACTTACTGGAGGAGATGAAGACACAGGCAGTCAGTCACGTTTACACTCAATGTCCAGGCTGGAAGGCGAAGCGTCTCACCTCTGTTGGGGGAACCAGTCTCTAACGTCGCCCCCAAAACTCAACATGGCCCACGTTTAACAAGCTGCTCTTGAAAAGGACCGTGAAGTCTGTGCGTAGTTCCCTGCAGACAAGCAGACCGTGTGGATGAAGACAGAGACTCGGTCAGGACCACAGCATAAGTCTGGCGGCTTGTACAGCAAAGTCAAGCTTACTTTGGTTGGGTGGTTTGGCTTTTGGCGTTGAAAACAAGCACCATGCCCATGCTGAAAGGCCCCAACCTTCCAGAATGTCTGTCACCCCCCCCACCCCCCACAAAGGGACACAACCAGACACGGATACTGTGGATTAGCGTCCGGGGGTCGAGCGGACCGGCGGGCCGGGGGTCAAGCGGACTCACTGTTTTCAGCAAGCTCCACTCCTAATCAGACTTAGAGGCTTCCTGCATTCCAGCATGACCACCCCCGCCCCCCCCCCCGCCACTGTAGTTCAGAGCGAGTTAAGAGTGCTGTCATCAGTGCCCTGTTTTTCCTCCTCCATTAATATCCTACATGAACCCCCGCCCTCCCCATCGGCAATTCTCAGAAACAGGCCTGAGGTCATTCCAATCTTTAAGACATGAGCAAACATGTTGTGTTATTGGACAGAAAACCCATAATGCAAAGCGGCCTACCTTCTCCACTCTCAATTTCAGAGCGTTGGCGGCTCTCTAAAGCAGATGAAGCTCGACGGTGGAGCCCAATGAACGGGCTGTGGGAGCCTCCACACGCAAGGTGGGGGGGGGGGGGGATCAAGAGCCACCAGGCTGATGAAAGAGCCTTGGCTTCTCCTCCCTGGGGCCACGGAGGCAGTGCACACTCCGACCCCAACAGACTCACCTCTGTGCCTCCAGAACTGAAGACCTCCTCGTCTCAAGCAGCAGACACCCTTCAAAGCAGGATGTACCTATGCTCTCTGCCTCAATAAGCCCAGATGTATGGGCACCACGATGGCCAGAACTTCCGCGACACAAAAACGGAGGCGTCTTTCCACCTCAGTCCTCTCAGTGCGACTCGCTGGTGGCTATTTGGTCGCATTCTCCGACACACCGCCTGCACGCTCGTTACAGATTTACCCAGTCTGTACCAGCTACTAATCCAGTCACAACCCAGTTACCCAGTCACTCTGCAATGACTCATGGTGCAGGACTCACCATGGCGATGACGACTCTGAAGATGGCTGGATGTGTATATGTGTCACTCACCACACGTCAATCGTTGCTATTAGACCCCAATGACTTTAATCTGACTCCTTTGAGTCGCTTCTCTACCCTCTCTCTCTCTCTCTCTCTCTCAGCCTTTCACCTCCCCTCCCCCCCCCCCGCCCCCTTGGAGAAGGACGGAGGAGGATTTGCATTGACGTTACAGATTGACAAGTCTCGTCTTTGCCGGTTATCCAGTGACTTGGTCCGTGGGCCATCCCCGAAGGGATGGTGACGTCCTCGGCACTTATGGACTGGGAACGCCTGACTCTCCCTAAAATGGAAGCCAAGATAAGCCAGGGTGGGGGGTAGAGGAGGGGGGTGTTGCTGGGCGGCAGGTGCAACCAAATGACTTCAAGGGCCCCCCTCAGCCAGGTCAGAGTGCCCTGTGACCCCTGTCCTATCATACATCTTTATTTTAAGAAGGTGTAAAAAAAAAAAAAAAAAGTCGCCCAATCAGAAGCCCCCCTTCTAAATTTTGTGCCCCCAGTGCGGCATCTGTCCGCGCCTCTGTATCCTCGAGGATAGGTGAAAGGGAATGCCACCCTCCATGGATCATCGGGTTACATGCCCCCTGAACAGGAGTGCAGAGCAACCAGAGCAACCCGGTCCCTTCATGGCTTGGCTTGAGCATACAGGTCCCGGACCCATGTTGGCCCAATGTGGATCTACTGTGAACCATGACGGCGGGACAGTCAGTGACCGTGCAGCAACCACAGCAGCTGCGGACGGTCACGCTCCTGTCCGAGCAACGCTGTGCCTCTGTTTACACACGCGGGCCCATCCTACACAGACACATGATGTCAAGAACACCCCTGAGATTCCAAGGCGACTCTGCAAACTTTTTAAAACTCCTTCGGTGGCCGGTGGCATCGTGGCCGGAGCCGAGAGCTCAAGGATGAAGACGCGCTCGATTTCACGTGCAGGGTCACCCGGGCGCCATAGGGGACGCAGCTGGGTGTGGTCCTCGCCCTGCCGGCCAGGACACAAAAACCAAGCACCGCCGGAGACCTTTCAAAATAGGCAATGCAGACCCGTCGCCGTCAGCATTAAAACAGTCAGCAGGTGGCGTAACACTTAACTATTAACACTTAACGTAACACTGAAGCTATTCTGAAGGCAGAGAATTGAAAATGAATATGTGTGGATGATGACAAGATTGAAAACATGCTAAATACAGCAACTACCCAACAAATAACGAAATAATATTAATAAGAGTAAGGCAATAGAATTGGCATGCAGCTCGGGCAAGGCGCCGCATTCGGGACCTTAGCGCTGTCCTCTGTGTCCTTACAGCCCTTAATGTAAAAAATAATGTATTCTTCTTCTGTGAAGAATTTGCAAGAAAACAAATAAGACTGGTTTGTTGTTTGATATATGGCACAATAACGAAGATGAAGGAAAACACGTCACGTTATAAGTAAACTGGTCATGCAGTAACATAACCAGCATAATGAAATGCAAAGTAGCCCATTATTCCCTAAGCAGTAGTGAAACTCACCGGGCACTGGGACTCGATTCGCTAACACGCTTATCAAACTCACAATGTAGCGACTGTTAGCTTGGGGTTATAGTATATTAGCAGGATTAATACAAGATATGAAGTGATTATTTCATAATCGATGCAACTGGGATGCATTTTTCCGCCGAAAACAGAAGATCTGAGGAATCCAGATGCGGGCCAAGCTCTTTAGAAAGGGGTACAATCGCTCCATTTAATGTGCTTAATCGAGACTGAAGCCCGCCGGTGCTGGGTCCTGGTTTAATTACAATAATTAATTACAAAATGTTTCTGTCCGCATTTTCCCCCTAAATGAAGTCACAGCATTTCCCCGAAGCTGTTAAAGCTGATAGGAACGATCTTCATTAAATGAGGAAATGCACACAAAACGTGCGTGTATATTTGTCTGAAAAATCAGACCACTATGTCCAAATAATAAAAAAGTATTGATATCTGTTTTGGACAACGTATGTAAAATGAAAAAGTGTTAAATGCGTCTGACGGGTAATGGTGGCAAGCCGCCTCATATCACAATGTGTGAATAACGGCATGGAAAAAGGAAGAAAACCTACTCAAAAACACAAATATTTACTGGAAAACCAGGCTGCTAAAACTTTTGCTAGGCCTACAAACGGCGAAAAATCATTATTTATATTCTTTGGCAAAAAGGAGATGTTTAGAGAAACATAGTAACTAAGACTGCCAAGCTGTTTCCCACATAATGGAATTTGATGTCATAATGGCACTTGACGGATGTACCTACAAATTGGCTTATTGTGAAACAATGTTGCCGTAGTGGAAAGTGCCGCCCTTAGGGGTTATTTTCAACAGGCTACCGGCAAACCAAATTAATTCCCCCTGCTCAGCTGTCGTCTGTAGACTGCATTTCCATTAAAAGGTTACATTGTGTCTGTGGACCAAAAGAGCTTTTATTTCTCCGCAACCCATCAAGTAGACCCCGCCCCATCTTTACTATAAATAATTGATTTAAAGGTTTTTTTTTTAAAAAAAAAAAAAAAGCACCGAAGGATGTGATTAAATCCGAGGCAGGTAGCCGGAGCTCTGTTCCTCTGCCATCATTAATACAAGCGGCGCCTTTGTTAAAATAAACTGTGTCACATCAATAAAATACTGTACTAAGCAAATGTGTCAGTTGTCTGTTCCGTGCCGTATCATTTATGAACCTTCCCCCCCTTCCCAAGCCTGACTGCCTGCCCGCTTGTTTCACACTGACCGCATTCCGGTGACACCGCCGCGGTCACCTACATGCATGCGGTCCCACTCAGCGCCACGAGTCTCCGCATCGCCGAGGAGGAGTGGTGGTGGTGGTGGTGGGGGGGGGGACCGGAAAGGCGGCCGCCGCTATCCGCATTCACCGCAATGCCGCCGCAGCTTACCTATAACCGAACACGGAGGCATCCAGGGTGGGGGGGAAACTCACAGGCGTTCGGTCCGATCCGCGGAGAGGAAGCTGGAGCTGAGGCGCCGGGATTAAAGGTCCACGAGGTCCACGCAGATGTGGGGTCGTTATAGGCGGTGCGCAGCGCCGCGGAAACCATACACCTGCTCCCGCGTTTGTGGAAACGGTCCAGATAAAGTGGGGTCGCCCATGAGCAATGTCAGCGCCAGGCAGCACCCTCCTTTCGGGTCAGTCGCTCTTCAGCAGAGTTGGACAGCGGTCGACAGAGCATTGCAGCAAAACGGGCTCCGTCCGAAGGAAAGCGCAGCGCAGCGCAGCGGCGGCGGGCTCACATTTCCCTGCATCCTACATGCCGCCGCACGGACAGCTCAGCGGCGTAAACAGACAGGCGTGTTACGTTGTCGCGCTCCTGCCCGCTTGGCTTCGCCCGCAGTCAGGTTGGCAGGATCGCCCTCCTGTGCCACTCCGTGCAAAATGGCTGGTGGACTGAGCCCCGCTACATGCAGCTCATTGGCTTAACGCTGGTTTTCTGTAGCCATGGAAACGATCGCGCGGGGGGGGCATGGCTGACCCGTGTGTGGGGGGCGGGCGGTGTCCCACCTTTCCTGGGGCAGCGCGAATTAAATGACTTTAGTCGCTTTAGTCGGTGACGCGCATGAATAATAAAGGCGCCACGCGTTCATCGTTAAGATTTACGGCGGGCGCGGGTGTCCTCGCGGGCATCACACCGCACTGTCACGCGTTAGGAGACAGCGGACCGGTCCCTTAAGGGCTTCACAGACCAAACGCGGCATGCGCTGTACACGCCGCGTTTGGTCTGTGAAGCCCTTTACACCGCGATAAACAAACGCTCCTCAGGATACTAATACCGAACAAGATAGTACGGTATTGTCGGAAACATTAATGCCCTAATTATTAACGGTGACGTACGGGTCCCGAGAGACCAGGGGCGGCCAGGAGCGGATTTCAGAGATATTTGGCAGCTGCACTGAAGGTGAAGTCCGGCTGCTGTGCTCGGCCTCATAATGAAGCAGATCGCTGTGTAAAGCTCCCGTCCAAAGCCTGCCTGATTACATTCATTATTTATGCGGAAGAAACTGGACCACTTTACAGCTGCAGCTGTTTATACATAAGAGAATGTAGCTAATGTGCTAAAGTAAATGTACCCACTGCCTTATAACAGCGGCCCCCCACCCCATCCAGGGACAGGGATCAAGACCTGCTGGCTTTTCATTGCCCTGCCGCTTCCTCATCAGGCCATTACCAAGGTATCTGAGGTAGCCTCAAACCTACAAGCAAGCGCAAAAATCTAAGGCGGGTCCTGCGCCTGCTCTGGTCTGCTGCCATTTACACACTGAGGTGTTTATGAAACTTGGAGGGGGGGGGGGGGGGGGATCATCTGTGACCCTGGTGCTATGCCCCCTGGAGTCGGGGGGAGTTAGGGTTGTCCAACATAATTGGATATGTATGGGTTGGGGGCCCAATGTGATACACATTCATGGGGTCCAGAACCTGTAGTGGTGCCCCTGCCCAGTGGGATGATGTGGTTAGAGCCCTCTGCAGTGGTCACAGTAGCAGGGTGCAGACCCCTCGCATGCTGGGTCAGTCTGGGCCTCGACCTGCTTTAGCGGAGTGCTCTCAGAAGGCGTTTCCTGTTATGGCCAGACTGCGCTCGCTATAGCAAAGGGAAGGAGGCGATGTCCAGAAAGATAGATCTGTGGAACATTGTTAAATGGATCAGACATGGAGACAGAAAAAGACTTAAACAATAAAGGCAGATAGAAAAACATATGAAATAGTGCATATTAATGAAGATCCTGAAAAACTGCGTGACAGAAAACAGAATGAATAAGTGACTATTATTATTATTGGTAATACGACTACTAATAATGATACAATAACATGAGACAGTCCTTCAGTATCCTGATTCCAGCTCCGATTCCGGGTCTTTCTGTAGTGAGTGATGTCATCCCTCCCTAGCTGATGTTTTTACATTATTAATAAAATATAATTAAAAAAATTAAAACCTAGTATCAGAGCCATTATTCAGAGCAGCGCAGTGAAGCACCTACTTCATTAGTAAATAAGATATTATGCTGAAAAAAAAATCAATGTACGTGAACTTTACCCCGGGAAATTTCCAGAACGGTGGGGTTTAAAGGCTGGGCCTGTGATGACTGCACTACATGTTGCTCTGTTCTTTTTAAGGAAATTTAAGTGCAGTATTTATTGTTATGATATCACCCACTGTCGCCCTCTATTGTGGCTAGAGATCCCCTTACACATCTCTCATCTGGCTGCTTCATTAAGGCCGCTACTCCTTTCATTTTGGCTTCACGCTGTGCTGCACCCACCAAACACTCCCCAAATATAACCATCTTCAGCGCTGACCTTTTCTGGGGTCCTGCTCTGTCTCCGGTGACATCCACCTGCCGTGGAAACCAGCGGGCAGTCGAGTGGTCACTCTTATCTGCCTTGTCTGGTCTGCTCCGGTCCTGGTCTAGGTGGGGGGGGGGGGGGGGGGGGGGGGGCGAGGCGTGGGGGGATCTCTGAGGACCGTCTGGAATACTGTCGCCTGTAAACATTGCAGCAGATATAGAGCCTCGATGCTGTTTACAGACTTTCTGAGGCGATGTCATCGCAGATGTGTACCCCCCCGCCCCAGCAAAAGGCTGCATTTGAGGTCACACCGATGCCTGTGATTATCTCCCCGGTTATAAATACGTCCTGGCATTATGCTGCCTATCACTTATTGAAACTCCAGGCAATTGGAGGAGGTTGCAGATAAACGGTGGAGGGAATGGGACCATTATCTTTGGCCTTCTCGTGCTCCGGCATTCCACTGGGTTTCACATTCCCAACATCAAATATTGACACCTTATCGGGCTGGCCGGATTTGGACATGCTGGGTAGAGGACGGGGCGCGCAGGGTGGCGTCGGTGACCAGTGCGGACCTTGGCGCGGCTAAATGAATCTGCTTTGGCGGCGTGACCCCCTTCAGGGCAGGAGAGTCGCTTTGCGCAGCGTTATTACACAATCCTCAAAAATTTACAAAGTCCAAATCTGTGAAACCCGGGGGCTTTTTGCAGGGTCGGTGGACTTTGTACTGCGGTATGTGAGACATTCCCTTGGAGCAGCAGAGTTTAGCCTCTGTTAGTAGCACATTAACTAAAGTGGCATTGCCATGCCTCCTGTCACCAGAGGGGGGCGGCGCCGTGCCAACTGCAGGTGTAACTGATGCTGCGCAGATGCCGGCTTCTCCTGGGCTGCCAGCTACGTAAGTGATGCTCGTTAGACTCGAGTGCTGGCCGGGTAGCTGAAGTAGTCGCTACACATTCTGTTTGCTGACAGCGACCCCCCCCCCCCACACACACACACACAGCCCCTTCCGCACAGAGAAGCTCGATTTGGTCTCCTTCCACAAAAGCATCATGAAGCAACTATTTAACCCGGACAAAAGGTGAATTGCTGAGGAATTTTATTGAACCTCCTCGTCTTTTTATCATCTCAAATGTCGTCGTTTGGTATTCTAAGCAGTTGTATGTTTTATGCGCCTTAAAATCTGGAGAACAGCGTGTCGTTTTTGAGTCTTTACATAAAGCAGGACCCTACAGCCAAGAATAGAAGGTGGAGATTAGGTAAGATTTCCATTCGCGCTGAAAGCAGTGGAACAAGCCTCTTGCTCTATACGTCAGCTGTCAGAAAATCAGACGTAGACCCTCAGCCACAAGGTGATGTCACCACCACCCCCCCCTCGATCTTTCCTAGAAGCCCGCTTGCTGTTGGCTGGCCGCGTGTGAAGTTTGACCCGCACATCCACGGCTGCTGGGCCACAGCAGGCAGCCTGGGAAGAGCGCGCTGGGGCACACCAAGGGGCGCAGGCTTGCAAGATAACAACAGGCCCGCTTCTATAAAAAGGGCCGGCCCGCTGTGTGATACCGCGGTGCCAGGCCTGCTGGAGCAGGCTTCCTGATGGGCCCAATGCAGGCTTTATGAGAAGGGGGGGCGGGGAGGGAGATAAGGACGATGGGATGATAATGAAGGACAAGTTATAGCCTGCAGGGGTGGGGGGTGATCTGTGGCGGTATTTTAGCACTCAGGACCCCCTTCTCACTTCTGAGACTGGGCCCTCAATGACCAGGCCACAGTGACAGGGCCCTCAGAGCTGGGGCCCCAGCGACGGGCCATCAGAAACAAGGTCCTCAGAGACTGGGCCCTAAGAGACGGGCCCCAATAACAGGGCCCTCAAAGATGGGGCCCCGGTGACTGGGCCCTCAGAGATGGGGCTCCGGTGACTGAGCTCTCAGAGACTGGGCCCTAAGAGACGAGCCCCAGTAACAGGGCCCCCAGCGATGGGCAATCAAAAACAAGGCCCTCAGAGACTGGGCCCTCAAACACCAGGCCACAGCAGCTGGGCCCTAAGAGACGGACCCCTGGTGACTGAGCTCTCAGAGACTGGGCCCAAAGAGACGGATCCCTGGTGACTGAGCTCCCAGAGACTGGGCCCTAAGAGACGGGCCCCCGGTGACTGAGCTCTCAGAGACTGGGCCCTAAGAGACGGGCCCCCGGTGACTGAGCTCTCAGAGACTGGGCCCTAAGAGACGGGCCCCCGGTGACTGAGCTCTCAGAGACTGGGCCCTAAGAGACGGGCCCCCGGTGACTGAGCTCTCAGAGACGGGGCCCTAAGAGACGGGCCCCCGGTGACTGAGCTCTCAGAGACTGGGCCCTAAGAGACGGGCCCCCGGTGACTGAGCTCTCAGAGACTGGGCCCTAAGAGACGGGCCCCGGTGACTGAGCTCTCAGAGACATGGCCCTAAGAGACGGGCCCCGGTGACTGAGCTCTCAGAGACTGGGCCCTAAGAGACGGGCCCCGGTGACTGAGCTCTCAGAGACATGGCCCTAAGAGACGGGCCCCGGTGACTGAGCTCTCAGAGACTGGGCCCTAAGAGACGGGCCCCCGGTGACTGAGCTCTCAGAGACTGGGCCCTAAGAGATGGGCCCCGGTGACTGAGCTCTCAGAGACGGGGCCCTAAGAGATGGGCCCCGGTGACTGGCCCTCAGAGACGGGGCCTTCAAAGCCCAGGCCTGCAGGACTGGACTGGACAGGCAGACATGCCAGAGAGAGAGAGGGAGAGAGAGTGAGAGAGCATGTCTCCAATTCACCACAAACTGGTTTACTGGCATGAAAACGTCCCCCTTTTTAAGACCAGTAAGGAGAAAGAAGCCCCACCCCCACCTACAAACAGAAACAAAGCCAAAAATCGGTGCTTAGCATGGAAGACTGAGGGAAATTTTTACGGTTCATTTAAAAGAGGCCACCAGAGCTTTTTCCCACACCCGTAACCATGGGCAACCACAGGAAGCGGGATTCCCGCGCCTGGCAGGTGTCGGTGCCCAGACAGGGCCTGGCAGTGGGCTGCGGGTTCGGCGCCCTCCTTGCCACTGCCGAGGTGCAGCTCAGCCCTCAATTTGTTCCAAACACCACCCCCCCGGCAGCCACCATTAATCCCAGGCCCTGATTATCGGCATAGCCGATGTAGCCATAATAATTATATTAGAGAAAATGCGCGCTATCGCTCACATCCGCCACTGAGAAAGCGATTCACACACAGCTCGTTAGGAGCGCTAATGAACATCACCAGGGCACGCTGACCTGATTCCACAGAGTGAAGTCTGCAATGTTCCCCGCATCTGTCTGCAGGGGCGCCATGTGCACGGTTGCCATGACAACGGCTGCCCCCAGCGGACACTTGCGGAGTCATAACCCTGCCTGTTTCTGCTCCGCTATTCCAGCATGCACTGTACCCCATGGAGAAGAGGGGGTGTCTGACTGCTTTGAGGGAAGGGGGGGGGGCTCCTGTTTTCTTGTATCACTATGCAGCTGAAGTGTGTCACAGCCTAAAGTGAATGTAGCTGATTTGGGGGCTTTGGTGGGGGGGGGGGGGGGGGCGGGGGGTGGGGGCACTGAGCTGATGGGAGCCCCTGGGGGCCAATGTGTCCCATTTCAAAAGGGTGAGTTTTAATTTGCTCCTTAAATGCGTTTTCAGGGGTCATTATCTCATTGACAGCTTCTGTGTAGAGAAGCCATTTTCACACCCGGGCAGGCTGCTCATTCAGCTTAGGCACCAGGAAAAGAAAAAGGAGGAGAACAGAGACAGCACTGCCTCATCCATCCATCCATCCATCCATCCTTCCTGTAGCCTGTTTCCTACTCAACGTCATGGCCTGGACCTTAAATTGTCCTCAAAGACATAATTTATGTGATAAATTCATTTAACATTATTTACTAAACTTTCAATAAACTCTACATTTTTACAGTGCCCTCTTTTGACCAAATTGAGTAATTACCACTCTGCCAGAACGCAAAACAATATAAAAAGATCATGTCACTTCGAACAGATCAGTCCTGTACTGTAGGTGCCCCCATACCCGCTGGCTGTGACTCACCGGCTGTGATTTGCTAGCTATTGACTAGCTATCACTCGCTGGCTGTGACTTGCCAGCAGTGACTCCTTGGCTATGACCTGCTGCGTGTCACCCGCCAGCTGTGATCCACCGGCTGTGACTCGCTGGCTGTTACCTGTCGGCTGTGATCGACTACCTGTGGCTCTCCAGCAGTGACTCCCCGGCTGTGACTCGCTGCATAACTGCAGAACCCGCAAACAGGCAAACAGCAGCTTCCTGCAATTATTCACCGCGCCGTTCCCACAGACACAGTGAGCTCCAACTACCCCCCCCCCCCCACCACCCACCAAACAAACAGGCATGCCAGTGACCTGGGGTTGCAGGTTCAAGTCCCAGGGAAACACGCCACCATCAGATAAAAACGTCCTGCTGTGTGAACGGGCAGCTCAGTGAATCTGGAAGTTACTTGAAATTTAATTAAGTCATTTGGCACATAATAATTATTTGTGAATGAACTTGGCAGTATGGTGAAACTGTGAGAATATAAGAGCTCCCATCAGTGCATGCGGAGCAGGGACACGGCTGCCACAGGGCGGCCATAGGGTGGCGCCAGGCTGTCTTCGCAGGGACAGCCGTCAGGGAGAGTGAAGGAGCTGGAGCAAACGAGGCCCCCTCCCAAATACAGTTGAGGCTTCTGCACACGAAACCATCAGCGGTTCTTGTGTTTATCATTTTCACTTACTTACCCAGAACGCATTAGAGCAGAGATGACCAATGCAGAAGCTGTAACCCTCAGTGCTCGGACATACTAATGTTTCATTTATTAGGGGTTTGTGGGGACTCTCCATTTGTTTCTATGGGGAAAACTCTAATCCCAACATGGCAACCTTAACCCCTACCCAGCCCTAACCTTAAACATAAGTAACCAAATAAAATACGAGACTTTTGGACTTTTCCGTTTTTTCGATTGCATTCACAGATCTTTGTGGGGACTTGAAAAATGATCCACACAACATCAAAATAACATGTTTTTAATCACATTGTGGGGAACATTTGGTCCCTATAATGTAATATAAACATTATTCACACACACACATTCTCAATCCCCCAAGAGTGAGGACGCCAGCAGGGCCGCCCCCCCCCCCCCCACACACACACACCACGCCCAGAGCAGCCTAAAAATAACCTGCCTGTCAGAGCCACACAAAAGGTGGAAGGCAGCCGCTGAATTATTTACATGTGTTTAAGCCATGAGTGGAAATAGCAAGAGCTGGATCTATTCTCAGGGCGTAATGCAGCCGACAGGCCATGGTGCTGATGATCTGCGGCTTTCTGTCATCCTGAATCCATGCTGACATTAAGGAGCAGCAGTGAGGACGCTTGCTGCTTACTGCTTCATTCCTAGAACTCAGAGGAAGTAAAAGCCCTGGGGTGTGCTTTGTGCCCGGAGCGCTGTGCTAAGCCCTGGGGTGTGCTTTGTGCCCGGAGCGCTGTGCTAAGCCCTGGGGTGTGCTTTGTGCCCGGAGCGCTGTGCTAAGCCCTGCGGTGTGCTTTGTGCCCGGAGCGCTGTGCTAAGCCCTGGGGTGTGCTTTGTGCCCGGAGCGCTGTGCTAAGCCCTGGGGTGTGCTTTGTGCCCGGAGCGCTGTGCTAAGCCCTGCGGTGTGCTTTGTGCCCGGAGCGCTGTGCTAAGCCCTGGGGTGTGCTTTGTGCCCGGAGCGCTGTGCTAAGCCCTGCGGTGTGCTTTGTGCCCGGAGCGCTGTGCTAAGCCCTGGGGTGTGCTTTGTGCCCGGAGCGCTGTGCTAAGCCCTGGGGTGTGCTTTGTGCCCGGAGCCCTGTGCTAAGCCCTGGGGTGTGCTTTGTGCCCGGAGCCCTGTGCTAAGCCCTGGGGTGTGCTTTGTGCCCGGAGCGCTGTGCTAAGCCCTGGGGTGTGCTTTGTGCCCGGAGCGCTGTGCTAAGCCCTGGGGTGTGCTTTGTGCCCGGAGCGCTGTGCTAAGCCCTGGGGTGTGCTTTGTGCCCGGAGCGCTGTGCTAAGCCTGCGGTGTGCTTTGTGCCCGGAGCGCTGTGCTAAGCCCTGGGGTGTGTTGCTTCTGCACACAACCTTCTTCAAGAATCCTGTTTCCTTGTTTTCAAGGTCTGCTTTGAAGATACCAGCTTACCGGTTGCTGAACTCCACACTACACGTGTCTCTCTCTTTTCTATTCTACCATCATTTTCTCAGTCACTTGCTCTATCTCTCCTTTTCACCCTCTCCTTTTTCCGCCATTACTTACTCCTCTCCTTTTCATCCTGTCCTTTTTCCTCCATCACTCACTCCTTCTCTCCCTTTCACCCCATGTCCTTATTCCTTCATCTCTCACTCCTCACTCCTTTTCACCCCATGTCCTTAATCTTCTGTCACTCACTCCATCTCTCCTTTTCACCCTGTCCTTTTCCTCCATCACTCACTCCTTGTCTTCTTTTCACTGCCTGTCCTTATTCCTCCGTGACTCACTCCATCACTCCTTTTCACCCCATGTCCTTCTTCCTCCAACACTCACTCCATCTCTCCTTTTCACCCCATGTCCTTCTTCCTCCAACACTCACTCCATCACGCCTTTTCACCCCATGACCTTACTGCTCTGTCACTCACTCCATCTCTGGGCTATTTGTATTGTTACTTTGATTATCTCCCCTAATTAGCCCTCTTGTTCTGGCTGCTGCCTTAAATCCCCTGTCACCTTTGCACAGCTCAAACGGTGACATGGTGGCTGGTATGCAGACGTGGGGGGGATCCAAGCGGTGTGAGCCGGGGTTACGTAACATATACACAGGCAGTCTACCCCCTCACTCCTGCCCCAGGGAGATGCTGCTTATCCTGGCTGTTTTTTAACCCCTCCCCGTGCAGTGTAGGCTCTATACTGCAGGGAGCCTTATACAGTAGACTGTGCAATTAGCCTAATGTGCTGTCAAGTTCATTGAGGAGCCCAGTAGATGGATGTGTCCCAAACCGCCTGAAAAAGCAGGCGTGGGCCCCCCAGGCACTCTGGCTCTAGCAGGGACCCAGGCTTGGCCCCCACATGGGCCAGGAGGGGTGATGGCCATCCACCCAGGACACCCCCTTATCCTAGGGGGTGTCAGAAACACTCCTCACATTACCGTACCGCCACTGAGGAGTAACTTTACTCTGTTACCTCCACAGCCCACTTTTTTTTAACGGTGTTACATCCCGTTCCTCTCCGTTTGGTTACACAAGCATTTCCCTGGTTATGTAACTCCTGCAACTGAAGGATAGATGCTGATTGGCTTGCCAGGGTAATAAGTGGCATTTATGGGGAATGGATTTACCTGGGATTTGGGAGAGATGGTGTAGTGATTAGATGTATTAGCTGTACCGGTCTGACCTGCACAAAGATATCCGGCCCCCATGAAGCAGGGAGCCTGTTATTTCCAGTTCTTTGTTCTTTATCGGCCCTGTTAATCAGTGAATGAAATACCCGGATTGACGTCCAGGCCCGTGATACAATGCCGCCATCTATTGTTCAATATTTTAACTACAGATTTAACATTTTCTGCATAATCGTATTCACCCCAGTTATATATACACTGCCCGGCCAAAAAAAATATCGCCATTGGAATTTTTAGTTGGACCGTCTTTTGCCTTGATGTTGGTGCACATTTGTCATGGCATTGTTTCCACAGGCTTATGCAACATCTCACCCTTTATTTTCATCCAGATTTGCATTCATTTCTTACTGAGATGCTGTATTGAACCACTCCATAAAGCCTCCTTCATCACATCCCAGAGATCTTCAATGAGGTTAAGGTCACAACTCTGTGGTGACCAAGTCATGCGTGAAAATGATTCCTCATGCTCCCTGAACCACTCTGACAATTCAAACCCAATGAATCTTGGCATTCTTGTCCTGGAATATGCCCATGCCAACATCCATTGATGATGGATGGAGGCGTAACCTGCCCAGTAGATTCAGGTACTCAGCTGACTTTACTTTATTGCTGCATAACGTTGCAGGACTGTAATAATGATCCAGTCATTGGCTCTTAAGTATTTGCATATAAGTATTTGCATTTTGAATATAAATTCAAAAGGCGACTTTTTTTTTTTTGTCCGGGCAGTGTGTGTGTGTGTGTATATATATATATATATATATATATATATATATATATATATAAATAAATGCGACTTCAACAGTCCTAAATAAACATTAAACTTGAAATATTAATATTCAAAACCCCGTTATGAAGTGAAGTCCCAGGCTGGGGGAGTATTTCAGCCCTGGTTCCCCCGGGAAACACACCAAAACACACATCTTCCTGCTGCCCCTAGTACATTCTGAATAAGAAAGCAGACAGCAACAGCCTAGATTTAAATTAATATCGCGGTAACATTTAGCGTACACCGAGACCAAGCCACCTAGCTGCCGCTGGAAAGCGTGCAGGTCCTCTCCCTGTCTGCCCCTGATCTGTTACAGCAGCCGAAGTACCAACTTTTCAGGTCATCAGTCTTCCTGAAAACCAGAAATCAAAGCTTCTAGTCAGCATTAGATTCCATGTACTTACTGTTAAAATCACCCGATCGCGTGACGCCCCGTTAACATCATTAACTACATACTTCCCATACTTTCGCGCGTTGCAGACTACATCTTCATTATATAATTACAGATTCCTGTTTGAAGCGGGTAAAATGCACACTACTACTGTAGCGTAACGGTGAAGGACAGGGGTCCTGCTGGTTAAGATTGCTAATCAAGGCCCAGGGCTTCCGTTGTACCTTTGAATAAAGCAATTTTTGGAAACTTCATTAATAAAACTATATTTTAGTGCGTTGGCTAAGAAATAAAGGCACTAAAGAAGGTTATGCAGCAGATAGGCCCAAGTACAGGACTGGGATGCTGAAGGGTGTGAGGTCGAAGCCTGGATACCGTCCAGCTCAAGGGTTATTTATAGTCTGAACCTGAATTATACAAGCAAAGAGAGCCGTCACGGACAGTGGAAGTGAGATTCAAATTATTTAATGGCTTGTCTGTCGAGAGGATATTCGAGGTGCCAGTTTAAAACCCATCCCTAAGTGAAACGTGTAACACAGAAGGACCGAATATGCAGCCGCGTCAAAGGCCTGATCCTGTGATCATTTCCCACAGTCACCCGTTAAAAGGACCGCGCCAATTATGTGCGAGATCCCCACCATCTGTGCAAATGTGACATTCGAAACGAGTGGCCTGCAGATAATTTTTAGGTTTTAATGGATTATGAAGAAAATTGCCGCAAATCGCTTCAAAAGACCTGCAGGTGACGTGGTGGTGAATGCGGGGAAGTGAATTTAATTATTACGAAACTGAGCAAAGCACGGCACCAAGGAAATAGGGAACATGACAATATATCCCCTTGATTTAGTTATTTTAACTCAGTCTCGTTTTCACTTCTGTGAAAATATTGTTGCAAAGGAACCGACACAGGCAGCAAAGCCTCCGGTCCTCGGCAGAGACGCGAAGTAAAGTTTCCCATTAGTTCCGCCTTTTCCTCCAGCATGCCAACTGCGCCTTTATTAATGGGCTTTTTTACTGCCAGCGAGGTAGGTGTCATTGTCAGTTTCTATGCAAAAGTTACACAAATCTAATAACATGTCATTGATTAGAATACCTAAATTGAAGTAAAACTTACAGTAGCTGCAGACTTTAATTTTTAAATGTGTTTTAGATCTCGTAGGTGTCTAAGAATACAGTATATTCAGATAAACCTCCGCCAGACATTGGGAAAGTGATACATCATGTCTTCCGCATGCCGCTGTGATACGTTTTTCCGTGTGAAGATTACGACCAGTGCCCTTCCAGCCGCAACCGTGTTTCTAATTTCCTGCAGTGCCGATTCATATCCGTACATATTGCTTATTTCATACAACGCCATTATGAGCTGTCAGTTGTAGTGATTATTTTTTTAGCTCGAAAGTACCCATGCTATTGCCGCTGAGAGCATTTATTTGGAGAATCGAGCAATTTGCACACCATTTAAAGTCTCATAAGCCTTTAAGTAACATTATTAACACGTTAGGCCTATATCTGGAATATTATCATAATATGATTATTTGTATAGGTGATGGATATAGTCTAGGCTACGGAAGTACTAAGCTATCTGAGGTGAAAAGGGTGGAGCAGTAAAACACTGAAGTCGGTATAGGTTTGTTTTATGAGTCATTAGGCTATATTAGTATGTTGTTGCATAACAGCTGCGACCTCTAAGAGTGAAGCGTTACTGCTCAGATTGTCTGTGCTCAGCTTCCCAAGGTCGATCGTCCGACTATCCGCAACAGTTGTGTAAAAAAAAGAAAAACACCGAGCTGTTTTCTGAAAAACAGCCCGTGTCTGGTTAAGTAGCCCTGCGACACGATTAGCGTAGTTCTACTAACACAACTGTATGAATCGATTTAACGTAGACAGAGTGGTAGATATTTTTTCTTTAAACGAAAGTGTTTTGTTTATAAACAAATCTCTGACATATTTATAATATTTTATTTTTATGCCAAATGTTTTATTCCAAATATTTTTTATAAAATATAAAACGAATTACGAAGAATTTCGTAATTCATTATAGCAGCACTCACTGATGCATAACTTAAATGATTTCGTATATCTGAGCGCTATAAACAAGCAATACACAACTAGCGCTAATAAATAATAAGGTATAGCCTTAGGGACGTACTTCATATGGGAGGGGGCGCAGTGGCTGGCCTGTCCACTCACCACATGCAGAAAGTGAATGGAAACGGGGGGGGGGGGGGCTGCTAGGTTCTGCGTGAAAGTCTCTCTGGAAGAACCAAGACACTGCTAGCCAGCAAACACGTTAACTACGAAAAAAAATTTGTTTTGCCGTCTTGTTAGTGCTTCTAACAAGATGGCAAGAACAATTTAGCTACCTGAGATAAAAGGAGCCCTTTACCGAAGTGGCAAGTGACCTGCACTCTGCGACATGATTGGACAAAGATTTAACGATGTTTGATACTTGTTCTGATACTTGTAGTTGTAGATATTATTATTATTATTAGTTTAACACATATTTAAGGTTACGTGCAGTGCTTGAAGTGGGGAGAAACAGGTGCTGGTATTCCTCTTGTTATTCAGTACTGGGTGCTGGCACTTCCTTTTTATTCAGTACTGGGAGCTGGTACCCCACTTGTTATTCAGTACTGGGTGCTGGCACTTCCTTTTTATTCAGTACTGGGAGCTGGTACCCCACTTGTTATTCAGTACTGGGTGCTGGCACTCCCCGTTTATTCAGTACTGGGAGCTGGTACCCCACTTGTTATTCAGTACTGGGTGCTGGCACTTCCTTTTTATTCAGTACTGGGAGCTGGTACCCCACTTGTTATTCAGTACTGGGTGCTAGCACTCCCCGTTTATTCAGTACTGGGTGCCGGTACTCCCCTTGTTATTCAATAACAGGTATCACTACTCCCCTTGTTATTCAGTACCAGGTGTCACTACTCTCCTTGGTATTCAGTACTGGGTGCTGGCACTCCCCGTTTATTCAGTACTGGGTGCCGGTACTCCCCTTATTATTCAGTACCAGGTGCCACTACTCTCCTTGGTATTCAGTACTGGGTGCCACCACTCCCCTTGTTATTCAGTACTGGGTGCCAGTACTCCCCTTGTTATTCAGTACTGGGTGCCGGTACTCCCCTTGTTATTCAGTACTGGGTGCCGGTACTCCCCTTGTTATTCAGTACTGGGTGCCGGTACTCCCCATTTATTCAGTACTGGGTGCCGGTACTCCCTTTGTTATTCAGTACCTGGTGTCTGTACTCCTCTTATTATTCAGTACCAGGTATCACTACTCTCCTTGGTATTCAGTACTGGGTGCCACCACTCCCCTTGTTATTTAATACTGCGCGCTGATACTCCCCTTGTTATTCAGTACTTGGTGCCGGTAATCCCTTATTATTCAGCACTAGCAGATACTGAGAGGTGCCAGTACTCAGAAGAGAAAAACAGAGGTGCTGGTACTGAGTACCGGTGAGTACTGGGCCACTTCAAGCACTGGTTATGCAATCCTATACGTGTTGGCGCAGTGATAACACAAAGAGTGAGTTGTTAATTATCATGTTATTCTTCAGTGTGAGAGTGCCGCCATGTGGAGAGCTCTCCTGATCCTAGGAGGTTTCCTGCCCCTCTGCTCTGGCTACAGTGGGCAGAGGGGGGTGGGCTGTCGTGTGGTGAACCAGACGGCCGACTGCAGCCACCAGAACCTCCTGCAGATCCCCGATGACCTCCCCAGTAACCTTACCAGCCTCGACGTGTCACACAACCGGCTGCGGACTCTGAACGTGGCGGTGTTGGGCCGGTACTGGGGGCTGCGGCTGCTCCAGGCCGGCTACAACAACGTGCGGACGCTGGAGGCGGGCCTGTGCCTGGCACTGCCACACTTGACACAGCTGCACGTGCAGCACAACGAGATTCGCAACCTGCGGGAACAGGACCTTCTCAACTGCTCCAAGCTGATGGAGCTCAACCTGACCTCCAACCGGCTGAAGCTCATAGGGGAGCCCTTCAGGCCGCTGCAGGTGAGCACGCCTGCAACCCCTCTGGGATGCCCCTCAGCCCTCGGGTGCTTAACCCCTAAATCACCTTTCAAGAAGTCCTTACCAGCCCAGATATCACTCATCAATAGCCACTCTGCTAGCAAACATCTTCTGCTTGCTCACATCACTATGTGCTCCTAGTATCCTGGTTATCTATACCATCCTTTATCTGTAACTACGCTGCTCTGTTGTATGGTGCTTTAACTAAGATGCTGCCTGATGGCCTGCAATGTAAAGGTTCTGTCTGTGTGGCAGAATCTGACGTCTCTGGACGTGTCTGTGAACGGTTTGAACTCGACTCGGCTGGGGAAACAGCCACAGCTGCGGAGTCTGGAGCAGCTCTCGCTGTCGGGGAACAAAATCTTCATCCTGCAGAAAGATGACTTCTCCTGGCTCAATCAGTCCTCAGTCCGGGTGCTGAGGATGGCCTCACTGCCACTCAGGGAGGTGAGTGTGGCTCCCACTGCACACACACACACACACACACACACACACACGTTCTCTCTTCAGCCCGCCGCTTCACCATTGCTCTGGCACTTTGTGGTTCTGCCGCGATGTCACCATCTCCTACATGATGGTACAGTGACCCCGTTGTATCTCCTGCCCACCTACAGCTGAACCCAGGCTGCCTAAAGCCTCTGAGGGAACTGGAAGAGCTGGTGCTGGACAGAACCAAGCAGAGCCCGCATCTTGTGGAGAATTTGTCCCGGGAGCTTGCAGGCAGCGCCATCCGCTGGCTGTCGCTGCAGAACATGCAGCTTGTCTCTGTCACCAACACCACATTTATGGGCCTGCAGGACACCAACCTCACCTCCATGGACCTTTCCCACAATGGCATGAGCTCCATCGGTTCCGGATCTTTCCGCTGGCTTCACACTTTGGAGGATTTGTCGCTGCAGGGGAACAGTTTCTACCATCTCACCAAGGACACATTTACAGGGCTAGGGAACCTAAAGTCACTGAAACTGCAGAGGGCGTTGGTGAACAATGCCCTTATAGATGACTACACCTTCCAGCCGCTGAAGCGCCTGGAGTCCCTCTGGCTGGATGAAACGAAATTGCACAACCTGTCGGCACACACCTTCTCGGGCCTGTCGAGCCTGCAGAACCTGAGTCTGTCTTGGAGTCTGGCAGGCCTCAGCACGGTGACCAATAGCACGTTTGCATCGCTGGCCGACTCGCCACTCCGCATGCTCAACCTGACAGCCGCAAACATCAAGCTGCTCCGCGACGACGCCTTCTCCGGGCTGCGGAACCTCACCAGGCTTTACCTCACGGACAACTTCATCTCCCAGGTCCTGACCGGGGCTGAGTTCAGGGGCTTGGTCAGCATTCAGGAGCTCTGCCTGTCCTTCAACAAGCAGAAGATCCAGCTGAGGCCCTCGTCGTTCGTCAGTGTGCCCACTCTTAAATCGCTTCTGCTGAGGGGTACCCTCTTGGGGCAGCTGGATGTTGAGCCGTCCCCCTTCCTGCCCCTGCAGGAGCTCTCGCTGCTGGATCTTAGCAACAATAACATTGCCATCTTCAGTGCCAACCTACTAAGCAGCCTAGGACAACTCAAAGTGCTGAAATTGCAGCATAACAACCTGGCAGACATGTGGAAGAGCGTCGCCCCCAAAGGCCCCACATTCTTCCTGCAGGGCCTGGAGAACCTCACGGTTCTGGAGCTAGACTACAACGGCCTGGACGAGATCCCGGCCCATGCCTTCAGCAGCCTCCGGCAGCTGCAGGACCTCAGCTTGGCTGGGAACGTGCTGAAATTTCTGCACGACGGCGTGTTTAGCGACCTGGTCTCGCTGCGCTCCCTGGACCTGCGGAAAAACCATATCACCTCGGTTCCGCAGGCTGTGTTCCAGCCGGTGCTGCGGAACCTGACCGTGCTGCGTTTGGGCCAGAACCCGTTCGACTGCACCTGCGACAGCATCTTCTGGTTTGTGGACTGGCTCAATACCACCAATGCTAGTGTACCCCAGCGTGACTCAGCCTACATCTGCAACACCCCCCCCGCTTACTTCAATAAATCCGTCACACGGTTCAACGGGCTGTCGTGCAAGGACATGACCCCCTTCCAGACCCTGTTCGTGCTGAGCAGCACCACAGTGCTGGTCCTCATGGGCACTGCCCTCCTGCTCCGCTTCCAGGGGTGGAGGATACAGTTCTACTGGAAGGTGGTGGTTAGCCGCACCCTGGGCTTCAGGGAAGTGGACCTGGGCGAGGAGAGGTTCCTGTATGACGCCTATGTGATACATGCTCCGGAAGACAGGAAGTGGGTGGATCGGCATCTCCTGCCACTGGAGGAGGAGGAGAATTTTGGGTTCTGCCTGGAGGATCGTGACTTTACTCCGGGCACTTCGCGACTCGAAAGTATAGTGGAGAAGATGAGGCAATCCAGGAAGATAGTGTTTATCGTCACGGAGACGCTCCTGAAGGACCCCTGGTGTACACTGTACGTGAGACATTGTCCGTCACCGTGCTAGCAGAAGTGAGAACGGTAGAAGCAGGGGAAGTGATTCTCACTGCCGTCTCAAGGCAGGAGGTCTCCCATTGATTTCTCCATCTGCCGGCGCCCCCTAATGGTTGTCAGCTGCCGGCTCACGCTGCCCTTTTAATTTCTGTGTGGGGGCGATGTTCCTTCTGTAAATCTCAAAGCCTCGGTACTCAAAGTGTTTTCCTGGCTGGGGGGCAGGGTGGGACATTTCCTTTTCGTACCGGAGCCGCCTCCACACTGCAGGGTACTTTTACACATAGTAATGGAGAAAATGCAGGAACGTGTCCTTCTGTGGCTGATTATTTGATTATATACATTCATCCATCCATCTTGGGGTGTCGGTCCAATAGCCCATTGTGTGTATAATGAGTCCCCAGTGCATGATGGGAAACACGGGATTAGGGTTAGGGTAATGTGAGGCTGCTCCCAGTTAACGCCCCCCCGCTGTCTCCCTCCCCAGGTATAAGGTGCACCACGCCATGCACCAGCTGATCGAGGAGAGCCGGGACTCGGTGGTGCTGGTGTTCCTGGAGGATGTGCCGGACCATCGGCTGAGCCGGGCGCTGTTGCTGCGACGTGGCATGTTGCGCCGCTCCTGTCTGCTGCGCTGGCCCCCCGAGCGTGCCCGCAGGCCCGCTTTCCGCCTCAGCCTCAAGGGGGCGCTGGGCTCCACCAATCGCGTGCACAAGACTTGAGGCGTCTCCTGCAGACCGGGATGTGGATGGGCTTGTGGCGTCTTCGAGGAAGCGTGGGTGGGAGATGCTTTCGTGGGAGATATTTATGGTTAAGCTTCTTTTTAAGGGATGGAAGGATCAGAAGAGGGTGACACGAGGTGGAAAGATTCAGCAGAGGAAACTGCCATTCCATTAGAAGGCTGGTTCGTGACCACGAACAATTTTTAGCTGTGGGAACCCAGTGCTGCTTTGCATGCTGGGATTGACCATGTGACTCTAAGATGAAACATTTTTGATGATAATAAAGAGCATTTTTGTTACGCAGCCGTTGTCAGATTCATGGCTTCAGTGCATGTGCAAAGTCCGTTTGGATAAACATGCTTTTCTCTGAAGTTATCATACTATGCATACTGGCCTTGTACCTTGTCCCTCACTCTGTATGTATATTTATCAGTGCTCAACAAACCTCACTGCTGCATGTACTGTAATTCCTCTCTGGGATCAATAAGGATGATCTGATCTGATCTGGTTCAGACATAGATGGTTTTAATGTTCAGATCAGAGCCATGCATTATACATATGTATATAGTACAGCAAAATTCACACTGGGTATTTATTTATTTTTCTGTTTTATTTTTTATGTTTATTTGTTGAGTTATTTATGTAACGTATTATGCCTGCTGGTTGGCTGCCCTTTAATCTACACACTCTTAATGAAAACTGTCAAAAGCTGGTTCAACTGACCATTTCAGGTCAGGTTCCAGTGGGACCTGATTCACTTAGTCTCAAGTCCATGTCCACGGTTTCCACGTCCCCGTCGCTATACTGGCTAATCATTATTCAGATGATATTTATGAGCCAGAGTCAGGAAGCGCTTGGTGTAAAGTTCGGGGGATAGAGACGGACACAGAAGCTGCAGTGAAACGCAGAGATGGCTCTGGTGCTGGGATCCTACACCGTGGCGTCCTTCATCGTGACGCTTTTGGTCGCCTTTGTGACTTATGTCATGTACCAGTTACTCAGCAGGTTTATGCACAAATGGAAGGAGATGAAGCCCATTCCCGGGCTGGATCAGACCTACCCGATCCTGGGCAACGCGCTCTATTTCAAATCCAGCGCTGGAGGTGAGAGGGTTTCACATCGTTGAGGATGTATTCTTACCACTTTAGTCAAACCGGAAAGCTCATTATCAGGGCATCGCATTCACATTAGCAGTTTATGGCTGCACAGTCTCCTGATCTTCACCACGTCGTGTAGAATTTGACTTCAGCATGTAGCTAAACAGCACAGATTTACAACATAAAGTAATACCCTCGACAACTCCATCCCTACCATTAGCATCCTTATTCTTATCATCAATACTGCAGGAGTAACTCATCCCTACAGTGTAGGTCTTTTTTGCTGCTGTACAACTCAAGGTTGCTTTAAATGTTACAACAGAATTCTTCTGCCAGCTAGTCCAGCTGACTGAACAGTTCAAGAAAGAGCCACTGATGAAGTTGTGGATTGGACCGGTACCATTTCTTGTCCTGTTCCATGCTGAAAACGTTGAGGTAACGGGACCCGTTAAATCCCTTGTCACTGAAGTACCGGGAAATGACACAGAATGACATGCATACAGTACAAACCGCTTGATGATGTGACATGGCAGCGTGTCCTGTGTGTCGCAGATGGTGCTGAACAACCCCAAGCACATGGACAAATCATATGTCTACAGGTTCCTCCATCCGTGGCTCGGCACCGGTCTCCTGACCAGGTGGGCTCTCCGAGTGGAATGCTGGCTTCAGCCTGCCTTATGGGGGCTCATTGTGGAGCCCCATGTCCTGGCATTGAATCTCGATCATCTGACAGAGTGTGTAGGGCAGTCAGCCTGTGGTAATTGTTCACAATTAGAATCTATCAAACCCACCTATATGAGCAGCCAGTAGCGTTTCAGCTTGTTAAATGAGTCTGGGAGTTCTGCAGCAGTGATAATGATGACGGCAGTAAATGGGTTTGATTTGATCCAAAACTCCTTGATTCAGTTGGTTGAGCCATTAGTATGAGTTTTGAACCTCCCTTGGCCTGGTTTCAGCACCGGGGACAAGTGGCGCAACCGGAGGAAGATGCTGACCCCCACCTTCCACTTCTCTATCCTGACTGAGTTCCTGGAGGTCATGAACGAGCAGGCAGAGGTGCTTATGGGGAAGCTGGAGAAGGCGGCTGGCCAGGGCCCATTCAACTGCTTCAACCATATCACACTCTGCGCTCTGGACATCATCTGTGGTGAGTTGAACATCATTTGTGATGAATTCAATATCATCTGTGGTGCGTGTGACAAAATTTGTAATAAGTTTAACATCATCTATGCTGTGTTAAACATCACCTGAGGTGACCAATCTTATCCCCAAATGGCCAGTATGTATGCAGGTTTTTGGAATGACCTTTAGGTCAGCTACTCAAACCCAAGTATCAGGACTCTTCAGTCAATCAGTCCTCTGATTTGTAATCTAATTAGGGAGTGTCAGAGAAAACCTGCATACCCAGCGGCCCATTCTGGATTAGATTGCCCACACATGGTTTAGCATCATCTGTGGTGAGTTTTGCATCATCTTTGCTGCGTTCAGCATCATATATGGTGAATGTAACATCATCTGTAGTTAGTTTAGCATCATCTGTTGTGAGTGAGTTTAACATCACCTGTGATTAGCTTAACATCATCATGTGTGGTGAATTTGGCATCCTCTGTTTGGTGAGTGTCATATGTGATGAATTTACAGTGTTTCCCCTACCATTTTATTATACACGGTTATAGGTCACATGTGACATCACTGGTGTTCTGGAAAATAGATAGGTGTGAAAATTTCCTGAAAGGGTGTGAAAGATGAGAGAGGGCCAGAGGAACTCATTAAACATGGTTTGATGTTGATTGGTTTAAAAAACAAAGAGTTATTACAATTTATCCAACTGCAATATTGACACACGGTTATAGGTCACATAGAGCTGGTGTTCTGGAAAATAGATGGGCGTGAAAATTTCCTCATATGGTGTGAAAGATGAGAGAGGGCCAGAGGAACACACTGAATTTGGTTTGATGTTTATTGGCTTAAAAATTAAGGAGGTATTACAATTTATCCAACTGCAATATTGATAGACGGTTATAGGACACATACTGTACAAGTGGTGTTATGCTGATTGGCATTGCACTTTCAAGACGGTCCCTAAATTTTCCGGCAGTTTTGTGTGAGCAGAAGGATATTCCCATCTTGCTTTGTATATTTAATTCATATTGCTGGAGAATGTGGAGCTAACTTAAAGTGTGAAATATTTTCCTCGTTTGACTTCACATGTAGAGCCTAATCTGAAAAGAATTGCCGTCATGATCCCGAAAATATTGCCGTTTAGATGTCAGTAAATGTAGCGAATATCGAACATAAAACCAACATCACCGCGGTGCTATACCTTTTAGTATTTATGTTAAAGCAAGACTTATTTTATTACTGTTGTGTTGGAAACACTTAAATTTAATAAGCACAAAAACATATGACATAAACACGACTGTATTGTGGGTTTTACGGCTTTTTTGGAGGTCACCAACTCCGGTGCTAATGACAACAACCAGAAACAGCTGATTACATGGGGATTCCACACGAGGTTAACGAGGGGGCGTGGCACACGGAAGGACAGGGGCAATGTTGGGATTAGATCTTTATTGTTTTGGAAGCCATTAAGAAAAAAATGCTCTTCTTGTTTTATCCTGTTCATTTTGTGTTTAAATGCTAAAAAAAAAACAAAAAACAAATTTAGGTGTAATTTTGGGGGGCCGGGAACCAATGAATTGGTTTTCCATTATTTCTTAAGGGGAAAATTCGATCAGAACTCGAGCTTTTTAGGATTCGATCAGGAGTCCGGAACGGATTAAGTTCGAGAACCGAGGTACCACTGTATATTAAAATAATTACAGGTCACACTAACAATGAATAACCCCGCTAATATCCCCGATATACCTACCGCCAGCATGAGGACTTATAACACCGCTGGACCTGCCTTCACCACCTCCCCAACTACAAAAACACAGGCTACTCAATGACGGTATTTATAATCACGGGGCACGCATATTAAAGCCGAGGGCTTACCGGCAACAGGACACACCTCCCCAAAGGCGCGCATTACACCAACCGCTCGACCCCCAACATACCACATCGATGGGTAAGGGATGACAATGAGTGCGCCAATCAACCCCCTGCGCACTCACTCCACGGCTGCTACCTCCACCGCCAGCAACAGGAACCGCATCAGCGCCATACCTAGCCATCCACCCACTATATACAGCACTAGCCCGGCCCAAACCACAGGGGAAGCAATCGGGCGAACGGATAAATATTCCCCACTTGGCTACAGTAGCATCATTCATGTGAATTCAGCATCATCTGGGGTGAATTTAGCATCATCTATGGTGATCGAGTTTAACTTCACCCCTGCTGAGTTTAGCATCATATGTGGTGAACGTAGCATCATATGTGGTGAATGTAGCATCATACATGGTGAATTTAGCATCATCTGTGGTGATCGAGTTTAACCTCACCCTTGCTGAGTTCAGCATCATATGTGGTGAACGTAGCATCATATGTGGTGAATGTAGCATCATATGTGGTGATCGAGTTCAACCTCACCCCTGCTGACTTTAGCATCATATGTGGTGAATGTAGCATCACCTGGGGTGAATTTAGCATCATCTATGTTGATCGAGTTTAACCTCACCCCACCTGAGTTTAGCATCACATGTGGTGAATGTAGTGTGGTGCAGTGACCTATAATACCCTTTTTATGAACAGCCGACTACGCCACCCCTGGGACACTTCACCTGGGGACAATGATGATAACCCAACTTGCAAATACAGCACACAGGTTCGATTCACCGGAAAGGGCCAGAGACGTGAATCAGTAAAAGTTATTTTATTACATTCAAGGGGAGATTCATAATTCCACGCTACATACAATAGATCTAAAAACCCCTTCGGCGCCAAACCACTGCAGCAGACCACACCAGATAAAAGCACAACTGATCTCTGGACCAGGAACTGTCCACAGGCGGGACCTCCGTGGGTACTTCACGTGAGCACACACACACACACACACACACACATGCACATACACACACACGGGTGAGGTCCACCACCAGCCAGGACGGTGCCGCTCAATGCTAGTAGCCCTGAAACACAGGCAAAGAGGCAGGGCACCAGATTAGTATGGTACCCGCTTTCCATCACCCCGCAACGCCCGCTTGACCACCCAAAGCTTAACCAAAATACAAAATAATCACAGCAATCAAAACAAACAATTAAAATATACCAGAAAAATACAAACAATCAATCCATGCAATGCAATAAATCAAACCAATGGGAACCAAAATACAAAATCATGAGGCAGCATATAGGCTGTACGCAGAGATCGGCAGCGGAACAGCGCCACTCCAGGAAGCTCCGGACACCAAGGTTCCACGCTGGGCTACATCCCAGCACTAACACAGACTGGGTGAAATCCCCCATGAGCCCACGCGCTCCACAGGATACGCCGTTGTTGATAGCGTGTAAACAGACAGACAAACAGAACAGCAGCGATGTCCACGTTCCCAGTAAACCTGCAATATATTAAAATAATTACAGGTCACACTAACAATGAATTACCCCGCCAATATCCCCGATGTACCTACCGCCAGCATGAGGACTTATAACACCGCTGGACCTGCCTTCACCACCTCCCCAACTACAAAAACACAGGCTACTCAATGACGGTATTTATAATCACGGGGCACGCATATTAAAGCCGAGGGCTTACCGGCAACAGGACACACCTCCCCAAAGGCGCGCATTACACCAACCGCTCGACCCCCAACATACCACATCGATGGGTAAGGAATGACAATGAGTGCGCCAATCAACCCCCTGCGCACTCACTCCACGGCTGCTACCTCCACCGCCAGCAACAGGAACCGCGTCAGCGCCATACCTAGCCATCCACCCACTATATACAGCACTAGCCCGGCCCAAACCACAGGGGAAGCAATCGGGCGAACGGATAAATATTCCCCACTTGGCTACAGTAGCATCATCTGGGGTGAATTCAGTATCATCTGTGGTGAATTTAGCATCATCTGTGGTGATCGATTTTAACCTCACCCTTGCTGAGTTTAGCATCATATGTGGTGAACGTAGCATCATTTGTGGTGAATTTAGCATCATATGTGGTGATCGAGTTTAACCTCACCCTTGCTGAGTTTAGCATCATATGTGGTGAATGTAGCATCATATGTGGTGATCGAGTTTAACCTCACCCCTGCTGACTTTAGCATCATATGTGGTGAATGTAGCGTCATCTGTGGTGAATTTAGCATGGTCTGTGGTGATCGATTTCACGGAGGCGGTTTCAGTTTGTGCAGCCGGGTGAGAGGTCGCAATGCATCTAACCGTAATGCATTGCGTCAGGATCAGAATGCGTTGCTTTAAGCCAGCGCTGTAAACAAGTCGAACGCACCCAATGACCGGACTGGGGAAACAAATTGACACACGGACTTAATACAGAGGACTAATGACAACAACCAGAAACAGCTGATCACATGGGGATCCCACACGAGGTTAACGAGGGGGCGTGGCACACGGAAGGAGCGGACAATCGGGGCAGGACAGGGGAAATGTTGGGATAAGATCTTTATCATTTTGGTAGCCATTAAGAAAAAAAATGCTCTTCTTGTGTTATTCTGTTCATTTTGTGTTTAAATGCTAAAAAAAAAAAAAAAAAAAAAAAAAAAACTTATTTTAGGTGTAATTTTGGGGGACCGGGAACCAATTAATTGGTTTTCCATTATTTCTTAAGGGAGAGATTTGATCAGAACTCGAGCATTTTAGGATTCGATCCGGAGTCCGGAACGGAGTAAGTTCGAGAACCGAGGTACCACTGTATATTAAAATAATTACAGGTCACACTAACAATGAATAACCCCACCAATATTCCCGATGTACCTACCGCCAGCATGAGGACTTATAACACCGCTGGACCTGCCTTCACCACCTCCCCAACTACAAAAACACAGGCTACTCAATGACGGTATTTATAATCGCGGGGCACGCATATTAAAGCCGAGGGCTTACCGGCAACAGGACACACCTCCCCAAAGGCGCGCATTACACCAACCGCTCGACCCCCAACATACCACATCGATGGGTAAGGGATGACAATGAGTGCGCCAATCAACCCCCTGCGCACTCACTCCACGGCTGCTACCTCCACCGCCAGCAACAGGAACCGCGTCAGCGCCATACCTAGCCATCCACCCACTATACACAGCACTAGCCCGGCCCAAACCACAGGGGAAGCAATCGGGCGAACGGATAAATATTCCCCACTTGGCTACAGTAGCATCATCTGGGGTGAATTCAGCATCATCTGGGGTGAATTCAGCATCATCTGGGGTGATCGAGTTTAACCTCACCCTTGCTGAGTTCAGCATCATATGTGGTGAACGTAGCATCATATGTGGTGAATGTAGCATCATATGTGGTGATCGAGTTTAACCTCACCCTTGCTGAGTTTAGCATCATATGTGGTGAATGTAGCATCATCTGGGGTGAATTTAGCATCATCTGTGGTGATCGAGTTTAACCTCACCCTTGCTGAGTTTAGCATCATATGTGGTGAATGTAGCATCATATGTGGTGAACGTAGCATCATATGTGGTGAATGTAGCATCATATGTGGTGATCGAGTTTAACCTCACCCCTGCTGACTTTAGCATCATATGTGGTGAATGTAGCATCATATGTGGTGAACGTAGCATCATATGTGGTGATCGAGTTTAACCTCACCCCTGCTGACTTTAGCATCATATGTGGTGAATGTAGCATCATATGTGGTGATCGAGTTTAACCTCACCCCTGCTGACTTTAGCATCATATGTGGTGAATGTAGCATCATATGTGGTGAATTTAGTATCATCTGTGGTGATCGAGTTTAACCTCACCCCTGCTGACTTTAGCATCATATGTGGTGAATGTAGCATCATATGTGGTGAACGTAGCATCATATGTGGTGAATGTAGCATCATATGTGGTGATCGAGTTTAACCTCACCCCTGCTGACTTTAGCATCATATGTGGTGAATGTAGCATCATATGTGGTGATCGAGTTTAACCTCACCCTTGCTGACTTTAGCATCATATGTGGTGAATGTAGCATCATATGTGGTGAATTTAGTATCATCTGTGGTGATCGAGTTTAACCTCACCCCTGCTGACTTTAGCATCATATGTGGTGAATGTAGCATCATATGTGGTGATCGAGTTTAACCTCACCCCTGCTGACTTTAGCATCATATGTGGTGAATGTAGCATCATATGTGGTGATCGAGTTTAACCTCACCCCTGCTGACTTTAGCATCATATGTGGTGAATGTAGCATCATATGTGGTGAATTTAGCATGATCTGTGGTGATCGATTTCACGGAGGCGGTTTCAGTTTGTGCAGCCGGGTGAGAGGTCGCAATGCATCTAACCGTAATGCATTGCGTCAGGATCAGAATGCGTTGCTTTAAGCCAGCGCTGTAAACAAGTCGAACGCACCCAATGACCGGACTGGGGAAACAAATTGACACGCGGACTTAATACAGAGGACTAATGACAACAACCAGAAACAGCTGATCACATGGGGATCCCACACGAGGTTATCGAGGGGGCGTGGCACACGGAAGGAGCGGACAATCGGGGCAGGACAGGGGAAATGTTGGGATAAGATCTTTATCATTTTGGTAGCCATTAAGAAAAAAAATGCTCTTCTTGTGTTATTCTGTTCATTTTGTGTTTAAATGCTAAAAAAAAAAAAAAAAACTTATTTAGGTGTAATTTTGGGGGACCGGGAACCAATTAATTGGTTTTCCATTATTTCTTAAGGGAGAGATTTGATCAGAACTCGAGCATTTTAGGATTCGATCCGGAGTCCGGAACGGAGTAAGTTCAAGAACCGAGGTACCACTGTATATTAAAATAATTACAGGTCACACTAACAATGAATAACCCCACCAATATCCCCGATGTACCTACCGCCAGCATGAGGACTTATAACACTGCTGGACCTGCCTTCACCACCTCCCCAACTACAAAAACACGGGCTACTCAATGACGGTATTTATAATCGCGGGGCACGCATATTAAAGCCGAGGGCTTACCGGCAACAGGACACACCTCCCCAAAGGCGCGCATTACACCAACCGCTCGACCCCCAACATACCACATCGATGGGTAAGGGATGACAATGAGTGCGCCAATCAACCCCCTGCGCACTCACTCCACGGCTGCTACCTCCACCGCCAGCAACAGGAACCGCATCAGCGCCATACCTAGCCATCCACCCACTATACACAGCAGTAGCCCGGCCCAAACCACAGGGGAACCAATCGGGCGAACGGATAAATATTCCCCACTTGGCTACAGTAGCATCATCTGTGGTGAATGTAGCATCATCTGGGGTGAATTTAGCATCATCTGTGGTGATCGAGTTTAACCTCACCCTTGCTGAGTTTAGCATCATATGTGGTGAATGTAGCATCATATGTGGTGAACGTAGCATCATATGTGGTGAATGTAGCATCATATGTGGTGAACGTAGCATCATATGTGGTGAATGTAGCATCATATGTGGTGATCGAGTTTAACCTCACCCCTGCTGACTTTAGCATCATATGTGGTGAATGTAGCATCATATGTGGTGATCGAGTTTAACCTCACCCCTGCTGACTTTAGCATCATATGTGATGAATGTAGCATCATATGTGGTGAATTTAGTATCATCTGTGGTGATCGAGTTTAACCTCACCCCTGCTGACTTTAGCATCATATGTGGTGAATGTAGCATCATATGTGGTGAACGTAGCATCATATGTGGTGAATGTAGCATCATATGTGGTGATCGAGTTTAACCTCACCCCTGCTGACTTTAGCATCATATGTGGTGAATGTAGCATCATATGTGGTGATCGAGTTTAACCTCACCCCTGCTGACTTTAGCATCATATGTGATGAATGTAGCATCATATGTGGTGAATTTAGTATCATCTGTGGTGATCGAGTTTAACCTCACCCCTGCTGACTTTAGCATCATATGTGGTGAATGTAGCATCATATGTGGTGATCGAGTTTAACCTCACCCCTGCTGACTTTAGCATCATATGTGGTGAATGTAGCGTCATCTGTGGTGAATTTAGCATGATCTGTGGTGATCGATTTCACGGAGGCGGTTTCAGTTTGTGCAGCCGGGTGAGAGGTCGCAATGCATCTAACCGTAATGCATTGCGTCAGGATCAGAATGCGTTGCTTTAAGCCAGCGCTGTAAACAAGTCGAACGCACCCAATGACCGGACTGGGGAAACAAATTGACACGCGGACTTAATACAGAGGACTAATGACAACAACCAGAAACAGCTGATCACATGGGGATCCCACACGAGGTTATCGAGGGGGCGTGGCACACGGAAGGAGCGGACAATCGGGGCAGGACAGGGGAAATGTTGGGATAAGATCTTTATCATTTTGGTAGCCATTAAGAAAAAAAATGCTCTTCTTGTTTTATTCTGTTCATTTTGTGTTTAAATGCTAAAAAAAAAAAAAAAAACTTATTTAGGTGTAATTTTGGGGGACCGGGAACCAATTAATTGGTTTTCCATTATTTCTTAAGGGAGAGATTTGATCAGAACTCGAGCATTTTAGGATTCGATCCGGAGTCCGGAACGGAGTAAGTTCGAGAACCGAGGTACCACTGTATATTAAAATAATTACAGGTCACACTAACAATGAATAACCCCACCAATATCCCCGATGTACCTACCGCCAGCATGAGGACTTATAACACTGCTGGACCTGCCTTCACCACCTCCCCAACTACAAAAACACGGGCTACTCAATGACGGTATTTATAATCGCGGGGCACGCATATTAAAGCCGAGGGCTTACCGGCAACAGGACACACCTCCCCAAAGGCGCGCATTACACCAACCGCTCGACCCCCAACATACCACATCGATGGGTAAGGGATGACAATGAGTGCGCCAATCAACCCCCTGCGCACTCACTCCACGGCTGCTACCTCCACCGCCAGCAACAGGAACCGCATCAGCGCCATACCTAGCCATCCACCCACTATACACAGCACTAGCCCGGCCCAAACCACAGGGGAACCAATCGGGCGAACGGATAAATATTCCCCACTTGGCTACAGTAGCATCATCTGTGGTGAATGTAGCATCATCTGGGGTGAATTTAGCATCATCTGTGGTGATCGAGTTTAACCTCACCCTTGCTGAGTTTAGCATCATATGTGGTGAATGTAGCATCATATGTGGTGAACGTAGCATCATATGTGGTGAATGTAGCATCATATGTGGTGATCAAGTTTAACCTCACCCCTGCTGACTTTAGCATCATATGTGGTGAATGTAGCATCATATGTGGTGAACGTAGCATCATATGTGGTGAATGTAGCATCATATGTGGTGATCGAGTTTAACCTCACCCCTGCTGACTTTAGCATCATATGTGGTGAATGTAGCATCATATGTGGTGAATTTAGTATCATCTGTGGTGATCGAGTTTAACCTCACCCCTGCTGACTTTAGCATCATATGTGGTGAATGTAGCATCATATGTGGTGAACGTAGCATCATATATGGTGAATGTAGCATCATATGTGGTGATCGAGTTTAACCTCACCCCTGCTGACTTTAGCATCATATGTGGTGAATGTAGCATCATATGTGGTGATCGAGTTTAACCTCACCCTTGCTGACTTTAGCATCATATGTGGTGAATGTAGCATCATATGTGGTGAATTTAGTATCATCTGTGGTGATCGAGTTTAACCTCACCCCTGCTGACTTTAGCATCATATGTGGTGAATGTAGCATCATATGTGGTGATCGAGTTTAACCTCACCCCTGCTGACTTTAGCATCATATGTGGTGAATGTAGCATCATATGTGGTGATCGAGTTTAACCTCACCCCTGCTGACTTTAGCATCATATGTGGTGAATGTAGCATCATATGTGGTGATCGAGTTTAACCTCACCCCTGCTGACTTTAGCATCATATGTGGTGAATGTAGCATCATATGTGGTGAATTTAGCATGATCTGTGGTGATCGATTTCACGGAGGCGGTTTCAGTTTGTGCAGCCGGGTGAGAGGTCGCAATGCATCTAACCGTAATGCATTGCGTCAGGATCAGAATGCGTTGCTTTAAGCCAGCGCTGTAAACAAGTCGAACGCACCCAATGACCGGACTGGGGAAACAAATTGACACGCGGACTTAATACAGAGGACTAATGACAACAACCAGAAACAGCTGATCACATGGGGATCCCACACGAGGTTATCGAGGGGGCGTGGCACACGGAAGGAGCGGACAATCGGGGCAGGACAGGGGAAATGTTGGGATAAGATCTTTATCATTTTGGTAGCCATTAAGAAAAAAAATGCTCTTCTTGTTTTATTCTGTTCATTTTGTGTTTAAATGCTAAAAAAAAAAAAAAAAAAACTTATTTAGGTGTCATTTTGGGGGACCGGGAACCAATTAATTGGTTTTCCATTATTTCTTAAGGGAGAGATTTGATCAGAACTCGAGCATTTTAGGATTCGATCCGGAGTCCGGAACGGAGTAAGTTCGAGAACCGAGGTACCACTGTATATTAAAATAATTACAGGTCACACTAACAATGAATAACCCCACCAATATCCCCGATGTACCTACCGCCAGCATGAGGACTTATAACACTGCTGGACCTGCCTTCACCACCTCCCCAACTACAAAAACACGGGCTACTCAATGACGGTATTTATAATCGCGGGGCACGCATATTAAAGCCGAGGGCTTACCGGCAACAGGACACACCTCCCCAAAGGCGCGCATTACACCAACCGCTCGACCCCCAACATACCACATCGATGGGTAAGGGATGACAATGAGTGCGCCAATCAACCCCCTGCGCACTCACTCCACGGCTGCTACCTCCACCGCCAGCAACAGGAACCGCATCAGCGCCATACCTAGCCATCCACCCACTATACACAGCACTAGCCCGGCCCAAACCACAGGGGAACCAATCGGGCGAACGGATAAATATTCCCCACTTGGCTACAGTAGCATCATCTGTGGTGAATTCAGCATCATCTGGGGTGAATTTAGCATCATCTGTGGTGATCGAGTTTAACCTCACCCTTCTGAGTTCAGCATCATATGTGGTGAACATAGCATCATATGTGGTGAATTTAGCATCATCTGTGGTGATCGAGTTTAACCTCACCCTTGCTGAGTTTAGCATCATATGTGGTGAACATAGCATCAGATGTGGTGAATGTAGCATCATATGTGGTGATCGAGTTTAACCTCCCCCTTCTGAGTTCAGCATCATATGTGGTGAACATAGCATCATATGTGGTGAATGTAGCATGACCTGCTGACTTTAGCATCATATGTGGTGAACGTAGCATCATATGTGGTGAATGTAGCATCATATGTGGTGATCAAGTTTAACCTCACCCCTGCTGAGTTTAGCATCATATGTGGTGAACGTAGCATCATATGTGGTGAATGTAGCATCATATATGGTGAATTTAGCATCATCTGTGGTGATCGAGTTCAACCTCACCCCTGCTGACTTTAGCATCATATGTGGTGAATGTAGCATCACCTGGGGTGAATTTAGCATCATCTATGTTGATCGAGTTTAACCTCACCCCACCTGAGTTTAGCATCACATGTGGTGAATGTAGTGTGGCGCAGTGACCTATAATACCCTTTTTATGAACAGCCGACTACGCCACCCCTGGGACACTTCACCTGGGGACAATGATGATAACCCAACTTGCAAATACAGCACACAGGTTCGATTCACCGGAAAGGGCCAGAGACGTGAATCAGTAAAAGTTATTTTATTACATTCAAGGGGAGATTCATAATTCCACGCTACATACAATAGATCTAAAAACCCCTTCGGCGCCAAACCACTGCAGCAGACCACACCAGATAAAAGCACAACTGATCTCTGGACCAGGAACCGTCCACAGGCGGGACCTCCGTGGGTACTTCACGTGAGCACACACACACACACACACACACACTCACACACGTGCTTGGTGCACACACACACACGGGTGAGGTCCACCACCAGCCAGGACGGTGCCGCTCAAGGCTACTAGCCCTGAAACACAGGCCTAGAGACGGGACACCAGGTTAGTATGGTACCCGCTTTCCATCGCCCCGCAACGCCCGCTTGACCACCCAAAGCTTAACCAAAATACAAAATAATCACAGCAATCAAAACAAACAATTAAAATATACCAGAAAAATACAAACAATCAATCCATGCAATGCAATAAATCAAACCAATGGGAACCAAAATACAAAATCATGAGGCAGCATATAGGCTGTACGCAGAGATCGGCAGCGGAACAGCGCCACTCCAGGAAGCTTCGAACACCAAGGTTCCACGCTGGGCTACATCCCAGCACTAACACGGACTGGGTGAAATCCCCCATGAGCCCACGCGCTCCACAGGATACGCCGTTGTTGATAGCGTGTAAACAGACAGACAAACAGAACAGCAGCGATGTCCACGTTCCCAGTAAACCTGCAATATATTAAGATAATTACAGGTCACACTAACAATGAATTACCCCGCCAATATCCCCGATGTACCTACCGCCAGCATGAGGACTTATAACACCGCTGGACCTGCCTTCACCACCTCCCCAACTACAAAAACACAGGCTACTCAATGACGGTATTTATAATCGCGGGGCACGCATATTAAAGCCGAGGGCTTACCGGCAACAGGACACACCTCCCCAAAGGCGCGCATTACACCAACCGCTCGACCCCCAACATACCACATCGATGGGTAAGGGATGACAATGAGTGCGCCAATCAACCCCCTGCGCACTCACTCCACGGCTGCTACCTCCACCGCCAGCAACAGGAACCGCGTCAGCGCCATACCTAGCCATCCACCCACTATACACAGCACTAGCCCGGCCCAAACCACAGGGGAAGCAATCGGGCGAACGGATAAATATTCCCCACTTGGCTACAGTAGCATCATCTGTGGTGAATTTAGCATCATCTGTGGTGATCGAGTTTAACCTCACCCTTGCTGAGTTCAGCATCATATGTGGTGAATGTAGCAACGTGTGGTGAATGAGTTTAGCATCATAATCTGTGTTTAACTTAGCATTATCTGTTAGCATCACCTGCTTTGAGATTAACATCATACTTGGTGAACGTACCGTCATTTGTGGTGAATTTAGCATCATCTGTGGTGAATTTAATTTCATCTGTGGGAAATTTAGCATCGTCTGTGGTAAGTATAACATTATCATCTGTGTTGAATTTACCATCATCTGTGGTGAGTTTAACATTACATGCGTCAAGTGAGTTTAACATCAGCTCTTGTGAGTTTGGCATCATCTGTGGTGATTTTAGCATCAGCTTTAATGACTTCTGAATTATCTGTGGTGAGTGTAGCATCATCTTTAATGAGCTTTAATGAATTACCTTTGATTAGTTTAACATCATGTTTGGTTAATTTAGTACCATATGTGGTAATTTTAGCATCATCAGTGATGAGTATAACATTATCATCTGTGATGAATTTAACAAAATCTGTAGTGAATTTAGCATCCTCCATGGTGAATTTAATATAATCTGTAGTGAATTTAGCATCCTCCATGGTGAATTTAATATAATCTGTAGTGAATTTAGCATCCTCCATGGTGAATTTAATATAATCTGTAGTGAATTTAGCATCCTCCATGGTGAATTTAGCATCATCTGTGGTGAATTTAACATAATCTCTGGTGAATTTAGAATCATATGTGGTGGGTATAGCATCATATGTGGTGAATGAGTTTAACAACATAATCTGTGGTGAATTTACCATCATCTGTAGTAAATTTAGCATCAACTGTGGTGAGTGAATTTACCATCATCTGTGGTCAGTTTAGCATCATATATGGTTAGTATACCACAGTGGTTCCCAATCTTTCTCTGCAGGGCCCCCCTTTTCTAGATAGAAACATTATTGAGCCCCCCCATTCAGACTACACAGGTTCAGATTCAAACTTTATTTGAAATACAACTCCCTTTTCTAATTGAGCGAAACAAATGCAATTACAAAATACAAATGCAATTTCATCGCTGTGGGAGAAAAAAGAGCAATCAATTAAAAATAAAAGTCCAGCATAAGTTTGAAATTATGCAAATGCAGATTTAACATTCCTGTTAATATTTATTGCCGTACACAAATTAAAGTTTGTCTTACGATTACCGCATTTTGTTTTTAATGATAACCGCAGGTTTCAGCTTATCCTATAGCACAAAACAACACTAAATCATACCCATTAATTGATAGTCTCCCTGCACTTCATGTAGAAAATTTTAAACTTTTTCATGATATGGTTGGATTTTTTTGTCCGGCGCTGCAAAACGTCATCACGCGTCACCATGTCACAAGAGCAAGACAACTTAAGACGGATTGTACACCACCTCTCAGTCGGCTGAACAAACTGGAACTGCCTCCGTGACGACACAACTTTGCCCTTATTGGCTGAAAAAAAAAAATCCTATCCCATTGGCGCACCTCTCCGCAATACCTCTGCGCCCCACTAGGGGGGTGCGCCCCCCAGTTTGGGAACCGGTGGTATACCACCATCTGTGGTGAATTTAGCATTATCTGTTTCATATCATTCTCTTTGGTATGTTGAACATCATCTCCAGTGAGTTTAGCATTGGGCTGGCCAATTTTACCCTCAAAGGGCCAGTGTGTATGCAGGTTTTTGGAATCAACTTTAGGTGAACTGTTCAAATCCAGGTGTCTCTTCAGCCATTCAGTCCTGTAATTAGTGTTTAACTTACGGAGTTGCAGTGAAAACCTCCATTCCCAATGGCACTTTCTGGATAGGATTACCCACCCTTGTGGTTTAATGTAGAGTAAAAGAAGCATTTGATGATTTCATCATTGTTACTTCGGTGAGAAGTTCAGATATCCGGGAGGGCCTCAGAGTAGAACCGCTGCTTCTTCACGTCGAAAGGAGCCAGTTGAGGTGGTTTGGACATCTGGTGCGGATGCCTCCTGGGCGGCTACCCGGAGAGGTTTTCCGTGCATGTCCTACAGGGAGGAGGCCCCGGGGCAGGCCCAGGACTTGCTGGAGGGATTATATCTCTCGGCTGGCCTGGGAACGCCTCGGTGTCCCCCCCGAGGAGCTGGTAGAGGGAGGTCTGGGTGCCTCTCCTGAAGCTGCTGCCCCCGCGACCCGAACCCCGGACAAGCGGCAGATGATGGATGGATGGATGGATGGATGGATCATTGTTACTGCAAAGGCTACTTTCATCTAGATCGATGATTTTATTTAATTTTTTTTCAGAAACTGCAATGGGAAAGAAAATCTATGCTCAAAGTAACCAAGACTCTGAGTATGTCCGCAGTGTGTACAAGTGAGTCCTCTTCCTTTCTCTGTGTGTTTGTTGATATGAGCTAAATCTTAGTTTGCTTTTCCTGGAGCTGTGTGTGTGAAGGTCATTGCCGTTGAGTGTTTACTGTGAGCACAGCCTCATGAATCCTTCTCTGACAGCCTAGAGGTGATAACCCATATGCCTCTCCTGTAGGATGAGCGACATCATTATCCGCAGGGTGAGGATGCCCTGGTACTGGCCAAATTTCGTGTACCGCCTCCTCGGGGATGGGAAGGAGCATGACCGGAGCCTGAAGGTCCTGCACTCCTTCACGGAGAGTGTGAGTAAGATAACGGTGAAGATGGTTGGGGAATCCAAGAAAGATGATTGCGAGATACAGACTTAGGGTTAGTGGTGGGGGTGTCCTCATTTGGTGAGAAGTTTGGTCACCCTCCTGTGGCTGACTATATCATGCCCATACCCCCCCACTTCAAAAGGCCCCCATCTTTTCATTCCACAGGTGATCCGAGAGAGAGAGGAATACATCTCCAACAATGAGTCAGACAGCGAATCCGACGAAGGTAGTAGGAAGAGACGGGCTTTCCTGGACATGCTGCTGAAGACCACAGATGAGCATGGCAACAAGCTGACCCCTAAAGACATCCAGGAAGAGGTGGACACCTTCATGTTCGAGGTACACGTGGCCCTTTGGAGGACCGGAAGCCCCAGTCCTGTTCCAGCTCGGCGTCCCTCTGTACCAGGAGGTCCTGTGATCAGGAGAGCTGCCTGCTGTGGATGTCCTCGGCACACGTGGACAAATTTGGATTCTTAATGTCCAGTGTTCACCGAGGAAGCACTGCTCACATCAGCCAGCAAAAAAATAGCATCTGTTCCAGTTTTAGAAAAGCTGGATATTATCTTTGGGTGTAGATTTCAGTTGGCTGTGGACACGCTGTGCTTGGAGATTAACGATAAGGGTGCTCCTATTAATATGTAACATTTATAGCTCTGAAAATTTGCTTGGACTGCAGTTCTGACTTTACACATGCAAACATTTTCCATGAGGAACGAATGCTGTTTTGGTCCAGGGTTGCAGTCCAAGGCCATTAGCTGAGCTGATATCTAACCCATATACTGTTTATTTTCCATGCCTGTGTATCTGAATGTAGGACAGTCATTAATTATTAGGGGACCGTGTCAGATTGGAGGCTGACTGAAGGGTAGGAAGCACATGTCAGACATGGCAAGACAGTAGCCACTGTGGCATTGATGGGCTGGGATTCATGCTTTGGGCTTGTAGTGACAGGGACTGTTGCCATGGGAACTGTGATGCTGCTCTCCACAGTAACCCTGAAGGAGGAGCAGCCATTGGATGTTTCCCTGGAATGACCCTGCTGCCAACAGATTTTGATCTTCCAAGTAGTTTGATGTAGAATCAACAAAAAAAAATCACAGAAAATCTTTTGGCTTTAGTCCCTATGAGCAGACTTACAAAGTAATGTTTGTTATGAATACAAAATATCAGTTACAAGTTGGCAAATCAAATTATATAATGGTTATACAATTTAATTTCGGCAAACTGGTTGATGAGTGATCTCTTATTCATGCATAAAAACAAATAATAACAAAAAACTGTTTAGGCCCATGTGAAAATGTGATAATTGTATTTTGCATGATTTCTGTGTTAAAAAATAAGCAAAGGGCCGGTGTGTCTGCAGGTTTTTGGGATAACCTGTAGGTCAGCTGTCCAAACCCAGGTGTGAGGACTCTTCAGCCAATCAGTCCTCTAATTAGTAATCTAATTAGCGAGTTGCAGTGAAAATCCGCATACACAGCGGCCCTTTGCGGTTAAGATTGGCCACCCCTGATTTAATGTCTATCAATCAGTGTTGTCTTTGTCTCCCTCTTGTGGCAGGGCCATGACACTACAGCCGCCGCAATGAACTGGGCCATTCACCTCCTGGGTTCTCACCCTGAAGTGCAGAGAAAGGTTCAGCAGGAGCTGCAGGAAGTGTTTGGTACCCTCTGCTCTCTGTAGATATGTCCATCTAGCTTTCCTGTTTAAGTAACACCCCCCCCCCCCATTCACGGCTCTCTGTTTTTCCCCACTAGGTTCCTCGGACCGGCCTGTCAACATGGATGACATGAAGAAGCTGCGTTACCTGGAATGTGTCATCAAAGAATCCCTCCGCCTCTTCCCCTCAGTGCCCATGTTCGGGCGCAGCATCTGTGAAGACTGTGTCATCAGTAGGTGGCAGCAGAGAGCCATGCATGCTACGTGGGCTTTCCTTAGCCACGCTAGGTTGTTGTCCTTCTGTAGGTCTGTTAATAAGAGGCAGGCACCCCCTTCCCCCAGCAGACTGAAAATGGACCGACTCAAGCAGGTGAAAAGCTCGTGGCTGCAGGTCACAGGGAAGCCAGGCGAAGCCCCAACCCTGCGACTGCAGCTGCAGTGTTCTGGCCCCTCCATGTTTGTGGCGTCATACAGACCCCCCCCCCCCGCCCCCCATCCTAGTCAGATCCTAGTGAGACCTTGTCCTTCTGGGAATTGTGCTTTTCCGAGGGAAATATCATTCCAAAAAAGTCTCATTAAAACCAGAGATATTTGGATGATGAGTTTTTTTTTCAGTGTTGTGCCCCCCCCCCCCCCATTTTATTAACACTTGTCCCAGATGCAGTGAGTGATGTGGGAATGCACACTGTAGCAATTCACAGACCGGCATGAAAAAGGGAAATGCTTAAAATTTGAAGGCCTCAGTGTCTGACTTTCTGAGAGTTTATGGCCCTGATCCCTGCCTCCCCCACCCCCGCCCTGATTACAGAAGGCTACAAGGTTCCCCGGGGGGCCAACGCCATCATCATCCCCTATGCCCTGCACCGGGACCCACGCTATTTCCCAGAGCCAGAGCTGTTCCGACCGGAACGCTTCCTGCCTGAGAACTCCACGGGTCGGCACCCCTACTCCTACATCCCGTTCTCCGCCGGGCTCCGGAACTGCATCGGTGCGTAGCCCCCGACAACCTCCCTGCTCCTCAGGGCCTTTGAGAAGTTTTCCCATCTCATGCTCAGACGTTTCCTCCATACAGCTGGGTCAGGGACACTTCTGGCTGGCTCTCTACAGCAGAACTCCAGAATTGCACTTTACTTTGTAGACCAACATCATGAAATAGAGACAATTCACAGGAGATCTGTATTTAAACATGTACAGTGGTACCTCGGTTCTCGAACTCACTAGAACTTGAATTTCTTGAAAGTCGAACAAACCAGTTTGACCTAGAACTCGATCTGAATATCAGAAGTCGAACCGTGAACGCTGATCTAATATAAATTGTACGCGCCAGGAATGTAGTCATACTACAATGCAATTCTTACTTGAATGCCTTCTTCACAGACTGGACGATTAACCAAATAAAATAACAATAAATAAACCACTAACTTACGTGTACTATTAGAGCATTTATGTCATTTATTTAAACTTTATTTTACCAGGTAAATTAACTGAAAACCAGTTCTTACTGCTTTACGTGATATTCGGGAGAAATAGCAGATTACGCATCTGAACTGCCTGGGATACAAACATCATGCGTGTAACTAAACTCTTCAGCCAATAAGGGCAAAGGTGTGTCGTCATGGAGGCGGTTCCAGTTTGTGCAGCCGGGTGAGAGGTCGCAATGCATCTAACCGTAATGCATTCCGTCAGGATCAGAATGCGTTGCTTTCAGTCAGCGCTGTTAGCAAGTCGAACGCACCCAATGACCGGACTGGGGAAACAAACTGAAACGCGGACTTAATACAGAGGACTAATGACAACAACCAGAAACAGCTGATCACATGGGGATCCCACACGAGGTTAATAAGGGGGCGTGGCACACGGAAGGAGCGGATGATCGGGGCAGGACAGGGGTAATGTTGGGATAAGATCTTTATCGTTTTGGAAGCCATTAAGAAAAAAAATGCTCTTCTTGTTTTATCCTGTTGTGTTTAAATGCTAAAAATTAAAAAAAAAAAACTTATTTAGGTGTAATTTTGGGGGGCCGGGAACCAATTAATTGGTTTTCCATTGTTTCTTATGGGGAAAATTCGATCAGGACTCGAACTTTTTAGGATTCGATCCGGAGTCTGGAACGGATTAAGTTCAAGAACCGAGGTACCACTGTATTTGAATAATTTTGTCATGGATTTGATTCGCTTTGTTTATAGAGTAGACCTTATACGATATATGAATATGCATACAGACCTATCTACAAGGACATGGACAGATCTGGACATTTCAGGTCACACAGTACTCAACTGGTTGTTGAATCAAAAACTCGGTCTGGATTTTTACTTTCTGTACCTGAAACTCCTGCTGATGGATCTATAAGCTCTCATTTGTGTACGTGTGTGTGTGTGTGTGTGTGTGTGTGTGAGCACAGGTCAGCGCTTTGCGCTGATGGAGGAGAAGGTGGTGCTGTCCTACATCCTGCGCTACTTCAACATCGAGGCCATGCAGAAGCGAGAGGATCTCAAGCCCATCGGGGACCTCATCCTGCGTCCAGAGAAGGGGATCTGGATCCGCCTGACGAAGAGGACCCGTTAGACACCGCCCACCCCAACGTCTGTCGTTTACTGACAGTCCCAGAAAACCTCCCACAATGCTTAGCTGCTCCCCTGTCCGGTTTCCCAGCCTATCTGCCATGGTCCCTCCGCCACGTTTCTCTATCACATGTGTAACTGCCTATAAGCTGTTCGCTTAGCTCCTCCCTGCCTCTTTCTGATGTCCTGAACGTGTCAGCTGACAGACACATAACCTGACAGGAATGTCATTGTGGCTGAGGGCGGACGGCATTAAGGCTGATTCAGAAAAAAAGGGCCCGGAGCCTTAACCTTATCCCCAGGGAGTCATTGATTTCAGAAGAAAAGCCCCACAAATGTCTCCTGTAAATTAGCCGCCATGAAAAGACAAATGAGCAATAAAAGCAGACCCAGCAGCATATGTCAGTGTTGCGTGTTTTTCCTGCATTTCCTGCACTTTCACTTTCATGGTTGACAGGGCACCTGTTTTTGTCTCCATCGCACCTCTTCCACTTTGGGATGGCTGGTTGGGGGGGGGGGGGGTGCCAGAGCAAAGGGGAACCTGAACTGAATGGGTCAGAAAGCCTAGAATAAAGCCATCAAGAAACCCAGAAGATAAGGACCTACATAAGAAAACACAGCCGTACCCCTCCCCCAAATAGCAGCAAAGATAAATTAACATCATACTTTCTAGAGTTGCTTTTTTTCTTAAATGGAATGTTTCTCAGACACATATTTCCTGGCCACTCAGTTTGTAAAAAACCTTAGTCATGTGACCAGCCAACAGCCAATCGGGAGATAAGAGCAGGGGTATGAAACGCAGGTAGGCCGAGCGCATGTCCGATCGTGCATCATGAGGCGCTAATCAAGGTCATCACCCTGCGAACAACAGAACACTGTGCAGTCTCACATCGGCCACGGCATGAAGGACGGTTCCTGATCGTCACCACACGCTGAAGATCTGGACCCGTCGCATCTCATAAGGGGCACAATGGCCGCTACCTTTCCCACGCCAGCACTCCTTATACTTACGGAGAGTAACTACATGCCAGTTGTTGTGCATTTAGTGCACCATGAATTTTAAAAGCAGCCATGCCGAGTTGCTTAATGGACCGTTTGATTCTCGGGGACAGTTTAATTATGGCCGTCTGTTATTATGGATGTTGCGGTTCACTATCGCCCGATGAAGTGTCCCTTGTTAGCGGTGCTGCCGAGCGCTCTGTAGCCCAGTCATGTAGCCCATCCCACATACATTAACGAGGTCAGATCGATAGTTGGTTAGGCTGAAAAGGTGATTAATCGCATGCACTTTGCTGGCCTTGGCGTCCCAATACCATTAACCCAGTCAATGGATGGCTTTGTTTCCCGAACAATGAAGACTATGCTGAAAGACAGAGGTGCCATAATTACATTCACTTTTTCTTGTAACACTACCTTAAGGCAATGTTATTCTGCAGAAATAAAATCTGAAACACGTCCTCTGCCACCCCAACTATGTTATTCTGCCCTTTCATAGAATCCAATGTTTAAACATTTTTTAAGATATATTAAATATCTAATTCTGCACATGCTTCATTTTTCAAAAAGTTATAAACAGAAGTGTTCCATTTGTCTATTTATACTACATTCAAATAACCTCCACAGATATCTATTGTGCTGAGAAAATATTTTCCTCCCAAACAATGAAGCAGGGGTCTCAAACTTCAGTCCTGGGGGGCTGGAGCCCTACACAGTTTTTGGTTCACCCTCATTTAACACACCTGATTCAACTCCTTGTGCTAATTACCACACAGCTCTTGAGCTGAATCATTTGTGGTGGAACGGGAAAAAAACCAAGCTACACAGGGCTCCGGCTCCCCAGGACTGGAGTTTGACACCCCTGTAATGAAGGATACCTACCATCACTCAGAACAATGTGTAAAGCTTAAAGATACATAGTACTGCTCTGAGTAGTGTGTAAGGTTTAAGGATACCTAGTACCGCTCTGAGTAGTGTGTAAGGTTTAAGGATACCTAGTACCACTCTGAGCAGTGTGTAAGCTTTAAGGATACTAGTACTGCTCTGAGCAGTGTGTAAGGTTTAAGGATACCTAGTACTGCTCTGAGCAGTTTGTAAGCTTTAAGGATACCTAGTACCGCTCTGAGCAGTGTGTAAGCTTTAAGGATACCTAGTACCGCTCTGAGCAGTGTGCAAGGTTTGAGGATACCTAGTACTGCTCTGAGCAGTTTGTAAGCTTTAAGGATACCTAGTACCGCTCTGAGCAGTGTGTAAGCTTTAAGGATACATAGTACCGCTCTGAGTAGTGTGCAAGCTTTAAGGATACCTAGTACCACTCTGAGTAGTGTGTAAGCTTTAAGGATACCTAGTACTGCTCTGAGCAGTGTGTAAGGTTAAGGATTGGCTTTTGATTAGTGGAAGGAAAACTGCAATTGTTTACCATCTTCAGCAAAAACAGACTCCTTGGGAAGAAAAAAACAGACCAGCCACCAGACATTATCGCCCAAGATGACCCCCCCCCCCAATGGAATTATACACATTAGAACAAATTCTTCTACCGACAGACTGGAAGGTCATCATCTATTCTGGTACCTCAATGTAATCTTGTAATGATTAACAAAAGCTCACAAAGTTCACAAAATTCTGCAGCTGATTGAAATGAAATTCTCCAAATCTCTCTCAGTGAAAAACTGTCTGAAGCTCTCCAAGCTAGGAATCTCCTGAAGCTCTCCCAATCAGGCATGTTCTGATGCCCCAGAAATCTCATGAAGCTTTTCCAGTCAGGAATCTCATGAGGCTTTCCCAATGTGAAATCTCTTGAAGTTCCTTCAGTTAGGAATCCTATGAAGCTCTTTTAGCAATGCATACAGAGAGGCCTCAGGACCACGACTCATGCATAAATGTCTGCCTTTGAAGTTCACGCAGACCTAACTTCTCAGAAATGCTGCTTGCAGCCTCAACCAGGTCAGGCTCACAGTCTCTCCAACAGGGGGAGACAGAAAGGCACTTACTGAGACACGTTCTTGGACCAAAATCCCACTTTTGGGAAAATATGTTATAATATCTTATTTATTTGTGATGATGATGATGATGATGGCTGATGACAAATGGGTCAGAGAGTAATGGACTAAATCATTTCTACAATACTTTAATAATTTAATAATTTCAAATAAAGACAAACTGAACCAGTGACCACTGAGTTCTCCAGTAAAAGTTTGGTAAGTAAGAAGACACTTAACGCTGAGAGTGAGGGTGATGGTACCCTCCAGGCTGACTTTCACAGCCTGTTACCTGCGACACAGAGCAGGTGTCTGGGCTGATTTCAGCTCAATCTCTGCACGGCTACAGGAGATTACAGGAAAGGAGACCTGGCCTAAAGCTGCCCGCGCTCCTCACAGAAAGCGGATCATCATGCGTCACAAACTGATTTACACCACGGTGATCATAAATGGCATTTCATTACCACTGAAGGTAATTTTGTTCCTGTTATATTACAGCGAATGGCACAGGGATTGCTGATAAAAATACTGCAGCTAGAGATAAACACAGATTTGCGTCACCTTCAGATGGCCAGGTCTGCGTCACCTTCATGTAGACATGTCCGTGTGACCTTCACATTTTCAGGTCCGTGTCACCTTCACATATACAGGTCCACCTCACCTTCACACAGACAGGTCTTCGTCACCTTCAGGTACACAGGTCCGCGTCACCTTCAGGTAGACAGGTCCCCATCACAGCACCTCCGGTTCTCTTCGTGATAAAATAAAAATCATGGTTCTTCACAGGGCAAATGGAGCACGAGTAGCATTTATGCCGAAAGCATGTCATGCCTCTCCTACACACATCCCTGGCTTTCCCTCAAAAAGCTCAGGATATATCTTAAGCAGCAACTGAACAACCACCTGCTGTGATATGTAACAGGTTTCAGATCACGCAGAGGATTATGGGAAAGCGGTGAGCATAAGCTGGATGGTTCATATGATTTTCAGCTAAAGACCACTGCAAGGCAGAGAGTGCTGTTTAACATAAGATCAGATTAATGAGTCATTCACACAAAGTCAAAGGTCACAAATCACATCCCACCAAGTCTAAAGTTTGCTTGAAGATCCACATAAAACATGAAAATAGACTGTAGGTGCAAGACAATAAAAGATCTTAAATATTACCATTAGTCTTCTTTAATGAGACCCTTCAGGCATTTTAGAAGCCTGCTGAGTTCATCAGGGGCCTGCTGAGATGCGATGAAGATGGCAGAGATGTTGCAGAGGATCCTAATCCGGAGATAAAGCGGCAAAAAGCAGGTGAGGCGTCCTGGGTTTCCACAGAACACGTGCTGGTGTCCGGCCAGGAGACGGATACAGGGGGAGCGAACGGCACCTGGAGGAGTGAAGCAACACCAGCCGCCAAAGGAGAGTGGGGAGAGACGTCCCGAGAGCAGCTGTCTGACCAATAACACAGCAGGCCGCATTCCTGATAACCTGTTACACATCACAATCAGTACAATCAGTTTGCTTCAGTACTTTTTAAATATATAGCGTTATAGCGTTGCCTCGGTGCTGTAAATTTTAAGGACGGCAGGGCAGGAGGGCAGTGTGAGACCCCATACCCCAGGTCAACATGTAGTCAGACTCCTGGTGTGACCGTGGCTGTAGATCGTCGTGCTCCCAATCTGCTGTTAACATTTGAATACATTCACACGTCCGTCCGACCGAGTGGGTTAAGAAGTGCACACTTAACCTAAAGCCCAGACCTTTCAAGGGTGACATTATTATCTAAATGAGCTTCATTTGCCTGTTCATACAGATGGAACTTTCTGGGAGCAGTTCAGGTTACGAGCCCTGCTTAAGGGTACATTAGCAGGACCGTGGTGTCCTTAAGCAGCAGGGTACCTCATCATTCAATAGAGCCTCTGCTCTGAGGGAGGGGGACCCCACCCTGCCGCCCTCCGTTAGCAGTGACTCGGGGCTGCGTTCTCCCTGGGTACAGACAGGAAGATGTCCTGTTTGATGATTAACGGCACGTTAAATGGAAATAGAAAAAGGACCCGACCCGAATGCTGCCCGCAGGGACAGATTGGGCAGTGTCACCCCCAGGGCCCCGGGATGGCGTTTCAGTGGGGTCCTTTGGCGACGAGGGGGGGCAGATCAGAGCTAAAATGACTCCTCCAGTACATCTGAGGACCCAGCTGGAGGATTTGCCTCAGTTCTGGATGAAATACTTCAACTGCTGGTCAGAACCGTTATCTGAGGATGCAGTACTCTTCGCTGTCCTCTAGGGGGCCCATTCCACACTGAGCCAGCTGTAGGGCACCTAACACCGGGCCCTGGGCTGTGTAGCGGGAGCGCCCCTGACAGACAAAGGTACATGATGTCGTATGTCACAAATACACGCATGACGCCCTCAATATCTACCAGACAATCAGCAGGAACATGCCCTGACACATGTCACTAGTGATTTAAACAACGTCATGGCTAACCTTTCGAAGCACATACAGGCGCACATGTATGAATTGCTCGTGACGTTCAGAAAAGGTCAATAGAGGAGACAGAGGCCTTGCAGTGGAGCGAGGCTGTCATGTGTCACATGGCCAGCCCATCTCGCCTCTGATTGGCTCAGTGTGGAGCCCCTGCAGCTGCTGTCAACCTCCAGGGCAGTGGTCTGAAAAAAAAATCAATCTTGTTTCACAACTGCTGGGGTTAAAATAGACCAATCGCTGCTTAGGCAGTAGGTCTGATCCTAACCCAAGATTCTCATGACCTTTTTGGGTACATAAAAGAAGACCACAGACACATCAGACTAAAAACCACACCTTATAACTTCTTTCCTGAAAGATCCCAATTGGAGCATTAAATCTCACGGCTTGCGCAGATGTCTCTGCCTCACTGTGCAGCAGATGATTATCATCTACGATCTACAATCGATGGTAGCACGATGGGCGTCCTTTGTGAGCCAATGTCAGAGTGTCGAGAGCAGGGAGGTAGCTAAGGCTAATATCTTCTAGCATGCTAATGTTGCTGACACACTAAAGTTGTGTGCTGTGAGAATCCCACCATACCGTTAGGAGTCACCTCTCCCAGTCACCCCAAGCCCCCTAAACTCAGGAACCACAGACTGAGGGCGAAGTCAGCTAGCTGAAGCGAGCCGTGGCCGCTTGGTCACGTGACAGGTGGCGGGTGCCCCGTGGCGGCCGGGTCGCCTTAAAACGTTCAGCGCCCTGGTCTTACACGCGCCATCAAGCCGCATTTCAGCACCATGGGGCTCCCACTCTTCACACGCGCTGCCCTGCCTCTCAGCTCGCCCAAAATAACTGTTTTTGAAGGTAAACAGGGTACAGCGTGAATAATTAAAGCTCCATTACCAGAAATATCCCCACTGGAGGATAAAAAAAGATGTGGAACAAACTAACAGGCGTGTGGCCCGTCAGCCGAATGGCTCCGAGTCACGGAACGGCACATTCTGCCGGGATGGGAGGCTTTTCACGTCGTCATTTATTTATTTCACACACCAGGAAAAGCTGCCGTGTGTCACGCAAGCGTGCTCAGGCCTACAGAGCTACACTCGCTGACTAGCATGTAAATCAGGAATTCTGCTGATTCTGAACTGCGGGGGCAACTTTTGTTTCTGCACAATGATAGCGATAGATCATATGATACACAACAATGAGAGACAACAGGACGCCACCTGCAGATCAATACTCAGCATTACAGTTACAATCCTGACTACCGAATACTAAAATATTAGGTATCCGTAGTCGTAGTATCACGTCACTAAATGTCATGTATATGGAATATATTAGAGTACCACCCAAATTCACAGACCAGCAAGTGCAGCCAATTTTGTCTGAAGTACAAGTTCCAAATATTTAAAAGCTGAAGGAATTACGGTGGATTAACCTTCTTTGGCCGATTACAGCATTGTCAGGGCTGCTCCGCGAGGTCCATGATGGTCGAGGGGGGGTCTGTACGGTGATATCAGCACACAGGGGGGTGCAGCTGTGAGCAGGATGCTGCGGTTCTCTGGGCCATTCCAGGTTCGGGGGGAGATGACAGCATCTCCCTTCCGGCACAGCAATGGCGGGCCCCGCCCTGCCTTTCCTGTCCACGCCAGGAGGTGGAACAAAATGCCTTTACGGTTTCTTAAGGGTCTCAGAGCCTCTCACGGGTTTTATGGTGTCGGCGTGGCCCGTTTACTGACACGCATTAGGCCCAGAAAATCCACCAGAGAATCCTGCCAAGTCAACTGTAAACGATCCGATCTGCAATTTGTCTCTGAGTGCTGAAATGAACTTGAGCGAGGTCCTTAACAGAACAGCTACTTCTCTGTCGTCTGAAGGTCATTCATTTAATCTTACATAGCAGCATTGTATTGAGTTTATACATTTAAAGAAAGATATGCTTTAAAAGGCTAAACTCTCATTTTCAATTTAGAGCAGTGAAAATCAATCTCTGTCTTCGCTCCTCCTCCTTGAGAATAGCTGCTTTTTGACATGAAAGCTCATTGTCACCGAGGTCCTTGTCACTGCTTTGGCCATCACGGTGCCTGTTTTCCATTATCCTGGATAAATTACACTTCAGGCAACAATTACCCCCTGAGCACAATATCCCTGCGTGCCAGCGAATATTTCCATGGGCACGACGCTCTCCTGATTGCAGCGAGACCCTTAAATTGCAGAGCTCTACCTACTATTTTTGTTAGAAGTAGATGCAGAGCAGAATACCAAGGAGGAGTCTCGCTTTCGAGTGCGGGTCCCTGCCATTGCAGGGACTTAGAGCTCATCTCAGGGGCTTGATGGTGAGACTGTGTGTCCTCGTCTGCCCCTGGACACTTGGAGCACTTCCAGGCAGTCAGGACATGTCTATGACAAGATGAACACATGTGAGACATGTTTTTCTGGGACCGCTCCTATTTCCTGCTTCCCAGGTCGAGAGGTCGTCTCTGGGGAGGTTCGAGAGCTTTGGCAAATGAGGATCAGACTCTCTGCGATCTGGCTTCAGGACGGCAGCCAACGAAGTGGTCAGTGTGGCCAGATGGCCTGACCCCAGATCAGCGGGAGATTGATCCAGGCGGCACCTTGCAGGAATCAAAGTGATCGGGGGGAGTCGCCAAGGCTGTGGCCATCTGCGGCCCACCTCCTCATCCCACGCGGCTTGTAACAGACCCAGGTGGGTGGGGGTTATAACATCATGTCCGAATTATGGGTCACGTCTCATGTGGTCTCATTGGCTGAGCCCACATACTGGATCGCTTCCTGCTCCCGGTCACTGTGGAGCTGTCGTTCTCATCCTGCTGGCTCCATCCTCCTATCGGCTTACCTGCCCGCTACCCCGCCAAGCCTGATTGGCTGGTGGCCTGAAGCCTGGCAGAAAGCTGACAGATCCTTAGCTCATGGCGGATCCCAGTGGCTTGTACTACGAATCGGGGTTACTGGCTTATCGGGGTAACTTGTCGGATTTAAGGTACCACAGTTTAAATCAGCTTCATATTCGCTCACTTAAATTTTGCCCAGGCTACCATAAATCCCGTTGAGGACATTTTGGGACATTTCTAAGCAACACAGAGGACAAAGCAGGACAGGAGCAGGCCAGCGACACTTGATGTACACAGCAGGACACATACACACCAGTAACAATCCCACAATCCCCAGCCAACTCTGCATGGAAAGCGACTCGGGAGCTTTGGACCATGTCATGTGACATTGGGGGTGAGCATATAATAACAATCTATTCAGCGAAAGGGCCCCAGCAACAGAACTCTTTCCAGAATGGTTAACATCGCCCACGACCCTCGACCTGTTCTCCGAGAAAAACCAAACCATGTCTCTCAGTTTGCTGGATTATCTAGGTCATGACTGTCACTTCCTCTTCAGAAAAGCACAAGATCTGGACATTTTCTGTTCTTCATCTAAGTGGTGCCAAACCAAATATCCACACATTTCCGCTCAGGCAACAAAACATATTTTATTGAAAGTACTAATCATATTATTCATGATTCCTAGAAAAGGCCTTGGCTTATTGTGCAAACAAGAGGGGGGGAGGCATATGGACACGTCTCCACGGAGACGACTCCTCATGCACCCTCTGGGTGTGTCTATCCAATCATAATGAGATCTTCTCTACTGGATCTATACCACAGTAAAGCAGCAATATATATTAATATATTTATGTTTCCTGCTTTTGCAAGATGTGGTCTGTAGTCATTACAAGAATAATTTACAGTGGTGACTGAAGGTGTACAGAAAATATTTTACAAATCTGTCAGGCTGTAAACAGAAGGCCTTGTGGGATATGTTCATTGAATTCACGGACGTCCTGATTTTGTCTAGTTCGACATGTCTCTAGGTCAACATGGGAGGGGCTTGTGTTTCAGTTCTTTAACCAATCACAGTCTATGTTGTATGACATCATGACATTGTTCCATTTTTTTCTTATTTTCAGACTGTACTTCAGAAATCTTGTCACTTAACAGAAAACACTGGTGTTAACTAATGTGGTGATGTCATAAAATGAAGATTGTGATTGGTTAAAGAATTGAAAAGGAAGCCCCGCCCCATGTTGACCCAGAGACATATGACATCATGGGAGGGGTTTATCAAGAGGCCGCATGAGAGCCAGGGCACTGAACCCAGTCCTGCCACTAAACCGGCATAATAACAAACTGGGAGAACTGGGAGAATTCAGAGGGCAAAGGTGTCGAATTATTGGTTCTAACAGAGATAGTGGGAGTTCAGAGGAGCCCCTGACTAACGGAGCCAGAGCTCCCAGCACGGCTGAGAAGGCTGGTCTCTGTGTCCAGGTGCCGTCCCCATGGCAGGTGACCATAGAGCAGTCCACCCAAAAAGGGCTGCCTCTGCTGCCACTGAAAGTGGTTTAATTGAAAGCTACCGTGGAGCAGCAGCCGTTGTTAACATAGCTGCACAGCACAAAGAGCAGCGGCCCTATTGCTCATGAGCACCTGAGCGTGTGACTGCACCCATACAATCAGCCAGGGATTTTACAGGAGCGCTGGCTGGGACGTGAAGCAGCACCTTTCAGCGTGTAAAGCCGTCCCACCATGTACTCACACTATGAAAGACACCAAAATTATACTCATGCTTCTTGAAATTGCCCTATTTTTGGCGTCATGCATAAAAATAAACAAAAGTGATGCTCTAAATAAGGATAAATAGATCATATTAGATCATATTAGATCATATTAGATCATATTAGATCATATTCGATCATATTAGATCATATTCGATCATACTCGTACCTTAAAGCTGACATGTAACTGGCTGAGTGGCAGACAGCCTCCCTGGTCATTTGTTGGTTATTTTTAGCTGGGTGGGAGGCTGAGTTCAGTGTTTCACTCGCCCCCCAGTACTGGTGTATTTTTCCAAACCCTCAGCTCTGGCGTCCTGCTTGATGTGGCACAAGGTGGCGTTTCCCAGTCGGAGCTGAAGCTGGACAGATGCTGAGCTTCTTTTTGATTGGACGTTAGCACTTTAGCGGCAATCCCATGGAGCTCAGACCCTACCTGCTCGGCACGATTTGGTGGTGATCCATGGAGCTCAGACCCTACCTGCTCGGCACACTTTAGTGGGGTTCTCGTGGCACTCACACCCTACCTGATTGGCACCGAGCGGCTACGTCCGCTGGCTTCCTGCTCACCGCATCATGCACTTGGTGGTGCAATTAGACCCTCACTGCCTGCTTGGTGTAGGGTGTCCCCTCTGCCCCCTGTCAGCCTGTCATGCTCCTGTGGTGAATAAGGCCCTGCTCATCCCCCGCAAATGAGGATTCCACCCCCTGATGGACTTATGTGATGCACAGAGTAACACCCCATGGTCAGAACTGTGTCATGAAGGTCTGCCTGCTGTGTTTCCGGACCCAATTTCTGGCCGCCATCAATTCCTAGTACACACTCTGATTTCATTGGTGTTGGAATGTGCATAAACGGGGGTGGGGGCACTTTTAGAAAACAAACGGGGCCCTGGGCCGGGTGGGAGTCAAAGAAAGCCAGTAATTGTTCTGGCTTTGAAAATGTCAAGTTATTAACAGTGTTCTGGCAGGTACCAGTGACAGGTGACATCTCCTGTCACCTCACAGAGCCTGGGATGGGCCCTCATGTACACGGGCTGTTAAAATGACGCTCACATGTTGCGTGTGTGTGAGCTGCCCGCCGTCTCCGAGGGGGGGCTGACTCACCCAACCCCCCCATTTTATCTAACTGACTCCCAGGCTCCCAGCCCTCATGCTTCAAACCTTTGCCACTGCCCCTTCCCCCCACTTGGTGAAAATCAGAAGAGAGAGCAGGAGGGAAGCCAATTAAACTGCTCCCCTCCCTCAGTGCTCAGGCTTTGCAGCGCCGTGGTCCCCCCCCCCTCCCGAGCTTTTTTCACCTCATTGGCTCCATTTCGAAAAGATGTGGCGGATGGAGCTGCGGATCATCGGTGGGAAAGCAACTCGTTACTGAACCCATCGGTTGTCAGGCACATGCTGGTGGGTGGGGAGTGGGGGGGGGCTGTCAGCTCGCATGGGGGGGCTGCCGTTTGGAGACTGAGGAACCTGCTTGTCAGGACAGCCATTACAGATTGGTGCGGGAGACCCACAACAGAGTATCCCTTTGCCCCCCCCCCCCACTTTTTATTAGCTAAGTCTAACGATTTACCCCCCCGGAACAGCCCACCTCCCAGCCTGTCACTCAGACAGACAGCGGCATCTCCGTTTGAAGATCCCAAGGCAAACAGCCGCTGTGAAGTCGCAGGAGAGTTACGGTGAATCTTGGGCCAGATTGCCACGCTCTCTCCATCCTATTACCCATAAATCTCTTTATTCATATTTATTCCTCCTTTGTTTATTCCCAATTGTCCCAATTAGCAAAGGATCCTCATTAATTACAGGCGGAATGAGTATTGTTCTGAAGCCAGTGAGTTTTGCTGATGCAGGTCAGATGTTTGTCGTTAATGAATTCTGCGGGATTGCGGGAGTCTCACCGTGTCATCGGCATGTGTGGGGATCGCCAAGACCTACACACCTCCCACCAGTTACTCCTCCGGGGACTCAGACGGGTCACTTTGCCCCCCGACCTTTCCGTTCTGTAGCCCCACGGAGCACGGCTGACAAATCCCACGCCTTTTAATCACCAGCCAGGAAATTAAAATCCTTGATTGAATTTGTCACTGCACACAGCGATTGCGATGCAAATTAAGCTTCCTGCTTGAATGACATTTTTATCTGTCTCCATCACTCTTTCTCGGATTTTTCCACACATGCTGGGAGCAGCAGCGCACATCTGGGATGCCTTCGCCATGGCAACATGCTCACCGCCACCCTGGAAGGATGGAGCAGCGATACGATACATGAATATAAGCACGTCAGCTTCAAAGGAGTGACTTCAAACACATGGGCAAACTCATAGCGAAGAGCATCATTTAAAATAAGTATTTGGAAATATTATTATTATTATTATTATTATTAATACAGAATTCAAAAGTCACAAAATAAAAGAGCTAAAAGCATCATGGGGGCATAGTGGAGTACCTGTGGAGAGGGGGGGGTCCATTAGAGGGTTCTGTAAAATGAGTATAGGGTCAGCTGACACACCTCTGCTGAGCGAAGCCCCATCAGCCCGGGTCACCCCAATGTGGGAACATCTCAAAGGTGCGGTGAAAAGGTTCATCACCCAGAAATGTTTACCAGGGTCTGTCTCTTTCCCAAAGATAGCAGGAGTGCGAACGAACCAAAGCATAAGACTAGCAATGCATGGGATTCCTTCTTGCATCTCTGCCATTCCTGTTTGCTTTCCCATTCTTCTAGAAGAAGTGCAAGCACTCCCAAGAAACCGGATACGTTCACACAGAAACGCCTGGCTGGAGAGTTATGTGACAGTCCAAAAAAAACTGGCACTCACATGAAGTCCTGCTAGAAATAACTAACACATCAATAAAATTAAAATATGTGCGATTCCTCCAGCCCCCCTAAGCAATCACCAAAACTGCAGAGATACGTCGTGTGTGATTCTCTCCAGACGTGTCATGCTTTGCCTCCTCCTGCTCGGCGCTCTGGATGAAATGCTGATGATGGAAAGGAGGAAATAAACGTAAAATGGGGCCTGGCAGATATTCAGAGGGGAACAGGCAACGCCAGGACGGAGAAGAGGAGGTCAACGGTCGAGGGTCACGGGGTCAGCGTTAGCCGGGACTCGTATGTCATGGTCTTCCTTTCCCTGTGACACAGGAAGCGTGACAGAGCTATTGGCATGATCAGTGTGATATTCAGAGGGGAACAGGCAACGCCAGGACGGAGAAGAGGAGGTCAACGGTCGAGGGTCACGGGGTCAGCGTTAGCCGGGACTCGTATGTCATGGTCTTCCTTTCCCTGTGACACAGGAAGCGTGACAGAGCTATTGGCATGATCAGTGTGATGAATGTGTGTACACACCGCTTGGGGCGAAGGTTAGGGGTCCTCCTGTCATTTCCAGCTTCCTTCTTTGAAATCAGCCTATAAAAAACAGGCTCATCCACACCGAAAGGTTCTTGACACCAGACGGGGCCTAATTACAGCCAGACTTACCGCGTAAACTAACTCACTGCTGAGTTTGAAGCTCTTTGATGCTCCCAAGAGAGGATTTGCAGGATCTTGAGCCATCGTCAAACCAAATAGCATCAGCAAACGGCTCTCCCTGGAGCCCCCCCCCCCCCTGTGGGAACATCTGCAGATCCTATTGTGACCGTGCTAGTGGAGATGCCGACAGCGACATCACTAACAGCGAGGCGGCAGCGGTGGCTCCAGCGGTGCAGGCCTGAACTAAATCTGTCAGCTGCAATTAGCTTAATGTGCTTGGAAAATGCAGAGAGTGCTGCTGTGATGAGCTTCCCTCTGAACCCGTGACAGTCAGGCACCCACGGTGAGGGCCAGGGGGCCGTACCGAAAGATGCATCTCGTCGCAGTGAATGCGACATTGCCGGTATGGGGATCAAACCACAAAAATACGCAACTGGAAATTTGAGGGCTGATTCTTCTTCCATGCACCCCCCGAACAGCTCTTCGTCTTCAGCTGAAGGTGTCTGAAGAGCAAGTGGCAACCATCGTGGCTGAAGAACTCCAAAAAGGGAACCATTTCCATGCCAAACATGCTTCAAAATGAAACCTTTAGCGTAGCTGCTAAGAGCAAACAGACCATAGTAAGACAAAATACAAAAGTGAAATACAAGGGCGTTTCAACTGGTATGAGCGCTGCTCAGATGTTCTGTTGGCTCAGAATACACACCAGCACAGATACTCCATCCTCATGAGATATGTATCTGTTCCAGAGCATTAAGAACATCACACTTCACCCCTTGTTCGGGAGAGGTCCAGCGAAGGAAGATAAAAAGCTTAGCTTAGCTTAGTGCTTGTTGAGTTTCTACCTTTGCTGCTTCTGGCTGAGCAGAAGTGGCAGGATGTCTTGTGACTGAAGACCATCAGCCAATAGGTCACATCCAAGAGTTTGCGCAGGCAGAGAGAGCCAGGCTCTGCAGTGCAGGCTATTGAATGTCAGGAAAGTCACGTCGGGTCACCAGTAGGGTGCGGCAGAGGAGGAACGGCTCTCACGAGATCGACGCTCACATGGGAAGATGTGCCGCCATATTTATGGGGATGTTGGGAACTAGATCCTCATCTACGCGGCCTGGGTATGGAGCTCGGCTTGGGAGTCGCCTGCAGCCTCGATATACTGCATTCTCATGTCCCAGCTTCCCCTGATAAAACAGCTAGGGGTCACACCCAATGAAAGGTTAAGCACACACACAGACACACACACACACACACACACAGAAACGCACACACCGACAGGCACAAAGAAACACAAACAGATAAGCACAGACACACACACACACACACAGTGACGGACACATAGACACACACAGGAAGAGGCACACACACTCCCACCCACAAAAACACACATACACACACACCCACAAGTACGGATACACACACACCGACAGACACAGAGATACAGAGAGACACACATACACAGACACAGTCACAGATCCACAGGCACAAACACACAAACTCCTACTCACACGCACACACACACTGCTTAGATGCCATTGGTTCTACCACTGTCCGGAACTCTAGGATACGACATCATTCTTCCATCTGAGCTCCCATTGCTTGGTGCTGTGACTACTGTAGCCTCCGAGGCCAACTCTGCAGACCATACCAAGAGTCCAGCCCGGTCGAGACAAGGTGTCTGGGCCGGCATGTGGTCTGCATAGTCTTGGTGCTCATCAAAGCTTCGAGTGACTCACGGCCAGTAGACCAGAGCCCTGTCCTTCTGGAAGGCTGCTCTCCCGCCAGAACAGGACGGCTTCCCTCTAAGATGAGCGTGATTGCTCACAAGGGCTTTGTAGTTAGTGCTGCTTAATCTTGACCTCTAAGGGATTAAGTGGATCTTGCTAAGCAAAGAGAGCTGCCAGAACCTTTCACCATGGGAAAGAAAGACTCAAGCCCGCAGGCGTCGTCTGAAACGGGCCATGCATGTCCTCATGTGCCTGAGAACTGGAAGACGGATGACTCAGCTGGTCATGTGACTTCCTGCCTCCACTCAGCAGACCACTGCCTGTGTTATTTGCATGGCTTTTCACACAAAAGTATTTTTAGGTCTGAAAGAAGATTTGTGACCTGCAGCCGGCCACACCAACCTTCTTCGTGATGATCTTTACTTCTTCAGTACATCGATATCACAGCTGTGAAGCTGATAGTCTTGGACACGTTTTCCCCTGATTTATGTCCCTCCGTCATACTTCAAACAACAGCAAGTCAAGCGGTCAAGTTCCTGCCAAACCTGCCTCTATTAGTAGTCCTAATGTTAGGGGCACCTGCGAATGTCCACATGACCATCAGCATGACAGGGGGGGTCAATACCACCTGGTAGATGGACTTAGGCTCGGACTGCATATCGTGAAGCTTGGGAATGTCCCTGGTGAGTCTGCCGGTCTTTGTTTCCCAAGCCTGGTATTATGTAGCCTATATACTGGGGGTGCCCAAGCCATCAGTTGATCATCTCAGTGTGCTTCCAGGTCAATAGCAGGAGTGCACAATGTAATTGGCGAATTCCACAATTGACCCCCCCATCACGCTCCGATCAGCGGCAAATAATTATACCAAGGGGGACACCCCCTTGGTCAGTGACAAATTATCCCAAGGGGGACACTCCCCCCCCCCACCTCAGCAAATGATACCAAGGGGGACAATTATCCTATGAGGGACACCCGCTCCCAGTTTGCAGCAAATTATCCCATGGGAGGCACCCCCCCGGCAAATGATACCAAGGGGCGCACCCCCTGCTCAAGTCAGTGGCAGATTCCGAGGCTGCTTATTGCTGCCAGCCTGCTCCTAGCGATAATGATCACTCATCTATCTGTTTACACCATTAAATCAGATTACCAGGGTGATTATGGATATATGGCCATTTTGTGCACCTGAGAGGTCATTTGTGTATCATCAGCATACGACTGAAAGGTACTTTTGTGTTTTCATATAATAATCCTTCCTAGAGGCAACATGTAGAGACTGAACAATAAAGGTCACAACACCGATTCCCACAGGACTCAATATTTCACTGGCTGTATCAATGCAGTGCTGTTATTAGATATATGAACATCCAGGGCACGATTATTAACAGAGGAGGTGAAGCACTCAGCTTGCCTTCACAATGCGAAAGGCCACACTAGCATCTAGGAGCAGGAACAGTGCCTGCTGCCTCAGAGGACATTCACGGCGCTCATCATTCACAGTGCTCAGCACTTATGGCCCTCATCATTCACGGCGCTCATCATTTATGGTGTTCATTATTCACAGCACTCATAGTTTATGGCTGTCATCATTCACGGCGCTCATCATTTATGGTGTTCATTATTCACAGCACTCATAGTTTATGGCTGTCATCATTCACGGCGCTCATCATTCACAGTGCTAATCATTTACAGCGCTTATCATTTACGGCCATCAACATTCACGACACTCATTATTCATGGTGCTCATCATTTACAGCGCTTATCATTTACGGCCATCAACATTCGCGACGCTCATCATTCATGGCGCTCATCATTCACGGCGCTCATCATTCACGGCGCTCATCATTCACGGCGCTCATCATTCACGTTGCTCATAATTCATGCCGCTTATCATTTACGGCCGTCAACATACAGTACACGACGTTCATCATTCACGGCGCTCATCATTCACGGCGCTCATCATTCACGTTGCTCATAATTCATGCCGCTTATCATTTACGGCCGTCAACATACACGACGTTTATCATTCACGGCACTCATCATTCACAGTGCTCATCATTCACGGCGCTTATCATTTACGGCCGTCAACATACACGACGTTCATCATTCACGGCGCTCATCATTCACGTTGCTCATAATTCATGGCGCTCATCATTTACGGCTGTCATCATTTACAGTATTCATAATTTATGGGTCTCATCATTAATGGCCCTCATCATTTTCGCCAATCATCATTTATGACGTTCATCATTTACGGCCCCCATTAAAGCTCTATCAATGCCAGGGCTCTGGCGGAAACTTCTCAAATATATCCTATCATGTTAACAATTGGATGGCAAGTGTTTTCTCAGGGGTTGTTTTTTGAGAAAAAGGGGTCAGTTGAGACTGGGATGGGTTCGCGCCCCATCCTGGATTGTTCCCTGCCTTGTGCCCGTAGCCACCGGGATTGGCTCCAGACCCCCCCCAAGATCCTGAACAGGACAAGCAGTTACAGAAAATGGATGGACGGATGGGTCATTTGAGACAGGTGTGTAATTGTTGAAGACATGAGGATACGCCATTTCAAACCAATCAGGGTCAGGAGCACCATTAGCTTGGAAGGTATTCATTGTGTGAAATGTGTCTCTTACAAGTGCTTCCAGTGACTCTCTGTGTAATGTAGCGTGTATAGGGTCTGGTACACATGTAGCACATAGGATCTGATACACGTTTGTTTTCAGAAATAATGAGAATTAATTGTAAATTCTCATTCATACAGCCGCTGAACATTGATCTAAGTGTGAACACTGTCTACTGTGACCTGCACTACTTTGCAAGTTAATATTTGTTGACTGGATCTGGTACTATTATTTTTTGTCATTAAAATTGGTTACTGCTGACAACAGAAAGCACCACATTTGACAGGTTTACTATTTAGGTGAGCTGTATTCTGAAAAGGAAGCCTGGATTATTTGTGATATTATTAAAAGCTGAGAAACACTGCCTTCAGAACTTGCTTTTGTCCTCCAAATGTGGCTGCTTATTTCACATATTGTGATGGTACTGAGACGAAGGCGCTTTTCACATCTCATTACCCAGCAGAAACGGGCGAGCCATCGCAGAGTCAAGCAGCAGAGTCTGAAAGCGCTGCTTTTACTCAGCTCAGCCCCAACAAAACGAGAGAATCTCCGATTCAGCCCAGAAGACCTGCTTTAGTGGGATATTTCTGCTCCAGAACCAAATCCAGTTTTGTTTTCTAGAAACCTCATGTTCTACATAACCAGACTTTTTAGACCATTTAGGCTACAGTTCCTGGTTTTCATTTTGGTTTCCCGTTACCTGAGTATGAAATTACTAGCATGAGGAGGTTTATGTAGGAAATGTTTAACCCTGTATTTAAGTAGAAACAATAAAAAATACTTAGAGATTATCTTCATATCTTATTAGCAGAATATGCATAACACATATAGTTAGGCAATACTGAAGCTACTCTACATAAGTAGTTCAGAATTCAGGCACCATAAATCTTTGGGTGGGTTGATGGTCTGATCTGGGGTCAGAAATCCTTTCTAAATAAAGGTTAAGATGGAGAAAACATAATAGTACAGCCTGTCTGGAGGTAAATCTAACAGAACCTGGCCCCATGCCTCCATTTACGCAAAATAATTGTAACAGGTGCTATTGGTGATGACCAATTACACCAGTTAAATGTTTTCATAAATTAACCATTAAATGAAAACTGTATGACAAACATTTAAACTTGGTTTTGGAAGCTTAACATTCTTAAGTGTAACAAATTATTCCTTCCCATGGAGTATAAATTGAATTAAAAATCCACAGTAATTGTATTAATTGTGGCGTTGCTTGTGCTCATTAAGCTTGCTGTTCGTGTTCGTGCAGTGAGCTCGTTTTCTGGCTGGCTCATTAAGCGTGCTGTTCGTGTGGGGATCCAGTCCACAGGCAGTGAGCAGTGAGCTTGTTATCCGGGTAGAGAGGTGACCCCTGAATGTGGAGGGAATGAAAGGCAAGTAATGCCAAATTGGGGTCAAGATGCCCCCACACAGTCAACACTGGTCAAGATGTCCCCACAGAGTCAACACTGGTCAAGATGCCCCAACACAGTCAACACTGGTCAAGATGCCCCAACACAGTCAACACTGGTCAAGATGTCCCCACATAGTCAACACTGGTCAAGATGCCCCAACACAGTCAACACTGGTCAAGATGTCCCCACATAGTCAACACTGTTCAAGATGCCCCAACACAGTCAACACTGGTCAAGATGTCCCCACATAGTCAACACTGTTCAAGATGCCCCAACACAGTCAACACTGGTCAAGATGCTCGCTACCATGCCCGTGTAGGTCAGGGGTGTAGTGACTGCTCTCCCACTGCCTGCTGGCTGCGGTGTTGCTCACACATACGTGTTAGTGTGCGCACATGCTGCATGCGCAGGGGAGTGAAGCCACTCAGGGCTACATGCTAACAGCTGCACAGCTGTCTGCATGTGTGCGGTCATCCTCGGCATGCTTTCCCAGGATGTAGGTCACTGCAGGAGAGCACTCCCTGTAGTAGCGACCGTTTCACATGCATAGCTGTGCCTCTGAGGTGCTGGGAGAAAGAGGTTCCTGCCTGGATAAAATACCCCCCTGCTCCGTGAAGTTCAGCCAACCGAGCGATCGGAGCCATCGCGCTATCCGCGCATGCGTCAGTGGTGCGTGCCAGCCTCCATACGGCATCACAAGATTACAGCACACGGATTCCCGGGTCTGTCTTTGTCTGCTCTGTTTCAGGTGATCAGAGACTACCATCAAAGCGGAGACCAGACTCCGGCTCCATCACGCCAGATGGAAACATCATAGGATTCAGCTTGGAAGCCCTGTGAAGTCTTTTCTGCTCAGCGCCAGCCCGCGAGTCTCGGTAAAAGACCTAAAGCGGTGGAATTCTGGGTGCTGTTCAGAAGGATTTCATATTTAAACACACATGCACCCTTTTTATCCAGAGTCAGTGCAAATGGCCATTTTATCACAGGATCACGTCTGGGAAAACTTCCATCTATCCACAACCAGTGCAGCACGATAGGTTTAATTTTATAGAAAGGGGAGTGTAGTTTGTTTTAATCCTGTTTTAAATAAAGCAAACATGCAGGCAGCCGCCAGTGAGCAGCATCTCACACTGCAGGTCATGTGTTTCTCTGTCATGCCCTGTTATTTGAGCACAGGGTGAGGATTTTGTTGTAATATCCGTATGTTTTCTAAGTGCACTTGTCCCTTTATGTCTGCAATTTCGTTCAGCTATGCATCCGTCGTTTTACTGTTGTATGGTGTGAATGACAATAAAGTTCACTTACTACTACAGATCCTTACAGATTTCTATGCCACACCCACAAGGGGTGTTTAGAAACACTGAGACACACATCTATCTTCCCGCACATGCAGGTTTTGGGTGGCATTCTGGGTCGTTTTCCTGTTTGGCTGGACCTTGTCACTTGTTTTAATGGGTTTATAAATGATTGTGGGTCCTCGGGAAGGGGGGGGGGGGGGGTGTTTATTGCACATTTTCCAAGACACGCTTGTTTACATAAGGAGTTTAAAGGAGCTTATGCATGACAATTTGGGCTTGGACTCTTCCCCAGCGCCGATGCATATCAGTGCTCAGAGGGCTCACCTGTCTGCAGAGATGGGACTGGAGAAATAGCTGATGGCCTCTGAGCCAATATCTAATATCCCACATTTATAAATTTCCCTTCTGATTGCTCTATCATCAAAATGCATGGATATCTATGTGGAGCCGAAATAAAACGGATTAGAGAGACATTCCTGGGGGTGAAGTGCCCGTCAGTGGGGTTAGGGTGAGGATTAGGTTCGGCTGTCATAACATTTCCAAACCCTCGGGGCCTCTGTAGAATTAACAACGTGAACCTCCCCCCCCCCCCACCAACCACACACACTAACAGAGCAGCGAAATCGATACACTTAAACTAAAGAAAACAAACCTTCCCGTTGCAACAGGGACCCCCCCAAAATGTTTACTTATAATTCTCAACTTTAATTATGTCACGGACAGAAAGGTTATGGAATGCTGGGGTCTCCATGGAAACGCTGCCACGCTAATGTTTGTGTTCCATCCACACGAACATATGGTTACAATGTTAATGAGCAACTGGCCCATATGGAGCCGAAATGGCAGTCACAGCATGGGTAACTGCTTTGCCAAGATGGCACTCTCCTGCTGAAGTCCCCGCGAAGACGACACTGTGTCAAATAACCAGCGGAGGGATCAGCGCTGCGGGGACTGAGGGTTCCGGCTCCGAGCTGCATCAGTCAAATGCAGCCACGCTTTCCTGCCTTTGTCCAAATGCGAGGGGCCACGTACCCCATGACTCAGGTTCGGCCCAGTTCGGAGCCGCATGTTAGGTTACCGGTTTGTGAATGAGCGTCTGTACTAGAGGTGGAGCCGAACCCGAATACGGTATTCGGAAAGGCACAAATAATGTGTTTTTTACGAATACTTATTTCGAACAAATACTTTAAAAAATATTTGTATTCGGGAACAAGAAAAACTTTATATCAAAAAGCTGCGTTTCCTCTTGAGACCGCAGTGCATGTCCAGATGAGTGAGTGAGTGAGTGAGTTCAGGAGTCGGAGGGGGAGTAAAAGAGGTGACTGACACAGGCTGCTCCACACAGCAACAGAGAAGGCTCGGCTGAGCGAAAAAAGACTTAACTGTATCACTATTTTTGTTGAATAGATTTTTGTACCTTAACTGGGTTCCGGAGGCAGTTTATAACTTTCGGGAAGCGGAGTTTGATCGGGAGATTATTCCATTACGCTGCATTATTGACGTCTGCAGTCAGGTGCTCTCATGTTCGCTCTGTTTACGTAGCTCTGTTAGCTCGGTAATTTAGACAATAGGCTGTTCACAGAGTAACATTAACGTTTGGTTAAAAAGGTTAAAACAATGCTTGTGTAGTTGTGTCGAATTGTATGCACTTGTGGGAGTTATATGGTACGTTTAAGTTACTCTGTCTACTGCATATCCATAATTATTATAATGGATATAATTAAAGAATACTTACACTATAATGTAAATTAGAAGTGCAACGCAAAAAAACTGGATTTTTACACCTATTTTGAATTTTACTTGAATACAAATACAAATACTTTTCCCCCCTCAACAAATACAAATACAGATACAAATACCGGCTGCTTTGCACACCCCTAGTCTGTACCATCTGATATGCTGTGGTATTCAGGGATCATCACCATTTAGCTGTGGTACTCTGGGATCCTCATCGTTTCGCCGCATTACTCTGGGATCCTCATCGTTTGGCCGCGGTACTCGGGGATCCTCATCGTTTGGCCGCGGTACTCGGGGATCCTCATCGTTTGGCCGCGGTACTCGGGGATCCTTATCGTTTGGCCGTGGTACTCGGGGATCCTTATCGTTTGGCCGCGGTACTCGGGGATCCTCATCGTTTGGCCGCGGTATTCGGGGATCCTCGTCGTTTGGCCGTGGTACTTGGGGATCCTCATCGTTTGGCCGCAGTTCTCGGTGGACATAAGGGGAGAGTTCCCAGCCCCCCAGGAAACCTACACGTTCAGTTCAGACTGCAGGGGGTCTTGTTTTATCTGTGCCAGTCCCTTTGACTGTGGATAACCACGGTAATTACAATGTGGAGCTTGTGTCTCATTCCTCATGCCAGGCAGATGGGAGCAGCGCAGACCGGGGTACCGTCCTTCCCAATACAACCCCGATATTCGCATTTCGTTTGAATAAAAGTGTTCATGCATCCCACATGTGGCTCTGACTTAAACATTTAGCTCACTTCATAGAGAATACATATATGTACACACACACACACATATAATACGGAGACATACAAGCCTCTAGGTTTTGCTCAATGAGCTTTTGTGCCGTACTACGTTTCACAGTAGCAGTGGGTGCAGACAGCCTGTGATTGTGCCCCATGCCTTTGCCATGATGTGATTGCCACGGTAGCGCGTCACCATGGTGACCACTTGGGAGATGACACAAGAACACGAGCAGGTCCACAGCCTGCGTTTCCGAAGACTCAGAGGCACGTTATGCAGGAAGAGTCACTCTGGCGGCCTTCCATCGAAGGGATTTACCCACCTGTGAACCGCAGTAACAGGAAGTCACAGAGTTTAACTAAAAACACTGAAACATAACAAATCTGCTTCCTGACTTAAGTGTTTTTTAATCACTACTAGCTCTCACTGGGTTCCAAGACCCCAACCAGTGGAGGTGAAAGTTAATTCATATTAATTTTACAATAATAATTGGGAGTTGATGGTGTGAAGTGGACACAGATGGATGTGGCAGATAATGGTCCCACCCTGGGGCGAGTCGGGGAAGGATGCCAGTGCTTGGTTTCTGTGCGGCACCATGATGGCCTCATTGACCAGCGGCCCAACAGTGTAGGATGCCTGGATCCTGGCTTTACATCAGCCAGGTGGACATAATGTTTAATCAGAATTAGAAATTGGGTTCTGAGGTGGGCGCTATACATACAGTATAATATTGATAAGAAGCCCACAGGCGTGGGTCCAGGGGAGGAATGCCCTCAGAAAGAGCTAGAAGCTTTAATAAAAGGAACATATTCCACCTGGTTCGTCTGGGACCCAAGCCTGTGCGGTGCCATGGCAACGGGCAGGGACGCCCCCAGAAGCTGGCACGTGCCGGACGTGTCGTGTTGCCAACATGGCGCTCAGCGCGGAGGATGCGGCGGGGATCCAGCTGTTCTGGATGTTCTGATGGATGCTGTTGCCAGGGAATGGATGTGGAATTCTAGGACAGACCCAGATTAGAGATTAAATTGGTGTCTCGGCTCTCTGCACCCAGGGACTGAACCGGCAGAATCGTGGATTTAGCAAAGGAGCCTGGGGGTTTAATCACAGGGCTTCTCGTTCATGAGGGGGCTCCCATGAAATCACCGTGGAAACAGTCACATGATTTTCATGGACACTGACTTACTGGTTTGTTTCCTTGATTGAAAGACTCATCAACCTATTTTACATTAACATAATTATATGATTATAGGAGATTGACTAAGCACAAAGCAAGAACTGAAATCCGGGTCCTTTTAATTGAAATGGCTTAAATAGTAGTTTACAAACCCTGTCATAGCTCAAATTGTGCCCCCTGACATGGATTAGGTCACCCGATTCTAGCATGCGGAGTTGATACATGAGGCGTGAAAAAGACACGGGGAACCAGGCCCAGGGCCCAACCAAACCGCCACCCCCCCGAAAGAGGAGATCAGTAACGCTGTAAGAGGGAAGGGAGCTCCTCAACGCCAGGGGCTAGCTGAGCCATCATGAACATGGACATACGTACCAGGCTGGTCCCGACTGTTAATGCCTTCTGGCAGGGTGGTGTGGGACCAGGTTCGGGGGGGGGGGGGGCTCCTCAGCCTCGTCCAGGTCGTCAGCTGAGCCCCAAAGACGCAGAGATCATGATCCGTAGCCACATTAGCAGTGGGGTCATGGGATCATGTTCAGATATACACAGTAACCCTGGTCACAATCACACACTCCCACAAACACACACACACAGTTTAGGAAAAAAAAACATTTATTTAATGTCTCTTTTTCAAAGTACAGAAAACAGTAGACACCTTAAATATTGCTTTGGCCCAGTTTCATACCGGGATGTGAATGTAAGACAAACCCTGCAGCAGACAGATTTGGCAAAATGGGTCTAACCAGTCAGTCAGGAAAGACACTGACTCTGCAAGGCTGCACGATGTGAAATCTGCAACCTTGCACGTTGCTTGCATTAATTTGGGCTATATGTAACCCTAAATACGGTTCATATAAAATTCATACGAAAGTACATATGTATACATATTCAGACAATTACTGTAAACGTTGAAACAAAAGTGTACATACTGCAAATTCAAGATACCTTCAAACCAAGGAGGATGTGATACTCTGTGCGAAAACCGACATTTCAATATGTACAGAGACGACAGAACAGGCTGGCGTTTGTTGGTGTCTTGGGCTGGCTTGCTGTGGGCTCACACCGAGTCCACTTTGACCTGGTTGTTGTTGGTCATCAGCGGCGAGGGCTTGATGCGCTCGGCCGCGTCGTTGGAGCTGTCCTGGAAGAAGATGCGTGCCGTGCAGACGGACACCACGATGCGGCGATACTCCTTGCGGAAGTTCTGGTTCAGCGCGCCGTAGACGATGGCGTTGAGGCAGCTGTTGAAGTAGGCCATGAAGTAGCTGGCGACAAAGAGCCACTCTGGTATGGCAGGGGCCACGACGTCGGGACTGACGGCCACCACCAGGCCGATGAGGTTGAGCGGCGCCCAGCAGACGGCGAACAGCACGAAGACGGCAAACATGGTGACGAAATTGCGGATGTCGTGTGGCGAGAGCCGCGGCCGGCTATCGGGCTTGACGCGGCGGCGCACCTGGATGACGAGGATCCAGATGCGGAGGTAGCAGTAAGTCACGACGAGGATGGGCAGGATGAAGTGGAAGAAGACCACGGCGATGGTGTAGGCCGAGCTGGCCGACTGGGCGAACGTGCAGGAGTAGACGCGCGGGTCGTAGCGCAGCGAGCCCACGAACAGGTTGGGCACGATGGCCGCCACGGTGAGCAGCCAGATCAGCAGCACGCAGCACAGCGAGTTCTTGTCACTGTAGAGCTTGTCGTACTTGAGGCTGTGGCAGATGTAGCAGTAGCGGTTGACGGCGATGCCGGTGATGTTGAAGATGGAGCCGATGACGCTGAGGCCCATGACAAAGCCGCTGACCTGGCAGTGCACATAGCCCAGGCTCCAGCCGTCATGAAAGATGGCGGTCAGCACCAGCGGGTACGGGTAGATTGCCACCACTAGGTCCGCCACCGCCAGGCTCACTACGAAGATATTGCCTGTCAGAGAGATGCACAGGAGCGAGGTTAGCAACGCATCAACCCACTGACATTAATAAATATGTCTTTATGGTTGTTGGCCGTCTCTTTAATTGTACGATTTCAAAGCTGTCTCTCGGCCACTCTGCCCCCTGCTGTGAGGATGTGGAATAGAGAGCCATTTCCCTTTGACATCTCTCATTTAATGGCTATCATTTTGGCCAACAGCTTAATCGGTAAGAGCTGCCATTAACACGTCCCATATGCTTGTGGTTTTTAAGGATCCCTCGCAGCAGGGTGGATGAGTGAATCGCCGCTCAGGGGTCGAGGTGGAGGGCGTGGAAGCGGGCTGAGAGCCAGACACCTGCTAGAAGTGGAACGTGCCAGATTCAGCCGGGGACAGGAGCATACCATATCAGCTAACGCTAAAAGCTAGGCCTGACGCTCTACATGGGGCGGTCCTGAAAAAAGAGGATGCAGGGAGCCCGGTCCACCTTGCGGATCAGGAACTGCACCAAAACATCCTAACATCTATTACCCAGGTCACACTACATCTGCGTGGTGCGTTTGCCTTCCTAAGTGAAATGTTTAACTGTATTGACCCAAAATACCAGCAGAACCTTAGTGCACAACTCCACCATAATAAAAATGGCATGTTTACCTAATCAGTATACAAGTCAGGTCAGCCAATGAGAAAGCAGGACACTCTACCAGCAGCTGTTTTGATGTCAGCTGATCAGCCAATAGCTGGGTTGAATAACTGATGTGTACTTTTCACAGCAACGGGTGTAAAGATGTGGGCGGGATCATTGCATGCTGTCAGTCACTGACAAGACTTGCAGGTCATTGGTCTGAAAATGTGCATTTTCAGATTCAGCAGTGTGAACTGCTGAGACCTACTTTCAGCATAGAAGATTATCAAAATGATGTGCTGATGTTTGTTTCAATCTACCTCGCAGGACTGGGCAAACCACAGCAAAATCAGGCTGCCTGAGGGATTGACTCTCGGGGGGGGGGCAGTAAGGTTACTCACAGGGGACCCCCCCTCCTCAAAGTGTCTGGTGTCACTCTGGTTACATATCACTTTGGATTGACTGGACTCAGCAGTCCCAGCTCATCTGTTCCTGCTATGTCTATGCATTGTGGGGGGGGGGCAGAGCACAGGCAGCTCTCCTGGAATGTAAAACAGCCCCCCCTCAACTTTCCCTCATGTGCTGCTGGGTGTGACTGTGCCCGCAGGTGTCACTGTGCCCCCCCCCGTGCCCACTGGGTCTTTACTGCACAGAGACTCTGCCTCTCTGGGAAGCTCTTTTTATACCAAATCATCTTACTGGCCTGTTGCCAATTAACAGAGATATTCCGCCAGGTGTTCTGTTTTAGTATAACACATCTTTTCCAGTCTTTTGTTGCCCCATCCAACTTTTTTGAAATGCTTTGTCATTTGTCATAAAACAGTAAAAATTCTCAGTTTCAGCATTTGACATGTCTTTTTTCAGATGATTATGGGTTTACATGATTTGCAAATCATTGCATTCTGTTTTTATTTACATTTTGCACAGCACCCCAACTTGGCACCCCAACTAAATATTGGGCATATGTACTGTCATTTCATTAAAGTGTTTTAACAATTTGTAACGTGTTGACACTAGAATTGTGATTTCCCGGTGTCATCCACACATGTGGTTTTGTAACAAAACATAGTTTGGAGACCAGACAGACTTATCAGTGATTCCTCCTGGTGAAATTTCTTGTCGCTGATCAGTCATACACTGTGTAAACCACTGCGACTTCAAGACTCCCAATTACAAGACGACAAGTAAAGTGAATCCTGCCCAGGCTGACACACACAGGAAGAGGGTTAATAATCTATTGCTGACATATCACACCCCCAGAAGAGCGAGGTCTGTCAGATACCCCACCATCTCTCAGTGACCTACTGTACAGTGCGGGCAGCTTTTCTGTCTTCGTGGAAATGGTAAGGCAGAGGTTGTAGGCATCTCGCATCTTCTCCGCACGCCACCCTGACTGCATGAAGGCACGGGACATCTAATGGATTCCACTGGAACACAAACCGATTTCCTTAAACCCATGGCAGCCCTGCCCCCCCGTGACCATCCCCCACTCACATAGGACCCTGCACTAAACATACACATCCCACATTTAACCAAAGCACATGGTATTGTTCTTCCTGTGAGATGTGACAGGTAGTATGTAGCGTGTAGCGTGTAAACGGACTGACGCTGTGATGTCCTGACGTGCACTGCACAGGGCAGACTGTAGTATTAAAACGCTTCACGGACGACCAGGAGCTGCGTATCTTCTTTTCCCAGGAAACACTTACTGGGATTGTGTGGAAAACACGGGCATCCATAAAGCGTCTAGTGGGAGGAACCTGCGATGGTGCGGAGCTGCGAGTGCATCCCGCTGTGGGAACGGAGAGGGCGCATGCGGAGCCCCCCCCCCCCCCGTAATTCATTTTTTGTTTTGTGACTGAGCGGAGGCGGAGTGACCCGTCTGCGCCCCCGGACTGCTGTCAGGAACTGGCGCCATGGCGGGGGGGGGGGGGCCCGGCTCCACACACGAGGGTGCTGGCTTGTGTCGATGCTCTCTGGAACCTGGAATGTGAGGGGGGGGTTCCTAAAATAAATTTATTTGCTTATGGCTACTCCAGACAGTTTGTAAAACATTTCAGCAGATTTTATAGCCTTGTAAAAACTGACATTTTCTCAGAACACGAATCCAAGAAGCAGAGAATTTCCCCTGGATTTCTCCAGCTGAAGGACAGGCGGAGACCAGACTCTGAATAACCGGTCAGCATAATCTGTCGCTAAAGCTGCCTGGGCCCTCCCCACCGCCGGCAAAGGTCGTGTGTCTCGTCCTGTCCCCCATGACGATCACATGGTGCTGAAGCAACTGGCGAGCCAACTGCCTTTCGGGGATAGGCGGAGATGGGCGAAGATGACGGACGGAGTCCTGGAAAGCCGACTGGTTGAAATGAGGCCCATTTTATCGCAACCTTCTCTTAAACAATCTGAGTATCACAACTTTCGCATTATAAAGCCGTCCATTTGCCATGGAAACTTATCCAGCACCTGCAGACCTGCCGGGGTCTGGAAAGGGGGGGCAGCCCACTACCGTCCTTTAACCCCCCCACCCCCACCCCCGCCACTTTCCCTTAGGTGAGTCACATGTTAGCAAGCGACTGTGATGGCAGACCAGTGTCAGAGGTGATTACGGAATGTTGGGCCAGGACAGAGGCAAAACCTACCTGACCAGCCTTCTCAACACTCAGTGTTGGAAAATGCAAATAAGAACTGAACTGCTTGGTATCAGAGGTGCCCCAGTCTGTGGGTGGGAGGGTTAAGGTTAAGGCTGCTGGGACTTCGGCAAACCTGACAGGCTGTGAACTGATGCTGGGTACAGACCTGTGGGACTCGACCAGGGGGCTGCTGTCTGCCACCAAAGTCGCTCATGTTCAGTGACTTGCCATCCCTCTGTGGAGTGCTACATTGCCGTCCACATTTCTGGGACAAGTATGGACCTGCATTTCTATAAAACAAAAATTAAACCCTCCACTGGCTTAGTGGACCAAGTTCAAGGCTGGTAAACTCACCGTGCCTGGCCCCGCTGGGTGACAGCTGCTGGCCTTGAAGCTCATTGATTAAAAAAAGAGATACAGTGTATCGTCCAGTGCAGCAGTGTACCTTCAGACACTGCTTCTCTGGACACACTGCCTCCCTGGACAAAACACTGCACCTTCAGGCACTGCTTCTCTGGACAAAACACTACATCCTCAGACACTGTTTCACTGGACAAACACTGCCACTTCAAGCACTGCTTCACTGGACAAAATACAACACCTTCAGACACTGCTTCACTGGACAAAATACAACACCTTCAGACACTGCTTCACTGGACACACTGCTACACTGGACAAAATACTGCACCTTCAGTCACTGATAAAATACACTTTATCTGCTGGGTTTCATAAATGTGAATTTGCAGTGTGGATCTGGATCAGCAGCTGGGAGTTGCGCAGCTTGCGACTGAGATGAAGGTGGTGTTGACCGACTCTTTTCTCACTGTGCTGTGGGCTCTTTCGCTCCTGAAGCAGGCTGGGGCGTCCCTGCCATTCCCCCCGGCCCCTTCAGGTCATGCGGACACAATTTCATGCCTGGCTGCCTGTCATTTACATTTTAAGGTAGCCAGGCCAGAGTACGAGACTTGCTGGGGTAGCAGGGGGTAAATTCCCTGGTTAATCGTAACATCCAGTGACAGCTCACTCCACCAAAGTCCTCCATTTAAGGAAGTACAAGAGCAGCTGCTGATGCTCCTGGAGGAGCTCCGCCTCCTCGCCTGGATGGTTAATCCTCAGCAGGTCACCCCCGCCACAGCCAAAGGCCTCCCTGACCCTGAAAGGGGCACCCCCTCTGGATGATCCACAATGCCCATGGAGCTCCTGCGAGGAGAGCCTTTGTCAACACTGAGCAAGGACAGCCATGTTTGCCTCATTAGATCATCCCAGAGACCCCGAATGGATGAGTCTCTCATTTGAGTCAGGAGTGTTTATTAAGGCTCAGTAAATGGATTTAATGGTCATTGTCACTGTCATAAGGGCAAAATGTCCTACTTGATGGACCTCCTCTAGACAGAATACAGCTAACTGTGCACGCAGCCATTTCCCACGTTCCTGTCGTCCAATTATGAGCCGGCATGGACAGTCGACGGCAGCACAGATTCGCACCTTGACACCATGCATGTGACTCAGAACCGGTCAGGGAAAGAGACCAGAACCGAGATCCCGCTGCCTCTGACCCTGTTGGTTCTGGCAGGGTTGTGTCTCCCCCGTATCAGCCGTTACTCTCTGTCAATCCTGCCGGCTGCAGGTCCTCACATCTCCCTGGAAAGCTGCAAGGTGATGGGACAGGCTGCGATTTTACACCCCCAGTCAGACGAAGCCCACTTTCCTCTCCCCTGGTCAGTCCTAAAACTGGTTCTACGTCTCTAACCATTTCATTCGTTCCAGTGAAATTCAGATGTTGTAATGTGAAGGTGCTGAACCTCGACACCAGGTGCAGGCCACTCTCATCCAGGAGTGCCGGTTGAGAGTGATATATATGTGTGTGAGTGTGTGTGTGTGTATAAATATATATATATATATATATATATATATATATATATATATATATGTATATATATATATACTCACCTAAATGATTATTAGGAACACCATACTAATACGGTGTTTGACCCCCTTTCGCCTTCAGAACTGCCTTAATTCTACGTGGCATTGATTCAACAAGGTGCAGAAAGCATTCTTTAGAAATGTTGGCCCATATTGATAGGATAGCATCTTGCAGTTGATGGAGATTTGTGGGATGCACATCCAGGGCACGAAGCTCCCGTTCCACCACATCCCAAAGATGCTCTATTGGGTTGAGATCTGGTGACTGTGGGGGCCATTTTAGTACAGTGAACTCATTGTCATGTTCAAGAAACCAATTTGAAATGATTCGAGCTTTGTGACATGGTGCATTATCCTGCTGGAAGTAGCCATTAGAGGATGGGTACATGGTGGTCATAAAGGGATGGGCATGGTCAGAAACAATGCTCAGGTAGGCCGTGGCATTTAAACGATGCCCAATTGGCACTAAGGGGCCTAAAGTGTGCCAAGAAAACATCCCCCACACCATTACACCACCACCACCAGCCTGCACAGTGGTAACAAGGCATGATGGATCCATGTTCTTATTCTGTTTACGCCAAATTCTGACTCTACCATTTGAATGTCTCAACAGAAATCGAGACTCATCAGACCAGGCAACATTTTTCCAGTCTTCAACTGTCCAATTTTGGTGAGCTCGTGCAAATTGTAGCCTCTTTTTCCTATTTGTAGTGGAGATGAGTGGTACCCGCTGGGGTCTTCTGCTGTTGTAGCCCATCTGCCTCAAGGTTGTGCGTGTTGTGGCTTCACAAATGCTTTGCTGCATACCTCGGTTGTAACGAATGGTTATTTCAGTCAAAGTTGCTCTTCTATCAGCTTGAATCAGTCGGCCCATTCTCCTCTGACCTCTAGCATCAACAAGGCATTTTCGCCCACAGGACTGCCGCATACTGGATGTTTTTCCCTTTGCACACCATTCTTTGTAAACCCTAGAAATGGTTGTGCGTGAAAATCCCAGTAACTGAGCAGATTGTGAAATACTCAGACCGGCCCGTCTGGCACCAACAACCATGCCACCCTCAAAATTGCTTAAATCACCTTTCTTTCCCATTCTGACATTCAGTTTGGAGTTCAGGAGATTGTCTTGACCAGGACCACACCCCTAAATGCATTGAAGCAACTGCCATGTGATTGGTTGATTAGATAATTGCATTAATGAGAAATTGAACAGGTGTTCCTAATAATCCTTTAGGTGAGTGTATATATATATATATATATATATATATATATATATATATATATATATACACACACATACATACATACATACATACATACATATACACACACACACACACACACACACATATATATACACATACATACATACATACATACATACATACATACATACATATATATCCGGGGGGGAATCTGGGGCCGTGAATGGGCCAGATGTTCATCCTCATGGGCACAAAATGTCTTTGGCACCTCTAAACCAAACCAAGGGGAGAGGCAGCATTAAAAGACACCTGCTTTAGTGGACCCACTTATCAGGAGACGGCTGCCACAGAATCCACAAAGCTGGACACCAACTACCTGGCTTGTTCATGTCTCCATGCCAATGCACTTAATGTCACTCATAAACACTTCTCAGTTTAATACAATATATTAATCTCAGCGTGCCATAGGGCTGTACGATTTGGGGAAAATATCGAATCGCGATTTTTCTGACAAACATTGCGATTACGATTTGATTTGCGATTTAATTATTTTTTTTTTATGTTATGCTTCAGTTCAATGTTCAGTGTGTAGTAATTTTAAAACATATGACGCAGCATGAGATGCCATCAGTATTAACTGGTCTACATTCTAATGCAAGGATGAGAATTTAAAGATGTGATGTGTCAAGTTAAATAAAGTAATAATGATCGAATCAATTGCAGCAAAAAGAAAAATAGTGATCTTGCAGGTAACGCTTATTACCCTCCTAATAACACTAGAACCGCCTTTTCCCATGCCAATGAACAAGCAATAACTACTTCGGTGTATGCAGCCCTTTTGTTTGCCCTATTGTGTTGTTAGCTGCTGTTATTAACACTAATAACACTCAAAAAACCGTAATGTTCATAACAGAGTGGCTGTTCTGTCCTGAAACCGTAAAGCTGGACATTTTTAAACGTCGTATGCATTTTTAAAATGTTGAATACAAAGAAGTCGTTTATTGATGATTTCATGTTGGTCAAAGTTTCCGCTTTTTAACAACTGTATACGGTTATTTTCTATACAAATCAATTGTATGTGAAACAAAAAATGTACGTGTTCATGGTTGCAAACTCTTTCAGACTCTCACACAAGAAATCTTACGGCAAATCTATATTCCATTCTGAACTTAAAATTAGCTGCATCAAAAACGTTACGGCAGTTTGCAAACCCTATAGACTATTTACAAGGTAATAAAACTTACATACATGTTAATGTGTGTGCAGAACAGAGAACATGCAGCTGATCAAAATTGCCAACCCTGCATTTTATTTTAAATGAGAAGTAAAATACAGGTTTCGACTGAAGCGCTAGCTTATCATTCCTTTGCTTTGTTACTCGGACAAATACAAAACAAATGAATAAACATTATATTGTTCTGTCATAAAATACTGCCTATCGAGACGTGCTATCGAGCCTTTCTTCGCATGTGCAGTTCCACCGTTTTGGGATTAGGGTTAGGTTTTAGGGGTTAGGGTTAAGGTAGGGGTTTTAGGGAGTTAGGGTTAGGGTAAGAGTTAGGGTAAGGGCTATCGATTAGCACTACGGTAGCATTTTTCGACAAGGCAGCATATATCGACAGAACAATAAGCGTCTCTTTTTGTATGTTTTCTAAATGAGACCGTGTGCCCATAACCAACTGTAATAGCGATTAAAGCGATCTATTCTTTTAGAATTTATGTTAAAGCAACACTTAAATTTAATAAGCATAGAAACATATAACATAAACACGACTGTATTGTGGGTTTTACGGCTTTTTTGGAGGTCACTGACTCCGCTGCTATGAGAATTACTGACTGTCTCGTTGTTTTGATGGGTTAGCGGTATACTAATGTTATTGCCTATTAACAAAAACCAAAGGTATTATACGCTGAAGTATATTGCAGCTGGTGTTTAAAAGGAGCTCGCCGGTTCTATTGATGATAGGACCTTTCTGAAACAATCTCGGACCATGAAATAGGAAGACAATTCACTTATAGCTCAGTAGCGGAATCAGTATTTTTCCGCACCGCAATGTAACATTTTCCTTGGGTTTCACGTCTTTGCTGTTTGTGGGCCTATACGACTTCTTCGGCCACTTCTGATTGGTGAGCATGACTGGCATGCGAGAAACACGGCGCTTGTGATTGGTGAGAATGACTGTCACACAGGGAGCACGGCATGAATTTGTAAAACTATTCTCACAGTAGTTTTAAACACTGGGTCCGACGTATAATGTATATCCTAAATCGCGATTTTTGCGACTTGCTAATTGTGTTGTTTCAAATCGCGATTTCGATTTGAAATCAATAAATCGTCCAGCCCTAGCGTGCCAGAACCTGATAATCAGCTCAATGGTTTTCTGTGCTCATTTGGTCCTTAATTGAAATAAAGTGTTTTCACTTGAAAAAAGTTAATTGAAATGTAAACAGGATTTGTTAAGTGTAATGCTTAAGTAGGTGATTGTTAATCATGGCTGAGTGTTTAAGCAGAGTGAATTCTGACGTTTTAATCAGTATGGCCCAGATTGGAGGTTCTCTTTTTATTTTAAAAAGTCACTTTAACAGGAAATACCATAAAAGAGTATGGTGTTTTATTATTACTAAATACTCATTAACCGGAAATACCATAGAAGAGTATGGTGTTTTATTATTAGTTACATATACTTTAACAGGAACCACAGAAGAGGAACCTCAGAAATGTAGTAACTGCTTTTACAGTTAAACAGAAAGTCCTGTAGGAAATGGTACTATTAAAGTGTACCATAGAAAACATGAACACACACACTGTTAATATTACTAATAATTATATGACAGAGACAGATGTTGAATGACATCACTCCGCCTGGGACGCGCCTGCGATTATCGCTGAATCCGACGGTCTAATCCGCTGACAAGTCCACAGCACACTGCTGGATCCCGATACAGGCTGAACGTTTACTAAGCCGGTCTGGTTTGCTTACCTTCACCAAACTGAGCTCAATCATCTCCATATTTTAAGTGCAAAATGGAAGTGCAAAAAATTTTCATTATAATGGCACGGCAGTGACAGTCCAGGGAGAAAACCCCCAGCAGGCCCTGGGGGGGGGGGGGGGGGGGCTTTTATCCGTCTGTCTTATAAATGCGCCCTGATAATGTGCCGTTTATGACAGTAAAATGTCACCTCTGCTATCCCCTTTATTTCCTGCTGTTCTTCAGCCTGATTACCTGTACAAAGTGGTCACTCACATCCCAGTCACACCACAGACCTCCCCCACAGCACTAACCCAGACCCCCCCTCGCTCACGTAATATCACAGTGACTGAAAATTAAACAAAACAGTGCCTTCCTGTGAAACATAAGACCGCAATCCATGTCATACATACTGCAACCTACCACCTCTGCTAACCCACAGCTAGCCCCATTCACAGAGCGGCCATGATGAGGTGAGATATAACCCCCCCCAGTGAATACAAAGCCCCCTCCTCCCCGCAGTACGGTCACGCCGAACCTCGCTTCACTTCCCGCGATCCTACTGCCCCACACTGACTTCGGGCTCCATCACGTCTCACGTCAAGTGGAAAGCAGTCGCATCGGATAACATTTAGGAGGTTAAAAATAGCTGGGGATGGAGAGGAACCCCGCCCCCCCCCACTGAGCATGATGGTATTTTCAGGCCAGATGCCCGGCACATGAGCAGCGCCGGGGGCATTAGAGCACACTGCCTTCCCCGCGTGCCTCCACTCACATTCACGCAATGCTGACAGGAGGCCGCGCAGCTCTGCCAGCGGAGGTGCGGGTAAGGGGTCACCTAGGCGACCGTAACACCAAGGGGGGGGGGGACGTCGCAGCATGCGAGTGCGAGGGACAGAGAGTGGGAGGGAGAGGAGGACGACTAGGAGAGAGGGGGGGAAAGACTGCCATGTGGAAGAGAGAAGAGGAAGACTCAGAGAGAGAGAAGGAAGACTGGGAGAGGTAGAAGACTACCATACAATCTGGAAAATAAATGCGCTCCTTATACCTGCATTGTGTTTAATTATAAAGTCCTACAAACAGTATGAAGACACTGGTGCCAGTGCAGCACTTCCTGTCTTTTAGCCACACCCCTTGCTGACCTCACCATAAGGGATGGGCCATTTTCCCCGGTAGCTTAGTGACATCATAGGCGGTAGTCATAATGACATTCAATGCAGGACATCGCTGACAGAGTGGTTCCCTGACAGGTCCTTAGGACATGATTCTGCCCCCGAAAAAAGCTGCCGACCAGAAAGCCTGGAAGCCCCAGACTCAAGCACTCCAGGTCAAGCAGAGGGTCACCAAGCCAGACGCAGTGGGTCAGTCAGGAACACAGACATGGAGTGCGTCTGTTAACCTTGAACCATGGACAGTAATGCTCAGGCCCCAAATGACTCAGTTAAACCCAGTTCAGGTGGCCCTTATGGCAGGTGAGTTCTGGTTCCACATGCATGCAGCGTGTGAATCCTTTTCACAGTTTGCCCTCAATGTTTGCAGGTTCATGAGACTCCCAGAGCCGACAGCCGCAGAACCCGTCTGCAGTGCTATGCTTGTTCCTGTCTCTGTCAGCTATGACTCTGACGTGCGGACATCATCGGATCCTCCAGGTGGGGGCAGTCCCACCCCCCACCCCCCACCCCCCACTATGTGCCCGCCCAAAATGCTGAGGTTTCAGAAGTCTGGGTGTAAGTGGATGATCAGCATCAGCGAAAGCTGAGAGCAGTGGAGGTAATTCAGCTGGATTCAGGAGTCAGCAGGTAACGGGGAAGTCATGTCAGGAAAACAGCCGGGAAAACAGGAAGGAACAATATTAAAAAAAAAAAAAAAAAAAAAAACATTCAAATGAGAAATCTATGTACTGATAAGCATGTGGTTTTATGGGATGCCTGTCACCCCCGACAACAGTATCTCCTGATGAGACAAATAATGTAGATTTATAGCAGGCTAATAAGGTGACTGGGCCTCAAACCACTTGTGACTGGGTGAGCTGACTTCGGACTCCCATCTGGGCTCCAGTCCCAGTGTGACACCCAGAACGGTGACAGAACCGAGCATCAGGTGGGGGGGCTTAACAGCCAGATGCACACAAGCCGCCGCTGGTTTCCACGGCAACACTGGTCTCCCATTCTGTCTTCCTCGATGCCCATTCGGGCCTGATCAGCATAAACAGCATGGGGGCTCATTTAAATTACCGAGGAAACGGGGTATATCCTTTGAATTACGGCGGCTCCAGAGCCCGAGGCTGAGGTGCCCCCGCCTCCTCCCTGTGCTGTGATTCTTCTCACATTAAGTCCCCTCTCACATCTCTCATTCTCCGAACATTATTTTGTTCCCTGTGTGTTTTGACCAATGGTGGAATGTAACGAAGTATTTGTACTTCGTTACTGTACTTAAGTACATTTTTACGTATCTGTACTTTACTTAAGTAAAAATAATAATGCATACTTTTTATTTTACTCCATTACATTTTGCGGCAATTATCTGTACTTTCTACTCCACTACATTTCTACAATTTATGCCGTTAGTCGTTACATTTTATGAACACAATTTCCTCAAAATCTTGCATGAAAAAATAGTTAGCCAATTGCGTTCTGGTGTTGTCTGCCATTTCCTACCAATCAGGTGGCTTCATTAGCTCCAATGATGGCGGAGCGTGCGTCAATTAGCAGCACGAGCTGGTAGACTGGCTTGATTTCAAGAAGACGAGACATTCAACATGGACCCAGAGCCAATACACATATACTGTTTAGTTGCTTGTAATTATTACGAGCAATGACATCGGTAGAGGCGTAAGTCAGTACATCTACTATTCTTTTACAAAATGGCACACCCAAAACGTTGAGACAAACCATTGTGTGAGTACTTTTACTTAAAAAAATACTTTAAAGTAAACTTAAAAGTAAGTACTTAGTACTTTCACTTAAGTAAGATTGTTGATGTAGCACTTCTACTTTTACTTGAGTACATATTTTGCAGGATATTTGTACTTTTACTTAAGTACTAAGCTTCAGTACTTCCTCCACCACTGGTTTTGACCCAGACATTTTGAAGCCGGCACACGCTCACAGGTGTCAGCGGTGTGATAGGCCGTCACCCTCTGACCTTACAGGGAACCTCATAATGCATCAAACTTGGATCTAATGCCTCCCACTTCGCCAAGGGCTTCATGTGTGTGGATTTTGCTTCTTCTCCCTGTGTCATCGTGGAGTTTCCTTCAGGTACTCTGGTTTTCCCCCACAATCCAAAAACACGCTATGGTGATCTGCAGTTACTAAATTTTCCGTAGGTGTGAATGGCGTGCCCCATCCAGGGTGATTTGGTGCCCCGTCCTGGGTTGTTCCCTGCCTCGTGCCCGTTTACAGGATAGGCTCCGGACCCCCGAGACCCTGCGTCAGACAAGCGGCTGTGGAAAATGGACGAATGCCACAGCAATATTTAAGTGGATGGTTTATTCTTACCTGTTTGTGGTTGCTGAACATTTCTCCATCAAATGTCTGTTCTGACTAGTTGCATATCTAGGTTTCACAGAGAAATTTCTGACATACGCCAGGCAGCATCTGGAGTGTGTGAGCTATTTATGAATTCCAATGTGATCAAACAGGTATCAGCGGATGCCGTAACTGAAAAGAGGTTAGAAATAAATGCTCAAGAGCCACTGATCAAACCTAATTAGAAGCATATAAATAAACAGTCGGCTTCCAATTCTAATCAAAAGAGATCCACAACTCCACAGTGGTTTGCCTGTGGTTTCAGACAGGAGGCTTTTAGCTGGTGCTCAGATCTGGGTACTGGTGCCTCATGCAGGTCACATGACTGTTGTCATGCACTGTGACTGCACATTCTGAGATGTTTTCAAAATAAATGAATAAATCATTTGCATAATGAAAGAGTCCTCAGTGACAAACGTAGTACCTAATCCAGGGGGGGTGACTTTCAGAATCCCACCCATCCACTGGCAGTGCTCCGGCACCATGTGGCTCAGGGGTGGCAGAGGGTAGGAGCGCATCACTGGGGAGTACTCTGATTGGCTGGATCAGACTCTGTCTGAGGTGGAGCCAAACTTACACCCCCAAAGGTAGCGGACCAATATCCCATGACAAGTCAGATATAGGCCGCCCGCTTAGTGTTGTTTACATGCTTTGTGGTACTGTCCAACTTTCAGGATTTACAGGGGTAGAAAAACCAATTTCACAGAGGATGAGTCTAAATTAACAAGACCCCTTTTCAAAAGCAAATCACACCAGCAAACCACTGTAGTAAAGACTCAGCAGTGCACATCTCATTTTGCACTGTCACCCAGATTACCACTGGCTGGAATTACAACTAAGTACTATTTTAAATATGTTTCTCACACTAGAGCAGATAAGGGGGGTGGGGGGATCAAAACTGAACCCTGACAGAAGCCTGGGAACTAAAATTTAAATTAAATAAAATATTATTATAAAAAACTGGTGTGTACCAGTGAGGTAACCCGTTCAGCCAACAGTGTCCCATTGAGGTAACTGTCCCAGCCAGGTTACACTGTTGGGTTATTTTAAGCCATACTGTGTGTGGACTGATCAGCACAACAATGAACATGCCTGATGACCTGCTTTCTATACGGTCACCACAAGTTCACATGGGCTTGAAGGTGCCCAACAACAACAGCTAAAATAATAATAACACTGTAGCTGAGCATGTGAGGCATTCCCGCACCCCAGGACGGTACCACTTGAAGGCGACGCTGTAGCTGAGCATCTGAGGTGTTCCTGCGCCCCAGGACAGTACCGCTTTATGGCGACGCCGTAGTTGAGCATGTGAGGCGTTCCTGCGCCCCAGGACAGTATCGCTTTATGGCGACGCCGTAGCTGAGCATGTGAGGCGTTCCTGTGCTACAGGACAGTATCACTTTATGGCGACGCTGTAGCTGAGCATGTGAGGCGTTCCTGCGCCACAGGACAGTACCGCTTTATGGCGACGCTGTAGCTGAGCATCTGAGGCGTTCCTGCACCCTAGGACAGTACCGCTTTATGGCGATGCTGTAGCTGAGCATGCGAGGCATTCCTGCACACCAGGACAGTATCACTTGAAGGCGACGCTGTAGCTGAGCATCTGAGGTGTTCCTGCGCCCCAGGACAGTACCACTTTATGGCGACGCTGTAGCTGAGCATGTGAGGCGTTCCTGCGCCCCAGGACAGTACCGCTTTATGGCGACGCTGTAGCTGAACATGTGAGGCGTTCCTGCGCCCCAGGACAGTACCGCTTTATGGCGACACTGTAGCTGAGCATGTGAGGCGTTCCTGCACCCCAGGACAGTACCGCTTTATGGCGACGCTGTAGCTGAGCATGTGAGGTGTTCCTGCGCCCCAGGACAGTACCGCTTTATGGCGACACTGTAGCTGAGCATGTGAGGCGTTCCTGCACCCCAGGACAGTACCGCTTTATGGCGACGCTGTAGCTGAGCATGTGAGGTGTTCCTGCGCCCCAGGACAGTACCGCTTTATGGCGACACTGTAGCTGAGCATGTGAGGCGTTCCTGCACCCCAGGACAGTACCGCTTTATGGCGACGCTGTAGCTGAGCATGTGAGGTGTTCCTGTGCCCCAGGACAGTATCGCTTTATGGCGACGCTGTAGCTGAGCATGTGAGGCGTTCCTGCGCCCCAGGACAGTACCGCTTTATGGCTCAGTCTCTCACTGGCTCCCTGTGCCACCTTATGTCTGCTGCAGCCCCGTACTTCATCTTTTATTATGGCCCTTGACACAAAAATGTAATAACTTTTCTAATAATAACTTTAATATATTAATAACCGTATTCTACCCTGAAATTAAGCATCAGCCACTTCCTGATGCCACACATGCAGGTGGCTGGGCCAGGACCACATAACTGATCTAAAACAATCTATTTATGCAGCACTCATACTGGGAGTCAAAGGCACGGATCTGGGACAGCAGGCAGCTTGCAGAAGTCAGAAGGTGCGAGAAGACAGGTGGGCGGGGCTTCAATGCATTGGGTGAGGATCTAGGGCTTTACAAACGGTAAAATAATGGCCAAGTCAACAAAAACCATGAGTTGTGAAAGCCAAGACAGGGAGTCAGCTCCTCAGGGGCGTGTCCTCAGCCCCGTTCTCTTCACACAATACACCAATGACTGCTTTAGCCCCTCACCTATCACCAGCTACTATAGGTATTCTGACGACACTGCTATACTGGGTCTGCTCAGTGATAGTAATTCAATTCAATCAACATTCTGTTTCACATATTATACAATGGTGCTCTGGCAACTTCCTGGAACTGAACATGGACAAGACAAAAGAACTAGTCATTCATACTTCACATGCATTACCATCTGGATGGACCCCCACCTCAACTCATGACAAAACGGTGGAACAGGTTGAACATTTCAAATATCTTGGACTCACTACAGACATGAAGCTTACATTTGATCAGCACATCACAGATATCCAAAAATGGTCCCAGCAGAGACTACATGTCATTCACAGGCTTTGTGCTCTCTCTGTTGCCCCCCCATCTTCTCTTATTGCTGTACAAGAACATTATCCAACCAATCCTATTGTACTGTTCTCTGTGTTTCTACAGCATGCTCTCTTCATCTAATAAAAACAGACTTACCAGGATCACACATAGAGCAGCTAAGATCATCCGCCTTCCCATTCCAAATCTGTCTGAAGAAAACCACAGAGCTGTCATTCGCCTTGCAAGATCCATAACCAATGACTCTAGTCACCCTCTCAACACACAGTTTACTCTGCTGCCTTCGGGTCACAGACATGAAATGGAAACGGGCTCTCTTTGCCTAGACTTTCATCCCAGGCAGGAGGCCCGGAGACTATCCTGGAGACTATGGGTGCAAGGCAGGGAACAACCCTGGATGGGGCACCAACCCATCACAGAGCACACTCACATACCATTCACTCACACATGCATGCCTATGAGCAATCTGGTAACTCCAATTAGCCTCAGCATGTTTTTGGACTGTGGGGGTGACCGGAGTTCCTGGGGGAAACCCCACAACACATGGAGACATGGGGGAGACTAGAATAATTGTGCTTCCCCTTAGCATCTTAGTTTTCCAATATTGCAGTCCCTGTTCTAATCCCCTTCTGGTCCGTAAATCGATATTTCTTTATCTGACTCGCGCTAATTTGCGCCTCCGAGCCAGTACCCGCCAATGTCTATCTTTAACTTGCCCCTTGGATTTCTTATATGAAAGTGAAAAGTGCAGTAAACACTGCGATTTTACTCCAAGACCTATGAGCAAAGTATGTTTTTTTTCTGAATCAAAGGATTACATTTGCTTTGTTACCGTTATACTGTACATACAGAAAGGAGGAAATCCTGTTACAAGCGATTATTTTTACAATAATACTTGGAGACATACCAGCAGCATATTCAGCTCATCTCCCTCGAGTAACATCAGAATGTAAATTACTCTGGCTCGTCAAACTTTACTTCAAACAACTTTACTGTCGAGATCAAACAAAAATCCATTGGCACGTCTCCGATCGTACTTCGCTAAAAGACCACACGCAACTCAAAGTTCGTCGTAGCCTATATGCATTATATATACAATGATTTTAATGAGTGCTCGCATTAATGATTTCGCATATAAACATAACTATCCAGACATAAACAAATTGCACGCTGGTCTATGAGAAACCAGCATCCTGTCTGCCTGGATGACAAGTTTGTAGGCTTTGCGTTTTACATAATAAGGGGATTAAAGCGCAGCCTCGCAGGTACAGTAGCGAGCGGACCGGGAGCCCGGGGCACCTGACGCGCTCACCTGCGTTCCTCAGCCGCTTGTTCCTGTACACGGAGAAGATCACCAGCAGGTTGCCCAGGATATCCACCACAATCGTGAATATCAGGATGCAGCCCAAGGTTGTGGTGACCCACGGAGGGCGGCTGAGCGTCGAACTGTTGAAATGACTACCATTAATGACCATCTTCCCGTCACGCTTCGGGATCGGAGGTGCTGCTCGGGTGTCCGGCGAACTCGCGCTCCTTCATGGCGTTAGTGCGGCTCTCTGGGCGAGGGGTAACTTTCGGATGCGCGTCTCAGAAAGCGGGAGCTGACAGTTTTATACAGCCTGCACGTCCATCACATCCCGGAGTTTGTGGACATGCAGCGGGCCTTCAGATCGCCCTCACATGCGATGCTGCCGCCCCGTGGACATGGGGGCGTCCCGTCTCCGCTGAGCTTCATTCATTATTCTCCGATTCATCCATCTCCAGGCATTCTCTACAAAGAAGCTTCCTGTATGTGAGGAGGCTGCGGTATAAAGTAAAGGGGATTTAATTAAATGTGGACGGAGGTCTGTTGATACCGTGTAAATATAAGAAGTACGGGTGGGAGTAGGATAAAGCGTATGCGGGGAGAGGAAGCGCTTTGAAGTTTGTTGTGTTGCGCGATGGGAGTTATTATGTGGGCGTTTAGAGGTCAAAAAATGTCATCATTGAGGAAATTTTAACAAGCATATTTATCTAATCGAAAAGGCACAGAAAATATGGAAATGACCAAAATATCGAACGCAAACAGCGGAAGAAGCTATGACAAGTTAATGAATCAAGTCTTGTTAAACTGGAACAACACATGCAAAACATTTCGATGTGTATAAGCAGTATGTACAAAACTGGGGGCAAAAGCGCAACACTCATGATTAACTGGCGGCTGGACCAGCAGGAGAAGGGGGCCACCGGGCGCATAAATAACCTCGTTGTTATAACCAAGCTTGTGTTGTATAATATTTGGGAAAAAATACAGAGAAAAAAACGGTCTTTCTAATCACTTGAGTTACCACTGAATGGTCATTAATTACTTTCTGTAACAAAGCAGCCCAATTTTGTCACTGTCAGGATGCAGGTATATTTCAGGTATAATGTCAGGCATACCTGGCCCCGCAGTCTTGAAACCCCGTCCCAGTCCGGGGTCCCACCGCCCCATGAGAAGATCCTTTAAATCTCATTCTCCTTTAACCGTGATTTTTGGTGCCCGGCTTCCCTGTAAAGCTGATGCCTCGTCCCGAGTTTTTTTTTTTATATATCCATGCAGAAAGCAGCAGCTTACATGTGCTTCTCCATATGTTGCCCTACATATCACCGCGTAGCGCGAGCAAACGTGGACAGGGGGCTGTTTATAAACATGCTTTAAAGGGAGTTGATGCGTGGCCCCATTTGTGTGCCAACACTGCGAGAGGTGTTTTCTACATAATTTAATGTGTTGAGGAGAATGAAAGTGCATCGGGGGGCGGGAAAAGCCAGTAAAATTGCTTCAAAGCTCAGTTCATAATATTCGCATATAATGTTCCAGATTTTATCTACGGATTATTGAAGATTGAATCAGATTTGCGGGTTTTCCTAAAGGAATAAGCATTAAAGTATTTGTGTGATATGATGAAAGTTTTGTCATAATGACAGGAGGGATCGTTAAGTTAGTCTCTTAGGCTAACTGATTTGGCACTTAGGCCTATTTGAAAAGCGGGTGGGTTCATTGCTTAATTGATCTCTGGTTCCTTCAGAGTGGCTCGCGTTTTGCTATTAGTTTGACGCATTACTGGGCTGGTGAGTTTTAAACGATCCTTTGATGCCGGCGGTTATGGGGTTTTTCAGCTGACTCTGGATTTCTGAATGTGAATGTGGTATCGACCCTTTGCTTCCAGATGTGAAAGGGCACGGCCGTCACCTGACCCCGAAAGCTGCAAGATCACGGGTTCACATCTCCGAATGCCCGCTCGTTAGGTCTTGGTAAAAAAATAAACGAATAACATTTTCCAGTATACTTTGTGTTTGCATTTGCTAGAATAGAGAATCTCACTTCTGTCTCTCCAAGGAACTGAGTGATAATTCCAAATTATTTCTCATTCCAAAGGAACAGCACTCCTGCAGCGCAAACACAGCAAATCCATGCCGAATACAAGGTGTCAGGGTTTCTTGCCCTTCAGTCCCTGGTATGTTTTCCCTGTTCCCCGGTCAGTGAGCTGAGAGTGTGGCTCAAATTCTCTTCCTTCATGTTGTGGATTTGAGGCTGGCTTGAGACCAGTCTCACCTGTTTTGTTTTCTGGATTTTCGTTCTCAAGTGTTTATGTTGTGTTTTCGTATCTAGAGTTTCTTGCTTTTAGTATTTTCTGGTGGTGTTTCCTTGCTGTAGATTCTTAATCTTTAGCGTGTATTAATTCTCTTAGTCCTGTGTGTTCTTGGAGATATTCGGTCCACCTGTTTCTCGTTGCTCCAGTGTCTCCTGGTTCATTGATTAGGTTACACCTGTTCCTTGTTAACCCTGGATGTCTGTTTTTTCAGTCTGCCATTGTAATGTCATGGTGTAATGCTGTCATGTGTGTTGCTCCTTGTATCCAGGTTCTGCTCTGTGTTGCCCTGCTCTCTGGTTGTTTTCCTTATGGTCTTTGTAGCTTGTTTAGTATTAAGTTCTGTTATACTTTTCTGGCCCCTTGCGGCCCTTTAATTTGTATGATTCCCAGTGTCCTGCACTTCTCTTAAATAAAACCCCTTTTTGTTTGGGAGCCGCAAGTAGATCGTCACACTTTCAGTCCCACCTGCACTATGGCCTGAGTCCGTAATGACAAGGAGCACAAAGGCGCACAGAGCAATCGACCAAAACTGGAGGACAGAGTGAGATCCCCACACGTTCTCCTCTGCGATGAATGGAGGAGCGAAACAATGGCAGTCGAGTGGGCTGAAGGGAGAGGTGACTAGTGACTGACCAGATGGTGACAAGTGAAGGTGAAGAACGACTGGGACAGGGATACAGACTGGAGAGAACATAGTGTGGCTGGGCAGGCAGAAACAGACAGACGGACGCAGACTGACAGAAGCACAGTGCAGGATTTCCCAATTCCCATACATTAAGAGTTAAGCTCACACTGAGGTTAGAGAAAGGTTATTGCTGTCTGCACCACTCAGCAGTAGCAGTATAGAGGGAGGCATCAGGAAGAAGGTGGAATGGAAGGAAGGGAGTCAGATGCCCTTCAACCTGAGCTGGTTCTGGGTGCTCCAGGCCAGAGGCCCTTCAGGCCAGGCTGGTTCTGAGTGCTCATGACCAGACACTCTTCAACCTGGGCTGGTTCCAGATGTGCCGGGCCAGATGCCCTTCAACCTGAGCTGGTTCTGGGTGCTCCAGGCCAGACATCCTTCAACCTGGGCTGGTTCTGGGTGCTCCAGGCCAGAGGCCCTTCAGACCAGGCTGGTTCTGGGTGCTCATGACCAGACACTCTTCAACCTGGGCTGGTTCCAGATGTACCGGGCCAGAGGCCCTTCAGCCTGGGTTGGTTCCAGTTGCTCTTGGCCAGACAGTCTCCAGGCCAGACGCCCTTCTGGGTGATCTGGACCAGATGCCCTCCAGGTCAGGCTGGTTCTGGGTGCTCTGGGCCAGACACCATTCAACTTACAATCACTGTGGAGCATGTGTGAAGCATGAACGCTGGTACATGCATATTTGGCCACGGCACGTGAACATGCACAGCGGGTCAGCAATGATGAACAGCCACTCCCCCATGCTACTGTGATACCGATACAGAAGCTGTGCCTCCAGAACTGCCACCCCTACAAAACACCAACAACCGTTCAGGACACCCCACCACATCAGACTCAGCTTTTACCAAATCCAGTGAAGGACCCGAGTCTCTTATTCAGAGGGACTCTGCAGTATTCTGGGTTAAGGGAAGCCCACAGACTCACCAGGGGACACAAAAAAAATATCAGGACCAACATCTTGGTGAATGAATTTCGACATATCACCATATGATGGGAACCCACCCACCCCCCCCCCAAAAAAAATATTACTGTGTCAGAAGTTCTTGCTGCAGGTGCCCCATGACCCATCAGAGTACAATAAAGGGCGAACCCCCCCGTCCCCTTCAGGCTGCCCTCATGACGTGTCACCGTGTTTAATCTGTCGCCACCCCAGCAGGATTAGCTTCTAGCTCTGCTTTGTCAGGACCTGTGAGGCTGTTTTTCTCCAGTCTTGACATGAAGTGCGTTTAAACGGCACCCTGTGGTTTGGGTTACAGCACAGAGACCCCGATAACATTTTATTCCAAAAGCCCAGGAAAGGGGCTTTGCCAGTTACTCAATTCTGTCAGCTGCATAATGCTTTCATAACAATTATACTACAAATTCTATAAATGATCAGAAAAAAATATTAAAAGCTTTCCAGTCATTCATATTTCTTCAACATAAATGGTTCTTAAAAAACAAGCTAGATTTCATTTTAGCTGCTTGATATAACCTAACATGCCACCGCAGAAACAGTGTAAAGCCACGTGACACCCATACTACTTCTATAAGGTGGAAGTACGTTCCTAGCATTTCGCTGTGAAATGCACTAATGCTGCCATCAACTGGTGAACCGAAAATATTACATCACCTTATTCATTACGGCACAACACCAGGATTCTCCGGAATCCACTGGCTCCAGGTGAGGATTCCCCAACTCCGGTCCAGGAGGGCCAGTCTGCAACACAGTCTGCAGTTCAGACACACCTACTATGCCTGGCAATTAGCTGGTGAGCTGAATAAGGGGTGTCTGAGCAGGGAAATCTGCAAACCAGGACCGGAATTGCCCCAGCTCGCTGCAATCAAGGCAGTTTATTTTGCACAATTTAAATGGTCTGAGAAAGCAAATGAATTAATTTGGCCAACCTCTAAACTGTCAGGCAGTACCTGTTCATTAAATGTCTTCTTTATGTATGAATAAAACACATTCACAGGGTAAATATATGCCCAGATGCACACTATAATAAGCCCAGAACAAACAACAGTACACAAGACTTTTAAGGAATAATTTATTGCCAGTAGGAAAGCATGATCTAATGGGAATATTTAATAAAAACCTTAACAGGAGCATCGTACCTCTCTCACATACAGACACTTGGGAGAACAAAAAAAACAAGTGTCCAAGTTTGCACTATAAATATCGGTCCCATATTCTCTGGTGGAAAAATAAAAAGTTTTGAGTTGGAGTTCACAATCAGATACGACACAAGGATGTGCAGCCTGGGGAAGATGTGGGGACAAGGACACGAGGGACAGAAACAGACAACCCCCCCCCTCCCGCCGCAGCATTGACACCACGACACTGTGAAATGTCACTGTTAAAACTTCAGAAAAATAAAAAGGATAAAGTATCTACAAAACCTAGTAAACCTCAAAATCAAAACTGTACAGAGAAAAATTTACATACAAGTAAATGAGGATTCAAATTAAAAAATGAGTCTGCATGGTTACGGCTACACGGAGACGGGGGGGCCTGCCAGCCTGGGGGGGGGGGAGCAGCGGTGCTTGGCGCTTCTGCCAGGAGGGACGACTCTTCCTGATCCCGGGTGCAGATCCTTCACAAACTGGAGCATGGAGATGGAAACTCAGAGAGATGGTGTGAGCGGATCCCGTGAGCGGATCCCGTGAGCGGATCCCGTGTGCGGATCCCGTGTGCGGATCCCGTGTGCGGATCCCGTGTGCGGATCCCGTGTGCGTCTGGGGATTCCAGTAAGGCGGCCTGCTGAGAGCAGCCAGAGGCCACAGCGCGGGCGTGTGTGTCTGTGCGTATGTGTGTAGGTGGGCATATATGTGTGTGTGTGTCTGTGTACGTGGGTTGAGTGTGTGTGTGCATGTGTGTGCATATGTGCTGTGTGTCTGTATACAAGGGGCTCCAGGCCCGGGAAGGGCCCCCCTGAAGGGCAGGAGCGTGGCTGGAGCCCCCTGTCATGGGGACACATGACCTTGTATGTGTGTGTGTGGGTTAAAGGCTCAGGCACTTCAGCGGGGTGAGCTGCACATCAGACCTGTGTGTGCTGCTGCCTCTCCAGCGCATGGAAGCGCGCTGCCTCGTCGCTGCTCTCGTACTCGCTCAGCATGACCTCAGACTCCTCGCAGCACGCCGACACGTCCGAGCAGGACGCCGCCGATGCGTACAGCGACGCAGACAGGCTGTCCATGCAGGCCGGCTGGAAGTCCCGCGTCCCGTAGGCCAGCGCGTAGGCGGCCCCGTGGCCCTCTGGGGGCTCCGCACCGTACTGGCCCCGAGGCAGGTATTCGCCCAGGCTGTAGTAAGCGTCCCGTGACCGGCCACGTGGCGAAGAACCCGGGCTGGAGGCAGGTGGGGGTGTGGCCCGCGGCGGCCGCAGGGTCCCATAGGCGTCGCCAAGCGGCCCCGACTCCGGGAGGGGGGGCAGCTCGTCGTGGGCAGGGAAGTCATTAGGCGGTGGGGGGAAGTCGCTTTCGATGTCATAGCCGCCGGGGTAGTAGTCGGTGTCGATGCCGTCGGCGTCTCCGTACAGCGGGACAGGCGCCTCCACGATCTCGTACTGCGGGAATTCCTGGATTCCAGGAAGCTGAACACTCGGCATCCAGTCAGATGTGTCCCAGTGGTATCCTGCAAGGGTGAAACGCAGGATGGTGAGACGGGGAGGGTCATGTGTCCCCGTGACAGGGGGCTCCAGCCACGCTCCTGCCCTTTAGGGGGCCCCGTCACGAGCCTGGAGCCCCCTATACACAGAATGTCCCACACCGGGGACCGGAGTCACGACACTTAAGGCATAAGGGATCACATACAGTGACAGGGAACACAGGGCACGCCAGCAGGGGACACACGTAGCACACGCCAGCAGGGGACACATGTGGCGCACGACAGCTGGGCACATGGGTACTGCACACACAAGCACGCCGTGAGCTTTGAGCAGAGCGGCTCTGAGCAGTGCTCAGGCCTCGCCTATGCTTGTTATGATGCAGGGGTAAGATCAAGAGCCACAGGAGGAGTGGTGGCGTTATGGGGGCAGGGGAATGTAGCGTTGTTACATCCAAGGGCCGAGCATGTGCCCACGGGGTGACGAAACTGCCAGTGTAACCGCCCTTCTGTAGGCGGGCCTCGTCAGGGCAAAGCCCACTCTGACACGGCATGGTTTTGTCACAGCACCGAACTTGAGCGCCCCCCCCACCCACCCCCACCCCACCTCCACCGGTGGACTGAGCCAAACGACGGATCTCATGCAGCAAATCACCTCTGGTGTTCTTGAGGTCGCGTGCTGAGAAAGATTCTTTAGGCCCAGGAGGAGCACATAGGGAAGAGAAGAGGAAGAGTTCAGAGCAGTGGAGAAAGTTCTGGAACAGGAATGAGAGGCAGCGTAGAGAGACAGCCTCTATGGTGCCACAGAGCAGGCAGGACATTTACTTAGATGGGCAAACCCTCAAACCAACCTTGGGAAGCAGAGTAAGATCAGGCTACCTTTTAATTTAAAAAGCTATTTAAAGATCGGTGCTGAGTAGCTTGAATTGCACCATGGGAAAAGCGTCATGTGGGTCCAACAGCCACCATAACTGAGTATGCACCAGGAGTTAACAAGTAAATGGCTACCGGCATCAGGTCATGTCAAATATGTAACAAACATACACAGACAGACAGACACAGACAAAAAGACAGAGACACGCACTCACTAAGACAGGCGCACACACACACACACACACACACACACACACACACACATACACACACAGACACATACACACACAGACACATACACACACAGACACATACACACACAGACACAGACACACACAGAGAATTATTGAATTAAAGAGGTACCTTCTTTAGCCACCGAGTCAACCACAGAGCTGACAAGGTGAATTACAGTCACTATGGAGGCTTGTGGCAGCAGGGGAAGCAAAGGCTGGAGTTAGTACACAGGCTTGGCACGGTGGCACAGTGGGCCTAACGACACCCCACACATCACCACGGGGGGGGGGGGGGGGATGGCGGCGGCGGAGTGGCCATTGACACGGATGTGAGACGGACTGTGCTGAATGTCTGGGTGTTGACCGGAGGTCGAAACACAGGAGTGGGACAGAACGAATGGTGGGAGGGGGTACAGGCGGGGGAAGGGGGGGGTTGGGAGTGGGGACTCCGCGCAGCGTGACACGCATGTCCAAGGCACTGGGATGCCGAGCATGACGGTGACAGTATGGAAGGAAGGACCAAGTGAAATTCTCAAGAGTAAAAAATGCCTTTCCTGCTAAGGACACTCCCACCTGTCAACGTCAACGGAGTGGAAGCGTGGGGAAGGACGGGGGCCCACCGGGCAGTCGGCGGGGTGTGGCCATGCTCGGGGCATGCAGAGCGTCTCGGCGGGCAGGGCAGGGCAGGGCAGGGGGCAGCACATGTACCACGTTCCCCCAGCTAAATTGGAGCTGGGTGATGTCAGACACCCCCTGCAGCTTTAGGCCTTTGCACGGGTGTCCGTTAATGGAGCTGGCAGCTCGGGGTGGGCACGGGCCGAGCGGGAAAAGCCTCTTTTTTTAACCTGGAGAATCTCAGCTCGATCTATGTTTGGTCTCTTCCTTCGGTACCGAAACAAAGCAAAAACTTACAAGCTGCCCCTAGTTAAAAACCAGCTCTGGTTCCCTGGACCGGTTTGATCCAAATGGGAGCTGAGTGTGCAGTGGAAGAGGGAAGGAAAAAAAGGAAAAGAAAAATAAAAAAAAAGATGACCCAAAGTCGCCTTTCAAACAGTGACAGCATTTCACATGCAAGCAGAGGACAACCAGCATCCTGCAGAGGTTCCGAACATTGCGACCAGGGAGGTGTGGCGGCACCTCTGCAGGGTAACGGTGGTCTTTACGATGGGGGGTGTCCACCGCTAATTCACTGCGAGGCGGCGCCCAGAGCGGACCCTGACCACCCCGGGAACATACCGTTATCGTCGCAGGACTCGGACTGGAAGGAGCTGAGTGACTGCACCTCCGACAGGCTGCCACGGGCATTGTAGGGGTGGCAGGCGCTGTCCTGCACCTGTTCTTTGGTTAGGCAGGGGTCCAAGTCTACCATTTTGGCTGTAGGGGGGGAGATGGAGTCATCAGTCAATAATGAAGCGGAATGCGGCGACGGCTATGGTGGCGGGGCACTGGCTAATTACCGTCGTAGTCGTAGTCCCATGTCGGCTTCTGGATGGAGTCACTGTCAGAGACGGAGTTGGAGGGTGGTGGGGGGGGCAGGTTGGGGGCCACGCTGCACACGGCCACAGCCTTGCGATGCCCATGCACTGCGTCTGGGTTGAATGTGCTGAACTCAGGGTGCTCAGGGATGGCGGAGCCCTCGAACGAGTTGCGGTCTAGGTTGTTGCGGGAGTCGCTGGGTATGCTGGGCGTGTACGAGATGGGCCTGACGGGCACCTGGGGCGGCACGTCTGAGTAGTAAGGCCTCTGCAGGAAGGGGTGGGCTGCCATGGGGCGCCGGGCCCCACCGCCGTCGTCCTCGGGGGCCCGCTTTCCACGCCGGCACGCTCGCTTGCGCACCGCCACGAACAGCAGGGCCAGGAGGAAGACGCCGGTGATGAAGACGGCGATGCCGACCACCTCCTCCAGGCCGATGTTCCAGGCCGTGGAGACAAGGTCGTTGCGCACCTCGGCCGCCAGTTCGCACAGCTGACCCCCAAAACCGGCCGAGCAGTTACAGTTGTACGAGCCGTATGAGTTCAGGCAGCGGGCACCGTTGGCGCAGGGGGTCTGCACGCACTCATCCACATCCGACAGGCACCTGTAAGGGGGGCGGGGGATAAGCGGGCATATGGGGGGACGGGGCTACATGTGGGTGTGGCTATGTGTGAGTGGGGTTACGTGTGGGCGGGGCTCACCTCTCCCCTTGGAATCCGGGCTCGCACTCGCAGACAGGGCCGTCCAGGCTGTCGATGCACCTCCCGCTGTTCTGACATGGGTTGTCCTTGCAGTATGGGCCCAGCTGGCACCTGGGGGAAGCCAAAAAACATTCAGGGTCTGGGAGACCCCGGTGGGGTCACCACCCCCCTAGAAACTTCCTCCAGTCACAGGGTCTCACCTCTGGCCGGAGTACTGGCCTCGGCACTGGCACAGGAAGTCCAGGCCGTGTGCCAGGCACGTCCCGCCATACAAGCAGGGGTTCGAGGTGCATGGGTTGGCACTGAGCTCACAGCGGAGGCCAGTGAAGGAGCCTGTGCACTTGCAGAAGTAACCTGCAGGAGGAAGCAAAGAGACATCATGGTTCAGCCTATCATGGAGTGAGAGAGTAGCATGCGATGGCGGGAGCGTGTCCGTACCGCCGCCGGGCAGCGAGGAACATAGGCCTCCATTGGCGCAGGGGTTGCTGAAGCAGCCTTCGACCACCAGGGCGGCGCAGCCGGGCGACACGTCCACGGCCTCCTCCAACACGGCGGGGCCGCGCACTAGCGCGAGGGGCTGGGCCGCCAGCGGCAGCTCCTGGCCGTTGAGGCGCACGGCGGCCAGGCAGCCCCGCAGGGCCCCGGGGCCTGGGTGAGTGCGGCCATGCGGCCGGGCATGGCCCCCCAGGAAGAGCCGGCCATCCAGGTTGAGGGTGCGCAGTGTGCCGGGGGCGGCGCCCGATGCTGCGTGCAGCCGGTCAAGCACCAGCCGGGCGTAGTTGCCGTTGACCTCCAGCGACACGGAGTGCCACTCGCCATCATTAACCTGGGCGCTGTGCACTGACACCACGCCGGGCCCACTGCCGCAGTCGAACTTGTACTGTAGGTGACCATTAACAATCTGGCAGGGGGCAGGGGCACATGAAGAGGGAAAGAGGTCAGAGGTCAGCTACCAGCCTGACGGGCCATCGGCTCCATTGAGCCTGGGTGTGTGGAGACCCCCTCCTGCCCGCACACACACCTCCAGGATGCTGTAGTCTGTCCCCTTGGCGTACATGACGGTCCCATGACTGGCAAGCGTCCTCAGCCTCAGCGTCAGCTTGGTCTCCTCCTTGTTCTCGTTCTCCAACAGCCGGTACTTCAGGTAGCCATTGCCATTGAATGTCAGTGAGGGCCCCCCTGTGGAATCCAGGGACATACAGGGTGGTGGGGGGAGGGGGGTTAACAGGACATGGCGAACCACTGAGAGACAGGGCAGGCGGGAGGGTGTGACCTCACCTGAGCACTCCCCCTGCTGGCCATCGGGACACACGCAGCTGTAGCCGTCACCCTTGGGGTCGGCGACGCACTGGGTGCCCTCCGGACATGTGTTACCCTCGCAGGGCCGGACCGCTACCAGACAGTCTGCGCCTGGGGGAAACACAAGTGTAGAAGTGGTTAGGAGACATTCAGCTCTGTGCCGGTACCGCTCGTCACCTGACCACCGAGCCCGGTCTGCCGGTACCTTGGCAGAGGCAGATGGGGGTGCGGTGATGCCGGGGCGTGATGAAGCTGAGCCGTGCCGTGCTGTAGGTGCTCATGGCAGTGCCGTCCAGCGAGATGGTCTCCTGGCAGAAACGTAGCGGGCAGTCCAGGCCGGCACACAGCTTCCTGAAGATGCGCACCACGCGCACGCCAGTCACCTCCTCCACGGCTGCCAGCGAGCTGTTCAGCTTGCGGAAGAGGGTGTCATGTGGCGTGGAGGGCGCACTGGGCCGCTCCAGACTGAGCAGCACGTCCAGGTCACTGTCGTTGGGGGGGTCCACGGGCTGCAGGCTCAGCAGCTGCACGTCGTCACGCCGCACTCCCGCGATGTTACGCAGTGCCCGCTGGAAGTTGCGCCAGTAGTCGGTGACAAACTCCTCAGGTGTGACGCCTGCGATGCGCACAGTGACCGAGCGCTCCAGCGTCTGCTGGGACACGTGCCGCACGTGCACAGCCACGCCGGCTGCCGCAGTAAAACGCCCATCCGTCACACTGATGTTAAGGTGGTAGCGTCCAGGGTCCAGTGGCCGCCCGGCCACCAGCCGCCCGTCGGAGGCGGAGATGGAGAAGAGGGGGGCGGAGCTGGCACTGGAGACCAGGCTGTAGGTCAGCGTATCGTACACATCCTGGTCAGTGGCATGGACCTTCCCCAGGACGCCGCCGGCGTACTCCTCCCCTGGCGCGGCAATGAAGACATCGAGCGGGAGCACGGCCGGGGGGTAGACGCTCTCCTGGACGACGTGCACGTCGATGTAGCAGGATGACTGCTGGGGCGGCCGGCCGCTGTCAGACACCTGTGGGAGGCAGAGACAACGGCTGCTCAGAGACCGTCTGCAGAAATGGCGTTCTGCCACTAGAGGGAGCCAATACACCGCCACTCCTTCAGGGAGGCAGAGAGAGGTGTGAAGATAAATATTGAAATACTCAGTTTGCTAATGACTGCTCCGTTGCTGCATGGGAAACAAAAGAGGGGTAGGGGGAGATGACAGGGGAGGCCTGCAGGCCACCTTACCTGGACGAGGAGGAGGTAGTGCTCCCGCAAGCGGCGGCTCAGCCGGCCCACCACCAGCAACACCCCGCGCGCGTCCATCTGGAAGGCATCGTCCTCATTGCCGTCAACGATGGCGAAGGAGAACGGGGGCCCATTGTGGGAGGCGTCCCTATCGGAGACGCTAAGCTGGAGCACGCTGCTGCCCATGGGCTGGTTTTCCTGGGGGGGTAATTAATGGACCGTTATTCAGAGGCCAGTCTCATTAGCCACTTATGGAAAGCCCCAGAAAGTCGGTTTAAGCTCCAATATTGCTTGACAAACACCCCGAGACTGAATCTGCATCAGAAAAGGAAACAACGACGTCTCTCTCTGTGGGCCTGACCAGACATAAAGGGGATTCCGCTTGGCAGGCAGGTACAGAGTCATACTGCAGCCTGGGGGGCCCAACGTCTCACCTGGATAACAGTGCTGTAGTTGGCTTGGGAGAACACAGGGGCGTTATCATTCACGTCGGACACGTCGATGTTGATGGAGGTACTGCTGGACCTGGGCGGCTGCCCATTGTCCGTGGCCTGCACTGTCAGGGTGTATCCCGAAACCTGATTTAAATGGAGAGGTCAGTCATCAAGTGCATCACAGCATCAAGCTCACATGACGTCAGCATGGTAGCTTGAGGAAGATTCCGCCCACCTTCTCCCTGTCCAGAGAGCGGGCCACCTTGACCACGCCTTTCACCGCGTCGATAGTGAACGTGCTGCCCTGGTTGCCGGACATGATGGCATAGCGTACGTGGTTGTGTGTGGGCCCGTCAGCGTCCTCGGCCACGACCTGGGGGGTGGAAGAGTGGGAGGTAGTCAGAAACGAGGGGCGGACACAGATAGGGCACCGTCACAGTTAAGAGGCCCTGGGAAGCCACAGAGTGACACGAGCAGGTACAAAACCGCACTCCCATACGGGTCGTATATGACAGATGATTAGAGCTCATGTCTGATAAAATGGGCACTGTCAAAGGGGGTTGGGTAGACAGAGAGAGAGAGGGAGCAGGAGAAAGAGAAAAACCGAAAGAGCACTCCAGACAAAACAAGAGGGCTAAAGAAAGAGAAAGGGCTAAACGGAAAGAGAATGAGCACTAGAAAAAACAGAAAGGGCTACAGAGGAACAGAAAAGTGCTACAGAAATAGCTAGAGAAAAACGAAAAAGAAAAAGAAAGGGCTAAAGAGAAAGAGTGATAGAGAAAGGGCTAGAGAAAAAAGAGAAATGGCTACAGAGAAAAATAAAGAGAAAGAGGGAGAGAGAAAAAGAAAGGGCCAGAGAGAAAGATCAAGGGTTTGGAAAAAAGAAAAACTGCTAGAGAGAAAAAGAGAAAAACACTAGAGAAAGTGCTAAAGTATAGGAGAATGAGAACACTAGAGAAAACAGAGAAAGGGCTACAGAGAAAGGCTGATAAAGGGCTAGAGAAAAAAGAAATAGAAAGGGCTACAGAGAAAGAGTGATAAAGGGCTAGAGAAAAAAGAAAGAAAAAGGGCTAGAGAGAAAGAATGCTAGAGAAAGGGATACAGAGAAAAAAGAAATGGCTACAGAGAAAAATAAAGAGAAAGAGGGAGAGAATAAGAAAGGGCTAGAGAGAAAGAAAGATCAAGGGCTGGGGAAAAAGAAAAACTGCTAGAGAGAAAAAGAGAAAAACGCTAGAGAGAGTACTAGAGAAAGAATGAGAACACTAGAGAAAGAGGGCTAGAGAGAGAGAGCGAAGGAGAAACAGCCAGAGAAAGAAAGCGACAGAGAGAAAAAGCGTTAGAAGGAGAGAGAGAGCACTATACAGAACAATAAAGAGCTAGAGAGATGAGGGATGGAGGGAGGGTGGGAGCACAGGGGATGAAAGGCTCCGTGTGTAGGTACTGCGCACGCTTCATCAGTCCTCAGAGAGTCCCTAAATCCTCATTGTGAAGAGCACCAGCCCACACTCTCCCAGCCCAGCACTCACAGCCACGATGGTCCTGCCCAGCGGCGCGTCCTCGCTGACCACGGTAGAATACACATCCTGGCTGAAGACAGGGCTGTGGTCGTTCACATCTGTGAGGTTGATGCTGACCGTGGCCAGGTCGGTGAGGGCCGGGGCACCACCATCAGATGCTTCTACGGTCAGGTAGTACTCATGGAAGCTCTCGTAGTCCAGGGGCTCGATAACGAATATGTCCCCTGCAGGGTGGACACATTTTATGCAGGTTTACCAACTCTTTCCAGTAATGGTTGTGGCGGCGACTCCACAGCGAGCGATACTGTGGACGCGAATGTAAGCCCACGCACCTGTTTGGGGGTCCACGCTGAACATCCCGTGCTCATTGCCAGAGACGATCGCGTAAGTGACCTCGCCGCTGGCCTCCGTGTCGCGCCTGGCGGCGAAGACCCGCAGCACCTGTGTCCCCACGGAGACGTCCTCCGGCACTGCCACCGTGTACTCCCGCCGCTCGAACACGGGCGGATTGTTGTTGATGTCCATCACAGACACAGCCACATGGCACACGGAGGAGAGCCGCCGCTGGACTCCCTGGTCGACAGCACGTGCTGTCAGCGTGTAGGCGGCCTGCACTGTCCGGTCCAGAGGCCTCTGCAGCCGCAGGAGCCCTGAGTGCTCGTCGATGGAGAAGACGCCTCCCGCAGACTCCTCCAGTACGTAGAGCACTGCGCCGTTCAGACCTGCAGGTGCGGGGGCGCCGGGAGGAAGCAAACGTCCACGATCAGCCTCATTACTCAGCAGACCAGCCCGCCGGCCCAAATGAGACAGAGATGGATCAGAACAATAAAGTTGGGACGCCCTGCCGACATGCCGGCCACAAATTACGACATTTATCCGTGCACGCTCGCATGCAGCTTGACGCTGTCCACACCCGCCATGCCAAAGCCCCAAACGAGCCCCCCGCCCCACCGCCGCAGCCATCAGCACAGAAAGAGGCTGGTGTATGCGCCTCGCTCCCATGTGACCACAAACCAAGGCAGCCGAGGTAATGATTGGGGGGGGGGGGGGGGGGGGAGACACACACCAACCCCCACACGCACACATACACTTCCCAATCCTGACACACACTCATATCCTGCCAATCTGTGACACACTCTCTCCAGCTGGACTCTGGATCTCAAAGTACGGAACCAATTTTCATACTTTCTCCTTGCTCTGCCCTGTTTACCCACTGCCTGACAGAATGGAGGGGGTTGGCATGGGCATGGACACAACTGTGCCACAACTGAGGGCTGCACTGGAGGAGCTTGGGACAACAATGGCCATCAAGTGTGGTCATGGCTCCGCCTCCTGACGCAGAGCAGCCTCGCCCCACTGCTCACCCAGGTCAAGGTCCGAGGCCTGCAGCTGGGCCACTGGCGTGCCCAGTGCTGTGTTCTCAAAGACGGTGATGGCCTGGGTCTCCAAGGCGAACTCTGGCGCGTTGTCATTGACGTCCTCCACAGTGATGTGCACGCGGCTCTGGCAGTAGCGACCCCCACCGTCCACAGCCCGCACTTCTAGCCAGTGCTCTTCCTTCTCCTCACGGTCCAGGGACAGGAGCGTCCTCAGCTCACCTGGGAAAAGTGGAGGACATGCTTCAGAATTGTGCTTTCACATTCCCCAGCACTTCCAGCCGGAGCCAGACTGGGACCAGACACGAATCGATAACAGTGCTAAGCCTAATGAGGTAAAATTTGATTTTCAACACCCCTGCCCTCCCCCTCCCCCCAGAATAATTCCTCGAGAGGGAGATCATCTTTCCTGCAAAGCTAAAATACTTCAACCTTGCGGCTTTCCTCTTACATGATTCAGGGGGTTCTGGGAATGAGGGAGATGAACAGCTCTTCATAGGGGCAGAGGGCAACCTCAGCCTTACCCAGGAGTCCGAAAGGTAGGACCTTGAATGCCCGGCCCCCTCCAGGTCCCCATCATACATCATTAAACCATAGCCATAGCCGTCCTGTTGCTACAATGTGACGATAACCCCCCAAGATGTAAGACAAGTAGCTGGGACATGGTCGCAGATCTGGCATGCAATTCACGGCTGCATGGAATCATGGGTCTGGGCCGTGGAGGAGACCCTGACAGCACAGTGAGCAGTGGGGCTTCTCTCCACATTGCGCGCCATCAAATGATCAATTTTTCAACTCAAAAACCTTGTGGTGTTGGGGACCTACGTCTTCCCTGCACCTTAAAGACACTGGGACATCCAGAAACCTAAGACCTCATACCTGTTTCCACATCGATGCTGAAGTGCTCAGACACACCACCGCTCAGTTCGTAGGAGATCTGCCCGTTGGAGCGGATGTCAGCATCTGTGGCTGACACTTGTAGGATCAGCTTGCCTATCGGGGTATCCTCAGCTACGTTTTCCTCATACAAAGTCTGCAGAGAGAGAGAACTTCACCTTTTTGCTGGAAGCCTCTGCACCCTCCCGAGTTAGTACCGGAAGAGTATGCCACGTCCCAACTGACTGCCCCCACATGCCATCGTGTTTTCGAGGACATACCTTTTCACAAGTGGGGCTGTTGTCATTGGCGTCAAGAACCTTCACCTCCACAACAGCTTTGGCCATGAAGGTGCCATCGGAAGCAGTGATGTTCAAGAGGTAGTGGTCCCTGGTTTCCCGGTCTAGGGGCTTCTGAACTGACACCTTCCACTCCCTCTGGGTGTGTTCTATGGCAAACTGCCCCAAGGGGTCTCCACCTGGAGGACAAGGAGATCTGTTACAGCTCACTGTTGCAGCCCAAAATATCCGGAAACCCTAGCAGATGCGTGTGCCACACTAAGGGTCTACAGAACATGCCTCCCTTCCTAAGCTGGAAGCTTGAGCTTTCAGTGAGAATGCAGTCTGTTCCTCCTGTACAACATGCAAATCTCCCATCTCTCATCTGCATGCTTGGATTCGCCTGCCACTTCGTGTTGTGCTGCCAAAACAATCTTCAGAATTACTTCAAAGATTTATTCAGGGACCCTGATACAGTGACAGGAAAATAACAGGTGCCCCAACGTCCACATCGTTTCTCAAGTCGCTTCTCTTTCCCAACCTCCTGTTGTGCCTTTTCCTGAATAACTGTGGCAGCTTTTTTATAGTATTTCATGATGTCAAACTTAGCTCAGCTGTTCACACAAGATAATTGGCACCAAAGGCTGAGCTTTTCCCTGGTGACTTTAAAACTGTAGAGATAATGATACACGTTTCTTAAATGACCCAAACTCCAGTCACACGTGTAAAGATAGGTGCCGACTCACCTGTTATGAAGTAGCTCACTTGCTTGTTGATGTCCTCACTATCTGCGTCAGTGGTGCTGAGGATGGCAATGACGCCACTGGGTGGCGGGTCGTCTTCGCTCACTGTGCCTTTGTACACCTTGGCGGTGAAGAGAGGGGGGTTGTCGTTCACGTCAGCCACAGCCACCTCCACTTTGGTCCGGGCCACCAGCTGTGTCTGCTCCCCACGGTCAGAGGCTAACACGGCTACTGTGTAGCGGTTCTGTTTCTCCCGGTCTAACTCCTTGAGGGTGTTGATCCAGCCCGTCTCACTGTTGACAGCGAAGAGCTCTGCAATTTCCTCAGACTCCTGGTCTTGGTCCAAGCTGTAAACCACCTGCCCATTAGTCCCGGAGTCCTGGTCTGTGGCCTTCACCTGGATAACTGCTGCACCCCCAGGCAGGTTCTCCACCACAATGGCTTTGTAGGGGTTGGATTCAAACAAGGGGGCATTATCATTGACATCTTTCACCTGAATGCTGATATCAACAGCAGAGACTACTTCTGTGCCTTCGTGGTAACTCTGCACCTGCATCGTCAGCAGGTACCATTTTGTCTTTTCATGGTCAAGTTTCTTGTCCAGTTTTAGACTGCCCGTGTCCCGGTCAACGACAAAGACCTCATCCTGGTTGCTCTCTGGAGTGTTTCCTTTGACCAGGCTGTACACGACGGCCTGTTTGCTGTTGATCTGGATAACATCAATCTCTGATCCAATAGGCAGGTCTTCAGCAATGGCATACCTGTAGTGAGATTCAACAAACTTTGGCACTGGTATCTCAGGGGCCAGTATCCGGATGTACACTGGTACAACACTTTCCTTAGGTGGACTTCCACCATCCTTAGCCCTTACATAGAAGGAGTAGAGGTCACTTTCCAGCCCAATAAGACTTTCTTTTGTGACAATGGCACCACTGAAGGGATGGATCTCAAAGTTTTCCTCAACATTTTCCATCTTGGTCTCAATAACATAAACAATGTCAGCATTGCTGCCTTCATCCATGTCAGATGCTGCAACCCTCAGCACTGTAGTCCCCCTCAAAACATCAGATGCAACATTTGCCTTGTATTCTGTGGCCCTGAACTGTGGTGCATTGTCGTTGACGTCGGTCACAATGACATTCACGGTGCAAAACCCTACCTTTCCCCCGCCGTCTTTAGCCATTAGGGTTACAGGGATCATTTTCTCCAGCAAGTTCTCACGGTCAAGCACCTTAAGCGTTCTCACATCTCCATTGTCACTGACAGAAAATTTGTCCCTGGCAAGATCATTCACAATGTGGTAAGACACCTGTCCATAGATGCCACTGTCCTGGTCTGTGGCTTTGGTTTCCACAACCAGCGTGCCATTAGGGGAGTTCTCTATGAGTTCCACAACATATTCTCTCTGCATGAAGATGGGGTTGTGGAAGTTGGCCCCGATGACCATGACCAGAACCGTAGCTGAGCTTCTAAACACTCCATCAGACACAGATACGTTGAGATGGTACGTCTGCTCCATCTGTGGTTTGCGATGGTTTGAAATTACAACTGTGCCTGTCTTTTGGTCAATGGCAAAGTTCTGGTCCTCATTTCCAGAAAGGATAGAGAACTCTAGATTCCTGGCATCCAAGCTGTCGGCATCAGATGCCTGCACTTGAGTAACAAAATGGCCGCGGGGGGCAAGCTCACTGACCGATGCATTGTACAGCTGCTGGCTGAAGACTGGCTGGTTGTCATTCAGATCAGTCACGTAGATGGTCACCGTGACATCACTGGAAAGTGCGGGCACTCCTGTGTCCACAGCGCGCACTGTCAGCTCATGCTGTGGAGAAGTCTCGTAGTCCAGCACACGGGCAGTCCATATGATGCCAGTCTCCCGGTCGATGCTAAAGTAACTGGAATTGTTGTCCAGATCTTCAACTAGCTGATAAAAAAGGGCTTTGTTGTTTCCAGAGTCCAAGTCCGTAGCTGTTATTTGCAGCACAGATGTTCCTACAACAGAGGCCTCGGAAAGGCTAGCGTTGTACTGCTTTAGCTGAAAAACTGGGGGATTATCATTAACATCCTCTAAAATAATGTCCACAAAAACCTCAGCGTGTGCCCCAGTCAGTGAGTCCGTTGCACTCACACTCAACTTATAGGCAGGGTGCGTCTCGAAATCCAGCGGCTGCCTGACATATATGACTCCAGTGTTGAAGTCAATGGAAAAATGGCGGAGTGGGTCTCCTTGCTCGATGGTGTAGATGACCCGAGGTCCCTCGGAATCGCTGGCCTGAACGTGCACTACCGGCGTGTGCAGTTGTACGCTTTCTGGAATCTCAGCACTATAAAATGCCTTTTCAAACACTGGGACGGCATTGTCCACAACTCTAATGGACACCTCTGCCACTGACGAAAGGGCTGGATCCCCACCATCTTTGGCCACTACATAAATAACAAACTCTGTGGCTACAGCCTCCTCTTCCAATTGTTTCTTTAAAGAAATCTCACCCAGCGGACTTATTTGGAAATACTCATGGTGCTCACGGAGGTGATAGTGGACCTCGGCATTCTGGCTGACATCCCTGTCCACTACGGTCACCTGCCGGATAACCTGACCTATCTCTGCCTCTATCTGCACCAATGCGTGGTAGGGCAAGTTGACAAATGTGGGCTCATTGTCATTGACATCCTCGATTGTCACCTTCACAAGGGCATTTCCCACACCATTTGACTTTTCCTGCTTGGTCACCTCCACGACCAAATCGAAGGAGCTTTGCTCCTCACGGTCAAATGGTATTCCTGTGGTGGAAAGCACCCCGGAGGTGCGGCTGACTGAAAACCTCTTGTCAGGGTTTAGGATGGTGTAAAAAAGGGGCTCATTTAGCTGGTTCCCCATGACAGCGATGACAGCCAGGATCTTCTTCTCATAGGAATTCTCCTGAACAGAGGCAGTGTATGTTTCTTGAGTGAACTTCAGGCCGCTGTCCTTGTTCTCCCTCACATTTATTTTTACTGAGGCAGTGCTGGCAAACCGTCCATCGGATACCCTTACCCGCAGTTCATACCTGCTTCTCAGCTGAGACACATTCTGCATGGAAATGACACCTGTGTTGGGATCTATCCTGAATTTATCGCCAATGTTGCCATCCGAAATAGAGAACAGCAACTTGGAGTTCGGCCCAGAGTCGGCATCCGTGGCGTTTACTGTAATCACCTGAACAGCTTTGTACGTCGGCACGGCGACAGATGCTTCATATACCGGTTGGCTGAATTGCGGGGGACAGTCATTGACATCTATGACTTGGATGGTAACGTTGGCCACCTTCTCTGCAAACAAGCGTGGCATTCCCATGTCATGGACCTGGACAGTGAAGTGGAACATGCTTCTCTCTTCATGGTCCAGAGTGGCGATTGTCCGAATGGCACCCGTGCTAGAATCGATGGCAAAGTAGTTATGGGCAAACGGCTCCACGATTTGATAGACTAACATGGCATTGGCGTCTTGGTCTGCATCCGTGGCACGGATAACTAGTGGAGAATTGTCCATGGTCAAAACCACAGTGTTGACTGGGGCTGACTCGCTGACCATGCCTTTAAATTCAGCCTGTGTGAAGACTGGGGCCATGTCATTCTCATCCTTCAGGTGTATGACAAGAGTGGTGTTACTGGTTAGGCCAGCCATGTTGGTTCCCTGGATAATCAACCGGTACAGCGGCTGCTTCTCGTAGTCCAGTGTCTTCTGCGTGACCACGACCGCCGAGTTGGGGTTGATGTCAAAGGCCCCGCCCGTGTTTCCCTCTTTGATCTGATAGAAGACGGAAGACTGGCTCATTGCCGCGACCAAGCTCACGAAGCTCCCTGCTGGTGCCGTCTCACTGATCTCAGCAGACGTCTCCTTCTTGGCGAATCTGGGCGCCGCGTTATCAGAGACGGTCACGGCTATGTGGACAGTTGCCGTGGTGCTCAGCGGAGGGACTCCACTATCAGAGGCCTTCACAGCCAGTTCAAACTGGTTCTTACTGTGGCGATCCAGTTCCTTCGCGACAGTAACAGTGCCAAGGATGGGATCAATAGCAAATAAATTTGCAACATTTCCTGTTGGGAGTGAAGAGAAAAAAAAAAAGATGGATTAGCACATTAGTTCGGCTATCGATTTCTATTCTACAGAGAAATGGACAGGTTTTGTATTAAAATCTAGCTTTAATTTCAGTCTCATGAGGTGAATTAAATTAAAACTATTAAGTTATTAAAGGCCAAACAAACAGTGCCTATTACCACAATTCTGTGCAGAAACGAGACAAACAGTAGATTGCTGCTTTCAGAATGTGGATGAACACAGTAATTAAATTGTTTTTCACACTGCTGTATCCAGACAAGCAGCAGCAACCAGGGTAGTGAAGAAGCGGTGTGTTCCAGCCAGCCGGAGATCAGCCTAAGTGTACAGCTGCTACGATCGGCGACAGCCATTCCAGACATCTCAGGAATGTGGCCTCCATGAGATTTTCCCATTGTTTGGGTTTCCAGTGGCGGGGAAACACAGCTTTTCCCCGAAATTCCTAGTAGGCTGCAGCCCTAACATCAAAAGTATGTGTGCACACACACACACACACACACACACTCATTTACACGGATCCTAGTGATTGGGACCAGTACCTGACTCGATGCTGTAGCGGACCTCGGCATTGTGGCCTGTGTCTTTGTCTCGGGCCGTGACCTGCAGAACGGCGGAGCCCACGGCAGCCGTCTCAAACACACGGGCCGAATAGGAGGGGCTGGTGAAGTAAGGGGCATTGTCGTTGGCATCCTCCACCTTGACGATGACTCTCACCAGGTTCCTCTTCACTGGAATGTCCTGGTCACGGACCTGAAATGGCAGGAAGCTGCTCAGGCGCCAAACCGTACAGACTATATGGCTTTACTCCTCTGTTTGACACTGACCGTATTAGTACCAGATGACTGTAACAAACCCAAATGTCCCAAACGCAAACACATGGGCGCACATGCGTGCCGACCGGCGTACCATCACTGTGAGTGTGTGCTGCCTGGTGGTCTCATGGTCCAACCTCTCGGCAGTGAACAGGATGCCGCTCCCCGGCTCCAGCCGGAACTTCTTGAGGCTCAGTGGGTCAGTGCTGCTCAGTAGAGTGTAGGTCAGCTTGTTCTTCTCGTCCCGGTCCGCAGCATCGACCCGCAGAACCTCAGTGCCAGGTGGGGTATCCTCAGGGACGATTATCTCGTACTTGGACTGGGAGAACTGGGGCCGGTGGTTGTTGGTGTCGAAGACGCGGATCAGAACCTGTTAGGGCAAAGAGGGCTGCTGAGCATTCTGGTCTGTACCTAAAGCAGGCAGGAAGTGTGCAAACAAACAAACAAAAGTGGTATTTCCCTAAATCCGGAGACAGTGGGCTGAGAGTGCAGAGGACACCAGGTTTGTCTCTCTTACATCTCTAAACGCGCCACTCTAGAACCACCCCACGCAATCGCATCACTGTCTCGAGGGACACGTGACCCGCGTGTGACCTTTTCTAGCTCCGAAGGGCCCACAATCGCAGCCTTCATAAAAATGCTGCACATTTCCTGGCCAAATTCGGCGAGCTTCCGTCTCTTATTAGCACAGAGGATTCGGCCCTCGGATTTCAGAAAATGGATTAGGAGGCGGAAAGAAAGACATCACTGTATCACATCCCGACAGCAGTACAACCTTACCTGAGGACTTTTCTGAACACAAAAAATCAGAGGCTTTCTTTTCGCAAAATCACCAAGAGACACCAGGGGGCACTCTTCCACATTTGCTATTCACCGCATTGCCTTTTCCCCGGGCTCAGATAATCCGTGACGAACATTGTGAGCTCCTTGCCGGCTGATGAACGGCCGCTGTGCAAAGCTGCCCACATGGGCCCTACACAATGAGAGGTGGACATCCCATAATGCCTTTGCCACACAAAACGCTGGTCACTGCCGTTTTGGAGCCCCGGCTGGGGGGGTGGAGGACAGAGGGAGTGCTGTGGGACCGCTATGCTGTCAAAACTGCAGTCTATCGATGTGACATGACTGGCAATACTAGCAGTCTGTAAGGGGGAGAGGGGCCACAGGAGACGCTGGCAAGGGGGCTGCCTACAGCTTCCCAAGACCCTTATCTGCGGATCCCCATTGAACCTGCACACCCTCCCAATAGTCTCCCTCAGGAGGAGCCGGATGCCGCGATAAAGCTTCCATACGCGCCGGCCCCAAGGACAGACAGCAAGGCCTCCAGCGAGGTAGAAAGGCAGAACAGAATCGCCCACCAAAGCCACTCGGACACAGTCCAGCGCCTTTCACTTTGCGGAGATTAGACCCATCCAGGAGGCGAGGCAAGGGCCTGCTCTCAGCTCCCGTCTTTGACACTTCATTGTGCACTAAGTGCACACCTATCAAACACATCCCTGACCTGTAAAGCCAGGCCCGGCACTGTATGTTGTGTTTTGGTATGTTGGTGATGTGACGTGGCATGCTGAGGGAGGTGCAGCCAGACCTGGGACCCTCCTGTCGGGGCACTCTGTGTTGTGTTTCGGTATGTTGGTGATGTGATGTAGCATGGTGAGGGAAGTGCAGGCCAGGCATGGGAGATGGGTGACGGTGAAGGCAGTCTGGGGTTGATTATGACTTAAACAGCAAAACAAAACTAAAGACTTGAATGTAGACCTAATTCTTAAAAATAAGTTTTTACATAAAGAGAAAATAGCAAAGCAAAAAAACAAACTTTGGAGAGTATTACAGATTCTTCCTCATTTCCTCAAACATAAGAATGAGTTGCTGATTTTCCCCCCTTCAGATACAAAACAGAGCCTGCTTTTGTGCACAACGGTTTACAATTGTCACAAATCAATATTGGCTGCATAAAACATGGGCAAACACAACATAATTAAGTATACTTATTTACCCAGAAAGAAGTCGCTGCTAATTAATTTTAACATAGTGGGCACCACGACTTGTTCAGATATATACAGTGGTACCTCAGTTCTCGAACTCATTAGAACTCAAATTTCTTAAAAGTCGAACCAACAGTTCGAAAAAAAATGACCTAGAACTCGATCTGAATCTCAGAAGTCAAACCGTGACCACCGACCTAAGATAACTTTACGTGCAGGGAAATGAGTCACGCGGCACATCTCTCAGTGGAAACAAAGGGTAACGCTTCAGTCTCAGCCTCGCATTTGGTGTGATAGCATCGTGTATGTTTACACTAGCTGAATACATATATTTCGACAGTAAAAATACATTTAGACAATGAAAGACAGTAACAGCAATTATTATATAATAAAATATATTTAAAAATAAAGATTTCTTATTATTTTAATAATAATAATAAACCATTAATACATTTAATTATAATAATATTGTCGTGCCGATCGGGGACGGAAGGGAGACAAAGGCGCAGACGTCAGGGTATCAGGGAACACGGGGTTTAATTACAGGTAAGGCAGGCAAAACGCAGACCGACAATACAATGACCGGACTGGGGAAACAAAGTGAAACGCGGACTAAATAGAGAGGACTAATGACAACAACCAGAAACAGCTGATCACACGGGGATTCCACACTTTACAAATGACTGTTTTGATAAATGTGCTTAGATGTGTTTAGTACAGCATATGCTCTTCTTGTTTTATCCGGTTCATTTGGTGTTTAAATGCTAAAAAACATTTAGGTGTAATTTTTTGGGGCTGGGAACCAATGAATTGGCTTTCTATTGTTTCTTATGGGGAAAATTCGATCACAACTTGAACTTTTTAGGATTTGATCCGGAGTTCTGAGGTACCACTGTATATATAATTATGAAAACATGGCACATTTCATGCAAATCCTTTAAATGAACCAAATAGAATTCCGCCCAGTTCGTTACTAAACACGCTACAATATGTAAATATATGGACGGCTCAGTTTTACTCCCCTCAAAGTCAGATGAGCCAGGAGCCATGTTTTAGCTTCTCAAACAGCCACAAAAGAAAACTTGCTTTTGCACGCAACAGCTTACTAACACAAGCAGGTGTGCCATGAAAGACATGCCCTCCTGTGGGCTGGAAGCAGGACGACCCCCAGAAACATTAAACACACCAGTTGTGAATAAATCATACAAAATTAATAAAACAAAATGATTTAACTCATTATTCTACAATAAAACTCATGCAAAGATTTTAGAAACGATGGATCCCGAGTTCATCCCAAATTGTATCCAGTGCAAACTTTTTTAATCAGGGCAGTTGCATGCGTCATGAACTTTTATGCCGGTGCACCAATGGAAATCGGTGAATCTTACCATCCCTAGTACGGGGTTCACCAGATGCCATGTCTAACTGCAAGGAATTTGCCTGGCATGCCGGAGATACCATCACGGCCAGACTAAACAGCATGGTGAGTGAGTGTGACAAGCCGCTGGCCAGTCTCCGCACGACATGAAGGGAGGAGGAGGAAGAGGAGGAGAGGCTCTCAGGCAGCAGACACAAGCAAAAACGCGACACTGATGAGTCACTAAAGAGATAACCTGATGAGTCACCAAGAAATGCTGAAGCAATAGACGGGGTGTCCCGCCTGCCTGGGGGGGCACCCACGCTTCTGTTAGGCTCTCTGAAGAAACTGGGTCTCCTAAGCGTCATAAAAGGCCCTGAGCCGGCAGACAGGCGGTACACCAAGAAGCCAGGAAAACAGGAACGCTGCAAAGAAGCAGAGACTGCTTTCTCTCCCGCGTTGGCTCACTGCCGTAATGAACCGGCTTCTCCACGCCACAGGGCCATCAGGAGAAAGATCCGGATCAAACGGAACCTTCCACAGGCGTCACTTTTTGTCTTTTGTGACGCCGATTACCTGGGTGCTGATGGATCGGGTCCCATCAGTGGCCTCCACGGTCAGGTTGTAACTGGACCTCTGCTCCACATCCAGCGGCCGGGCCACGATGATGGTCCCGCTGCCCTTGCCCACGTCAAATCGGCTGTCCTGGTTGCCACCTGAGATGGTTCGTCGTGGATGAGGGACAGCAGAGGAAAAGTGCATCAGCACCCACTCACTGTGAACAGGCGAATCATCATGCCTGCACCACTGGAAGACCTCGCCCTTACGATCCCCTTATTTATCATGATAAACAGCTTCACTCTCGACTAAAAATAAAACCACATTAAGGACACATACAGGAATGTAGCTCATTACATAAAGTCCTTAAAGCAGGCTAGTGCACGCTGCTGGGAGGGACATCTATCAGCTTCAGTTTAGTGCTGCTCACACGGCGATTAATCATATAAAACAGCACAGTCGACAGCCCAGAGCGCCTGCTCCACTGCGAGCCACATATCTCACGGCTACGGCATCGCACGACAGACAAAGCACCATCACAACACACGGAGGAGCCAGCAGATACCTTCTGCTGTACAGTTCAGGTCACAAGCCATCTGAAAGATGGAGAATGTGTCTTTATCTGGTGTGCCTCCTTGGCGAACGCAACAAAACAAAAAAAACAAACGGAAAATTCCGGAAGAGGGGAAAGCGAAAAAGCAGAAAAACACAGGAGAGAAGAGAAAAAGACGTCTGTCAGTCAAACAGAGGCAGGTTAGGAGAAGTAGGGACAGGTGACAGAGGACATTCCAGAGCTTCTTACATGCCAAACACCATGCAGGGGGATCAGCAATGAGGGAGAATGTTCTGGGTGATTACAGCTGAGATTGTGTGCTAATCCATTAGGTGAATTTATCTTATGAGCAAAGCCTTATTAGAAGCACGGCCCTTTCCATTAATCGGCAGAAATGTGCTCCTCACCGCCCCGCCATCCCATACAGAGTGAGCGCTGGCTACCTGTGATCTCGAACCACACGGGCGTGTCTGTGGGCTCGGTGGTGATGACTCCCACCATGTGCTTCACGGGATCACTCTCCATGACGGTGAAGGAGAAAAACGACTCCTCGAAGGCCAGAGGCCGGTCGGATGGCTCTGGCTTCGGGATCCATTCGATGTGCAGCCGGCAGGTGGACGACTTCTGGGGCCGGCCGTTGTCCACAGCTTTGATCTACAGCCACACGGGAGGAGACATCAGCTTGTGTGCCACACCTGAGACCTGACCTAGTATGGGAACACCTTCAACAAAGGCCTCCATAACTGTCAGCAGGGAGACAGGCTTACCGTGAGGATGTCATACTCTCCCGCAGACGAGGACTTTTTGGAAGACACCAGGCCAGTCTTGGGCTCAATGAAGAACTTAGCCTGCTCGTCCCCTTCCTCGATGCTATATGAGATCTCGGCGTTGGGGCCCTCATCCCGGTCTGAGGCCACAACCCTGTATACGGGCTCCCGTCGAGCCGCTCTCTCTCGCTCAGGCAGCTTGATCTTGTAGATCTTCTCCAGGAAGAGCGGCCGGTTATCATTCTCATCCAGCACCTTCACGATCACCCGGACCGCTGTGGACATGGCGGGTGTCCCATGGTCTGAGACTGTGATCTGTGGGGGAGGTGGGGGGTTATAGATAAGAGGCTCCTGAAGGCTTTACCCTCTGAGCAGTAAAAGGCGACTTAGAAGCAAACGTGATATGAGTCAGAAGAACCTTCAGATACGACGACACAGGGGACAGTCTGACACCTTAAAGATACACACATACACAGGGGTGTACATTTCTGACTATTATGCATGAGCTTTACATACTGGTTAGTGATTCTCATTTTTTCAGAAGGTGACTTAAACCAGGAGAACAGCTCCCTTAACCCCACTGCTGTCTTGTACATGTAGCTCGGTCAATCAGAAAATAAACCCACGAAATTTCTAAGAAAATATGATGCACCTCAAACTCTCTCTTCACAGGTGTCCGTTAATATTTCTGTCTCAGTCTTCCAGACATGCTGAAGATCACAGCACGGAGGGAGCAGAGATGCGTGCAAGAACGAAACTCAAGTGTCATGACAAGTCAAGTCAAGTGAAGTCAAGTGAGGAGTGCTTTATCGTCAAACCATTTGTATCAGGTATACAGTGGCATGAAATCATGCCCCCCCCCCAGGACCACGGTGTGACACACAGGCAGTGAGTGCTGTAGTAGTGTATTTGTACAGAAACTTTTTGGTACAGGTCTTTCGGTTCGGTACACTTATGTACCAAACGAATGCAGCAAATGCAGAACCTTTGTGTGTTTGTGTGTTTCCCCCGAGTAACATCTGGAAAGGGGCGGATGAAGCCGCACCACTAGGCATGAGTCCTAAAGTGAAGCTGGAAGCTGTTAATGTGAATACAGTACAGATCAGGTACAGTTCGATTTTCTAAATGTGCACCTTAACGGATATTTATTTTATTTTTATTTACTCGAGAGAATATTTATTTTGATTTACTTTTAAGCAAATTTTAGTTTTTTATTAGTAGGAAGCAGCATTATTGACAGACTTTTTATTTAAGAAAGATAGTCATACTTTGTTCAGTAAACCACTGTTAAATAAAGAAAAAAAGAAGCATTTCATGTTTTGTTTCTTTTACCCCCCCATTGTACCGAAAATGTACTGAACCGTGACTTCAAAATAAAAATATAATTATATAAATTATATATAATATATAATTATAAAAAATTATAATAAATATAAATGCACATACAGAACTGTGATTTTTGTGTACCGTCGCACCCCTAACGTGCCGGGGAGGGTCTTCACAGGACTGATGACAGCATCAGCAGGCCCTAAGCAGTATCAGCTCAAACACTTCACCCAAAGCCTACAAGACTATCAAAGGAAGGGACCGAGCTGAGAGGAACAAGTGATCTTCAAGAACTGACGTCACAGGTGATGATCTGCCGCTCCACTGCCTGTTCCTTCCTAACGATACACAAGCAGCTTCTAGCCTGCAAAGCATATGGGCTGAAGACCAAGGTGCCAGCGGGACCATCTGGCGAAGCCTTCAGGAAGCGATATCTACCGGGACTTCACTCCAGGGACACTGAGCGCTTGTGCTTTGAACGGTTCCTGTTTTTGATTCCATTCGTGGCCAGTGGAATCCATACCTCACTATGACTCCAAGATCACTGAGTCATCAGCGTCGGTACCCCCTGGGGGATCCTGACCCAACTGGGGAAACTGGAGACGAGCACTCAGACAGGGTTCCATTACACAAGCCCCAGTGACAGTGGAGATCACCATCGTAACTCAGCTGATCAGCACTTTTTAAGACCGGATGTGGACCTTATGGCATGGGTGGTCTTTTTAAGAAACGAGGCGATTCCTGGAGCCTGTGCGTTGCATCCTGGGATAGGTCTACCTGGCTGTAAAGACCAAGAACAAATGTGAACCTCTCACTGTTGGGTGTTCAGACAGAGGAGCTCCCCCCCCACCCCTACCCCCCGGGACCCCTCCCCAGGAATGTCCTGTTGCTCCCAGGAGCTAAGGAGCCCCCCCCAGGGGAGGCACAGCCAACAAAGGAGTCCCGGTTGGACTCTGCCCCTCATTCAGCAGCATCTCCATGGAGACCAGGCCACGCCGGTGAAAACTGGGGCAGAAGTCACCAGCCTGCAATTAGTTGCCAGCGATTATGCTCGTCTTGAATAGAACTCAAGCCATTAACAGTGAGTCATCTTTCGCACATCGCAGGCATCTCGAATTCTGATTAATCGGGCACGCTATTATAATGGTTTTAAGCATTAGGCTAAGTGGCACACGGTGAATGTGAAGTGGTCAAAGGCGATCAAGGCCGGTGGCTCGGACACCGCGAGAGCCCAGTCGTTCTGTGGGCTCTGGTCCCTCCCACACGACGCCCTCTGCTGATTAAAAGTGTCTCTGCGGCCTCATTCAACCACAAATCACATGGGTAACTTTTATTAGCAAGTTGTGCTGCAGAGAACTGAAAAACACGTGTGTCTGAGAGAAGGGTCAGGTTAAGGCTGCGTCCCGTTACACTGTGGCTGTGGTGGGGGGTGGGAGGAGGGAACTTGACTCGCCGAAAACCAAATAATTTTACTGGACACAGCAGAAGAGCAGTGCAACGGGAAGCAATCAGTCATCACGCGGATTCCAACAGCCACAAGATCTCCGTCCACGGAAGCAGCGCTATTGATCACGGGCACAGACACTGAAATTATGCAAGCCAATATGATTTTTACAAAACAGCCTAGCAAGCAAAACAAAAATGGGAGCGACTTATTCCAAGTCTACAACGGCTCTTTAATTACAAGATTAAGTATTAAGAATCTGGCTGACGGGCATTTTCCAGTCACTAACTCTGATAATGAAGCCAGAAGAGTCTCTACATTAAGACCTCAAACCTTACCCTCCGTATACATCTCGGAAGCATGCGTTCCGGACCAACCTCTAGGCAGTAAACAAAGCTGGTCCAGTGCAGCTGTCTGGGGGTGTCTGCATGTCTGGCTCAACAGTTAAAGCTTAGAGGAGCCATGTGACTGCGGAGGGAGATCCGGACGCTTAACACACTGATGACTGCTTACCTCCAGAATGTGTTCATCCTGCTGTTCCCGGTCCAGCTTTCTTGACGTAGTGGTGACCAGCCCTGCCGACATGCGAGACAGACAAACAAGTTAGGAAACCCATGACCTAGAACCGTCTTAATGCTGCCGATGTTCAGAGCAGCTCCCAAACAGGCCTTTTAATGCAGCGATCCAGAACGTGCTGTTTGTCTAGGGCAGAGAGTGCCACTAAAAAGGAAGCAGGCAGGAAAACACAAAGTGCTCACGCTGTAAACAAAGGGACGATTTACGGCCGCTGGCCAAATGCGGCTCACGCTAAACCCTGCGGAGGGCCTTAACACCAGGGCTGTGTTTTGTGAGACCTGCTTGTCACATCCATCCAATTTATATGCAAACACGGGGCCCGTGCACTCCAGCTGCCGGGACCTGACACCGCCTCGACAAAGAATCCACCAGCAGCCCCCCCTGCACCCTGCTGCTCCTTCTTCCCCGCCTCGCCCCCACCCCCAAGCCACTCCGCAGAAATGCCCGGCCTCCTGGCGAGCTGTGCAAACAGTGTAGTCCCCCCCTCCCCCCATCCCTCACAAAGACCTGCCTGGACCGGCCTGTGATGGGCTCACACCGGCATGCCAGGTAGGCCTCGAGACGAGAGAACAAAGAAAGTGAGAGACAGAGTGTGGCGGAGGAAGCACACCCGCACACACTGCAGCCGATTTTAATTACGATTTTAAAATGGAAAGAGGAGGACGGCCTGCATTCTCACTCCCACTTTAATGGCAGGCCGGCCGGTTCCAGTGCTAACCGCGCGGCGTACTCTGGGAGCGCGCTGCCGTCTGATTAGCATAAAAAAAGGATTTCCGAAACCCAAGCCTGTACGCGGCACACATGCTGGCGACAGGAATAGCAGACCGCAGCTTTCAGAAGCTCAGAAATAGCACCAAGCCGCTGTCCCGCTGCAGAAGAAGCAGGCCGGCCCATCTGGGGCGGGCGGGAGCCCGGGCCGGGTTTCTGAAGCCTTTCCGGGGCGGCGCCATCTGGGCAGAGGGCTCTAACCACCGAGAGCGGCTCGTGCAGAAATCACACCAGGCACATCAGCCATTAGCACACGGCCGACGGTGAAGGCCAGGCCGGGAGCGGCGGATTAGCGCTAACAGCAGAGCTGCCGTCACTGGACAGCAGGAGCCACGCAGCGCTCGCACCAAATGGCCTTTGAAGTCAGCACTCACAGACAATCAGCCTGCTCTTAGCAAACATGAAACCGAAAAGACAAACTCTCAGGCAGACTGCCCAGCTTAGTCAGTGAGGGCAAACAGAAAGCACTTTTTATTTGTATATATTTTTACCTGTTTCTACATTTTCCTTTACTTCAGTAATGCTTCAGTAATGCAGTTTATCAAAATCATTTCAGCACTATGGTGATCCAGCAGGGGGCAGAGCGATTAAAGAACAACACTGGTGAAGCACCATCAGGTAGAAGCAAGATGACAAATGGAGCCTTTGTACAGTACAGCCAATTCTGCCCCCAAGAGAAACTTTCAGAAGCGAGAGGGATTGTCTCAGGACACACCCTACCACCTGGAAAGGGGAAGCTGATCCGACGTGATTTAGAGCTGAGGCGTGTTTATAAAAGAGAAAATCAGCTCAGCCCAAGGACTCCATCATTTCCAATTTGCTGGCAATGTTCCTCCCCCAGTTCCCTTAAAAAAACAGCCCAGGGCCACAATCATCTCATGCTGACGAACGTTTACCCACATCTGGCTACACTGGTATACTTACTGCGGGCCTCGCCCTCAGACACAGAGCAAAGGCAGAGTGTGCAGAGAGAGGGGAAAGGCCAGGCAGGCAGAGCGCTCTAGAAGAGGGGCACTCAGCAGCAGCTGGCCATGTGCTGTGTGTCACTGTGCTGGGAACAGGCCCACCGTTTGGGGAGTGGGGGTACGGTCTCCACAGAGAGAGAGAGAGAGAGAGAGAGAGCGAGCGAGAGAGAGACAGGGCGAGAGAGAGAGAGAGAGAGAGAGAGAGAGAGAACGTCCAGACAAGGACAAGTCTCTACTTGTTATGGAGGATGTCGAGTCGGGCACAGATTCCGTCAGGGGGCTCCTCCAGAATCTCACACAGACACACTTATAAACAGACACTCACACACACACACACACACACACACACACACGTTCACTTACATACAGGGACACAGACAAACAGAGACACACACACGCACACACACGTACACATACATACAGGGACACAGAGACACAGAGACACACACACACACGTACACATACATCCAGGGACACAGACACACAGAGACACACACACACACACACGTACACATACATACAGGGACACAGACACACACAGACACACACACACACGTACACATACATACAGGGACACAGACACATTCACACTCCCTCAAGAGGCAGGGCCAGAAATCTATTACCAGCCACCTCCAGAAACTTCCAAAAGCACCCCTGACCAAACCTCCTGCCATTGTCTAAGTGGTAGAAATGATGGAGGGAGGGACAGAGAATAACCACCACTCTGAGCTGGATGTGTTGTCTTGCAGTTCGGGGGGGGAGGGGGGGGCTTGTGGCGGTGACCCCAAAGCAAACTCAACAAGAGCAACATCTGTTCCCCCCATACTCTCCGCTTTTCAGGAGCTGCTGATGGCGTAATTAAATTAGGAAACACTTAATCACCACAAAAGCCCAACATTTATCCAGGGTGCCGTTCATCCTGCGCAGCGGAACACAGACCTCTTTATTTACCTAGACGGTAATAAGGTGTGAGGAAACGATGACTGATAATCACTAGACGATCGTTTCAGAATTGCAGCACCCCATCCTGACAGCTGGCGGGCACCACGGGGGAGCGGGCTCATTTCGGAATGCTCCTGACCCTGCACTCACACAGCCTTTTACGTCCAGAGCCCGCCAGCCGTCTGTCAAAGCTCACAGGGAACAGCAGGAAGTTGTAGACGGCAGTATCCTCTTCCCATGAGGCAGTATCCATTTCCCATGCAGCAATGTCCACTTCCCATGTGGCAGGCCCCACTTCCCATGCGGCAGGCCCCACTTCCCATGCAGCCTTCCTGCAGCTGACAGCGTCGGTGCTGCAGGAAGCTGGCATGAGGCCATGAGTAACGTGCACGTACACGCTGCCGCCGGGGGCCAGGTTTCTGCTCACCGCTCCAGGGATTAACTTCACAGCGCAAGCCCTGCTTCTCTCAAACCCAGGACATATACCTTTTCAATTTGCTACTATGGGTGTTCTGTCCTCCCAGGCAAAGTCAGAAGGGGGCAGGGAGGGCGGCCCTTATTTCGGACCAGGTATGACCGTCCCTTCAGTCTGACCCAGACCCGCACGCCCCGCTAATGTAGCAGGGCTTCATTTACTGCTTTATTTTTGCATAGCTAACCAGGTTTAACACAAGGATGCTTTCAAAAGCCAGCCACAGGCAACACCCCCAAGGTGTGACCGATACTATATAAAAATATCGAGAAGAGAGGAATTTTAAAAGAGGGTAATTCCCGATGTGGGGCTGACTGGCTGACGTAAACAGTGCTGCCGGAAAGCAGCCAATGAGCTGTCAGCACCGACGGACCACACAGCAGGTGGATAACCTCAGAGCTCTGATTCACAGAGAGGATGCCCTTGGGATGCCGTTGATATGGTCTGGAAGTTTCTGAGCCAGAGAAGCTTCCCCAGGCTCCCCCACCATTCAAACATAACTGTGTCGACTCAGTTATTAGGAATAAAACCAGTATCGTCGTCCCGGCATCACATGTGCGAACGGCTCAGGTGTGGCACGAACGCACCGCATGATATTCCATCTCACAAAACCCTGCACCTTCTCGATGGGACCCCTGGGCTGCCTCGTACCTATAGGACGCTGGTGAAGGTGGAGAACATGTCAGCACCAGGATCAAAGCCCTTTTAAAAGTGTGCAGCCTTGGGCCGCTTTTGAGGTGATGCTGAACCCCTGGTCTAGAGCCGAAGCAGGGGGTCAGCACCCTGAAAAGCCCTGATTCAGCACGTCATGGCGGAAGGGAGGGGGCTGGCCTCCAGCCTGGCGGAGCACCAGAGGGCGGCCACATCCAACGCACTTGTTTGCTCAGCAGAAACTAAAAAAACCTTTCATGTAAGAGTCAGCCCCTGGGCCCTGACACTGGGCTGGCGACACAAAGCGGCCGCTCCAGATATCAGGTGGGGGTGGGCGTTCCCCCGTGAACTTCCCAAGGTGAGGGTTGGTGTCACACTGTAGTCCCCACGGTCGCTTATGCCTTGCAGACTTCAAAAAGATGCCCATTCTCGCGGAACAATGGCCCAGAGCAGTGAGAAAAGTCACTGCCAGGATGCTAGAGCCCTTCTTGCCTAACATTAGAATGTTCTGGATCTCTGACCTGTCACCAGGAGCTCTCGCTAAATGTATCCATGCCCCGCCTCCCCCCCCCCACTGCACTCCCAGACTCCCAGCCTCCCCCTGAATAAGGGTGCTGCACTGTTTCAGCAAGACACATGCTCACTGCCGTGCCAACCAGCCCCTGCTTCAAAGCCTTGAACCCCCCTTTGAAATACCCTCGTGGGAGCTGCAAACACTGCAGCTCATTAACAAGTGGCCTGTGACTGAGCGGCCAGCCCTCTGCGCCGGCAGGCCTCCGCACTGACGAGCCGCCACACAGCTGAGCCGCCGCGCACTCAGCCCTCTGCGCCAGCAGGCCTCCACACTGATGAGCACGCCGTGCACTTCCTGTCCCAGTTTGTTTGCATTTTTTTTCCAGTTTTCATTGAATGGCTGCCAGCTTCACTGTGAAGAGCGAAGAATGATACAGAAGGAACCCTTATTTGGTCGGAAAATCCACATCACCGCTCGCTGCTGCAGATAACCGACGTTTGTTGATACAAATGCCTTGAAATACAGATCCCAGAGTTCCACGAAAGGTTACAGCACAAAAGGACACGTTGGCAGCTTCTCCATAAGAAACTGGGCACTTCACGGCTGGGAGGATCAACAGATGCAGCCCACGCTGGTAGGACCTTAATCATAAGGCATGCAGAAACCAAAGAAAAGTCAAGCAGCACCATTTACCAGACACTGAGGCTTCAGTCTCACGTCTTGGTGCTGCTGAGTTTCCCACTTGGGGACAGTGGCACACCAAGCTCAGGGAACAGCCTTAACCCACTGACATACCCTGCACCCAGCTGTGTCCCTAGAGAAAAGGAGGACTCACCTGTCTTGGGGTCGATGTCAAAGAAGCCCTGAGGGTTTCCACTGGTGATCTTGTAGGTCAGCTTGTTCTGGGAGCTGGTGTCCGGGTCCCAGGCTTGCACCTGGATGACGGACACGTTCTTGGGGGAGTTCTCCGGCACGCTCGGGAAGTAGATAGGCTCCAAGGTCTGTGGTGCGTTGTCGTTGACGTCCTGTACTTGGATGTAAACCTCCACGAAAGAGGAGAGGGGCACCACCCCCTGGTCAGTGGCGTACACTGTCAGCCAGTAGTGTGGTGTGGTCTCATGGTCCAGGAGCTCCTGGGTCCGGATCACACCTGGGAAAACAAGCCAGCGTTCAGCTCTCTCCGTGGCGGTAAGATCTTAATGAGTTCTAGTGCCAACCATCTACTTACTGGCCAAGGAATACAATAAATCAATTCAGCTATAAACGATTTACCTGCTTTAAAAAAATCGAATGAACATTTGAACTACGAGGCTCTGCTTTCAGCCTTATTGGCAGGATCGTTACGGCAGGCCTGAAAGCCGATTCCGTAGTGTGGCCTCGTCCCGCATTTCAGACCAGCTTCAGGCGAGGGTTCAACACCTTCAAGTCAAAGACCTGGGCGGTGTAGGCCCTGCTGGGCTCCGGAGACGGGGCCGACCGCACTCGTTCCTGGGCGTCGTCTTACTCCCAGAGCCCCCCAGCTTTGTGCTGCCTCCAAGCCGGCGACTCGCATTGCCCGCTGCCCCCCAGGGATCATTCATACGATCCAGCAACCACTCATTCCTGCCTATTGTTCACCCTTCCTGCTTTACCAGCCATCCCCCCCCAATAGGTGCTCCTCCGCAGGGAAGCCAACCAAGCAGCATCAGATATCCACCACCCCCCCTCCAAAAAATAAACTGACATTTCCTTCAGGGGTGTAAGGCTGTAAGAGATCTTTTGTGGTTTCTCCAACATAATATAGGTACTGCCGAAATATCAATATCAAGGCTGCTAACGGGGCAGCACACAATGTAATTTTTTGTCTGTGCGAAACTTAAGGTCTGCGTGTGGGTGGGGGAGGGGCCCAGGTCGCTTCAGTCTGTGAAGCGTGAGGGGTGGGGGGGTGGGGGTCCGACGGCTGGATCTGGCCAGAGAGTTAGGTATTTTGACTGGAACACCCCAGGGGGGTCGAATACCCGTCCCCGTGATGTTCCGCTGTGGGATTTTTACATTTTTAACGTACCCATCTAGGACACCATGGAGACAACCGTTAGAGGACAAGTGACAGTGGGGGGATGGGGGGGGGACGAGGACACAAAGGGAAAGGCCGTGGTCTCTCCTTAACGACAGGGAGGAATGCAGAGTATCCATGTACAGTTACAGTGCATAAATGGGGGGGGGGGGGGGGGGGGATATTTCACACAGCATATCTGTCCTGGAGGGCAGCCCCCATTTTGGTGGAAAAGAGGCAGGACCAGGCATCCATTTTGTTGTCAGACATAATGAGTCAGGTTTTTCTCAGATCGTTTTTTTCCTGCGGTTGCAGGGAAGAGTAAAGTGAGACCAGGAGCTCAGCCCAGAGCTGCATCAGCCACACACTCTGGTGCTTCTACCTGCCTTCTGAAGCCGAGCCTCTTATAGCTCACCAGAGACAACGTCTGCCTTACTACCTCGCTAACAACAGAATGCAGACCCACTCAGTATTCACCCGTTACTAGGGGTGCACCGATATTTTTGGCCAATATAGCTTTTTGTCTAATCCCACAATACCGATCATCGATACGTGTAACCAGCTGACCTCAGCACTCCACAGATATGTAGTCAAACTGCTGTTGGTGACGATATTTCTTAAGATCCCATACGGTGTGCAGCGACAACATCAGATAATGCAGACAGTCAGGGAAGTAGGGTCGACTTGGGAAACTGTAGCGAGTGTCTAATTGCTGAATGAGTTCACAAAATCCCTTAGTCTTCCACTAGGGGAAAAGGCTGATTATCAGTGCAATCATCTTCATTATTTTGGTAGGTGTGTTTCTGGCTCTGAAGTCTAAATATCGGCCGGCGATATCAGCTATGATGATGCTGATGTCTTGGTCAGCCAATACCGATATGTTACCCAACGTATTGTGCGTCTCTTCCCGTTACCCCCTCTGGTACTGGGACCAGAAGCTCAGGAACACAAGAAGAGCAGCCGGAGAAAGCGGACTTTCAGGCTGCGTTGACTGAACACAAACTGGGCTGTGAGGTGGCAGCTTTCTGGCTCTCTCTATGCTGCAGGGGGCTTGGCAGACCGGCCACCCACACAGGAGATGCAGCAAAAGGAGAAGCAGGGCTTTCAAAGCGGCCTCCTCGCCTACCAGAGCCCAGCCGGATGCCCAACACCTGAACGGACCTCCTAATTCTGTAAGAGATCGTGGAAAAGCTGTGCTGGAACGTCAGGCTGAATTTTATTTAAGTGAAAGGGAAAGGGGGGGAGTTTCGGGGGATAAACACAGTACTGTTCATGAGATGTGGAGCTTAATAGCATTCCTCCAGCGAAAGAGCAAAACGGACACTTATTAATCCTGGAAGGAGAAATGGATTGTGGGGCCAGAAAGCAGATTAGGGTTTATCCCGGCTACTGAGGGCCCGGAAAGCTGTCCAGGAGATACGCATCATCTTTCTGGCGCACAAGCGCAGGACGAATGGTCAAGGAGGGCACCTCAGGGTGGCTTTTGAAGAACAACAGAATTCCCTCCCCCAGACCTGCCTGGCCCCACCCCGGCAGGCTTGATGAAGTTCAGAGCCCATGGCAAGTGCACCCTTTGTAGGTTAATTTCCAGCGTGCTCACTGGAGCAGTGAAGAGGCTATTAAGGTTGGTTCTGTTGGCTGGCGAGCCGCTTCTCGGCCTCTAGAGGAGTGCTCTGTTCAACAGGCAAAGCATTCAGCTGCCTTCTTAGGTCTTCTGCTCCAGGCTGACATGAACTTTCTCATCAACCATCCCCCCCCCCCCCCCCCCCCCGCTCCCCGCCCCCCTAGCTCTTCCCAGGCACCGATCGCTGAAATGCTTCAAATTCCACAGTGGAGGGAGAGCACAACGGAAAAAGGGGGAAGTAACTGCTGAAAGCAAACACCCCCACTGTAACGTCTGCGATTTTCCACAGCAGGACCCAGTGCTAAAGGCTAGCAAATCCCTCGCTCAGGTGCGTGGCTCTGACTTTTAAGGAATAAGGCCCCGCTTTGTCTTCATTACCCTGACAGACAAGCAGGAGAATGAGGCACACATGGACGTGTTATTCAGATACAGAGCGACCTTCTTCCAAAGGTGTGATAAAGTCCTTTCCTCATCAGGAATCTAATCAGGCTGTAAATTGCTTGCATCCTGTCACACCCCAGGTGTGGTGATGGCTCTGGAAAAGCAGCCGCTATCTGCACGGCGGCATAAATCCCAGAAAATAGCTTCCAAATAACTGCATGGTAATTTAGCAAACAGGATGGAGCTCACAAAAGCCCTTATCAGCTGTGTCACGGGTCAGAAACCTGGGGCTTTATAAGTGACTAAGTCTGCTTTCGCCCATCAGTTTGCAGCACGGTTGCCACCAACAAACTCAGCCGTCTGCACAAACCATAACGTCACGTTCAAAGTACCACTTTAATGACTTATTAGGTCCACGTTCCTCCATCAAACCCATTTTGCAGTCAGAATCTTACCACGGCGGGATAAGCACAGCCAGTGACAATGCATTAATGCATCATTAACAATATAGATCTGCAACCAAAACACAGACACCTCAAAAAGCTTGAAGAAATTCCAAAATATTTTGGTTGGAGAACAGAAAAAAAAATGAAAGACTCTATTCAGCGTTTGAATGGAGGGTTATGGGAGCTCTGCTGGTTTTAGCCCATTAATTCCAGTCCAGGAATCCTATTGGGACGAGCCCAGAGCCCAGGCATTGTCACCATGCTGGATGTTATTTCAGACCCTCCAGAGCACGGCTATGCACGACGGCACCATTTCAACCACATTATCCAAGGTCAGATACAGTCCGGCCTCCCGTCAGCTCCCTGACTCCCTGGCCCTCAGCCGCGTCACGCCTCAGCCACCAGGCATTCCGGGCAAAAGTGGCAGCCCTAACTAAACCTCTCGAGAAGACCAAAATGAGAATCCCTTAGGGTCTAAAAGCAGCAACACAAACCTGAGGAACCAAATATCCTCCTTGCACCAAACATTGATCCTTGCTAAACAGTAGATTGTTATACTTGCAGGCAATCAACACACTGTGCCTTCTGCCTTGGGTCAACAATGCTTCGGGGTCAGAAGTCTGCTCAAAAAAGACAGACACTACGGCACCTCTGACCACCAACCTACAGAAGGCCACAGGGTCGGAGAGGAATCTGACTTCCTGAAATACTACAGTGCTTCAATGTTTACAGTTGCTTCAATGTTTCAACGGCTAGTTGACTTGGATTAAAGTAACAGATTGCTGAGGACCCAAATCATAAATTTATTTCCAGTGAATGCTAAGACATCCAGCTGAGATCCCAGATCAGAACTCGGGTTTAGATCTAGCTCCTTACAAAGATGGATTGCAGAATTGAACACGCACACCAAAAAAAAAAATAAAAAATTAAATTAAATTTCCAGTGCTAAAGAATGTCGGCAGCACGTCTGTGTTCCTCTGTGACTCTCAAGCTGTTCGGGAGTCATTTCTGGGTTCACCTCTAACCCCAAAGCAAAACATAAGAAATCTGTCACGAGTTCTCGGCCCAGGCAAAAACAAAGCACCTGCTACACCTAAGAACATCTAGAAATGACTAAACTTCAGCTGACCTTACTCTTCAGGGGAAATACCTTCTGATAAATTGCTACCTCTCCAAGCTAGAATACCAACCAACCACCTGGCTAAAATTGCAGGTACCCTCCCGTAGACCGTAATGTACAAGCAATAACGTTTTGACCATTCGACCCATCAGATCGCTAACCTGCCAAAAACCTAACAGTACTGCCTGATTTAACATGGCTAGCAGACAGCAGCTTGAGGAGTTTAAAAATTACTTGGTGACTGAGCAAGCAAACAATTTTATCTGGGGAAAGCGTACTTTTTCCATCTCGCACCCCACAATCAGAAAGAACTCCAGCTCTCTCCACATTCCTAGCTTGGGTCGCCCAGGCAACCTCACTGAAGCAAACACTACTTAGAGCAGTGTGTTCTTTAGAGTTTGCGGAAGAAGTCACACTTCTGCTCCAGCTTGGGTGTATAAAAGAAAAGTGTGATCGGGGAGGCGGGTATTTTGAGCCCATCAATCTGCTGGAAAGGCCGTGAGGTCGTCTGGGATCTCGGCACAGCCAAACACGGGCAACACAAACCGCCGGGTGCATACTTCAGCTATCTGACATCGTCACGAATCGGCCAGCCGTGCTGAAAACAGGAAGGGCACTCCTGAGGGCACCCGGGCTTTAGAAGAAGAACGCGGAATGCTGAGACTTGCTTGTTGTGCATCAAGCTGTTTCTCTTACACCCTACAAAGGCCCCTTTCAAGGCTTCGTCTGTGAGACAATGCATGGCAGAAGGGCAGCGCATAAATTACACTCAGAGCGTGTGTGCGAGGCGGGACCCCGGAGAATGCCGTTCTCAACGCTTTCCCAAAGACCCGCCAGCCAGCTCAAACGTGTGCATGCGTGCATGGATTACTCTACAGGTAATGTTTCCTAAACAGCACGAAGCGCCTTACAGTAGCTCCATCATAAAGATTAGGCTCCAAGAGCGACAGGCCCACGAGGGGTTAAGTCGCCAGGCATGTCAGCATTCCAGCAAAAAAAGGGCGACAATCAGCCAGGCAGCTCGTGCCGAAAAAAGGCAGCCGCCAGGAAAATAAATATCACAATGTAATAACATCCCCAGAATGACTTTCAATTAGGCTCATTTTAGTTTAATGCACAATAACGAAGGAACCAACCTTAATTAAAGATGAGGGATGGAACATAAAATTCCAGTCGTCCCTCTAAGACACACACGGGGGGGGGGGGGGGGAGGTTGGGGGTGCGACTCAGCCGTCCTCGTAAATGAAAGCAATCGCTGGTGGGGGGAGGGAGGAGGTAAAGATCAAATGAAAAAGAATCTTAATTGAGCACAGAAAAGATCACACTGTACCCTGACCCTAGAAGGCATAAGTCAGTCCCCTTTGTGCAAATACAGACCTAATTAATTACCTAATTTTCTTTCCGCCATATAATATAATCAAATTCTCCTGTGTACCCCTACACGGCTGCTGCTAACAGCCGGCTTCCTTTACACGGCCCAGGCTGTATGAGTCGGGACAGCGGCATGCCTTCCTGTCCTGGGCACACAGAACCCCCATTAACTCAATTACCCCAAACACGTTGTCCGGCAACCAGCAAAGCCAAAATTAGTTTGGCCTGTGCGCACTACCTCACCAGCTCTCCATATGTCCCCCTATTTTTTCAGCGTCTCTGAGGCCTGCTGACAAAGACGGCTCCTGCTTGTGTGACTCACAGACGGCGCCGACGACGCAAGCTCTCAAACTGCCTCGGAGAAGGCAACCGTTGCAAGAAAGTTGAGTTTATCATTAACGCCATTAGCGTTTATTTTTACAGACACATCTAGGAGATCTGGGATTTTGCACAAAGACTTTCCAGCAAAGGAAAAACTGGTTTGACACACAGCAGGGGAAAAAAAAAAAACCAACACAAGCACAGCCTCTGCCTGCAAATGGAAGGCAGCCTTCAAAGCACGCAGCTAATCTCCGTCTCACATTCCACGCTGCCACCCCTACTTTTATGAGCTCTCAAAGTCTGCAGAGAGAGAAAATAAAGTTTATAAATAAAAAGGACACACATGACACAAGAAAGGCAAGGAGGGGAAGGGCCAGGCGCTGCAAAGCAAAGCAACAGCCACAGCTGTGTGCAGTCTGCCTCTCAGTGCCCTGTCATCCCGGGAAATAAATAAATCCGAAACCTTTAGCGTTTAAGGGCTGCGGAGTGTGGAGGTGGCGGTGTGCCTCCCGGAATCCGTACTGATCCCTTTTCTCTTTCCTCCCCAGACTCAGAAAGCTCACCTACAGCTCTGATTATTTCGTGGGGTGGGTGGGGGGTTGGGAGGCAGTCCTGCAGCCACATGTGGTAACCTCATACCCAACTGCCCTCCCTGTTCCCAGGGGAGCTACTGCCTTGGGCATATTTGGTTTGCGACCAACTCTGGCTGTGTTGATAACAATGGGGGCTCCATATGATGAATCACCCGGGGATGCAGGGTGGGGGTGGGCAGGGGATGTAGATGTTCAGGCCAATACCTCCGCACCATTTTGAAGCACCAACGGCGTCAACTTTGCCTGGTTTCAAAAGCTACCAAACCGGAATGTCAGCACCACCGAGGACCTCCAGTCCAGCAAGGCCACGGCACATTTAACATGTGGCGTACGTCACAAAGAGCTGCTCCGGCTCACCAGAATTATGGAAACAATTACAGAACATCTATCGAATTTGGCGTCAGTGTCGGAGTATGATACGGCTACAACAGCAGGCGAGATTAAAAATCTCTCCTGCTTCAAGTTTTAAATCCACTTAAGGACTAAACTAACATTGTGGATCGGGCCCCAGTTGTGTCCAATTGTTTTATTCTGTGTCTAAACAAAAGAAAGAAAGGAAGGGGGAAAAGTTAATGAGCATGCAGGACCCTAATAAGGCAGTAAAGAGGAATGGCTATCAGCCGGATCTGCACAATGGACAACAGATGGTTGGAGTGTAGAGCGCTTTGAGGTAGCTTGTCCTGTCCCAGCACGTTTACCCCCCACCCCCGGCTCCCCCCACCAGTTTAGATCTGCCGCTACTTATTTTCTCCTCTTAACAACAGCGTGCATCTTCCAAGACTATATACGAGCCAGAGCTGCGCACAAAAGAAAAATTCACCTCAAGACTTTATTGTGAAAATCTGGGCTTCACCATGAATGAGGTCTATATGCAGCAGCTGTTATTCGGTTCCGTGATTTCACAGTTTTACTGACAGGTCTGTAAAAATCAGTCGAAAAAACTGCACACAGGAGGAGAGGGCTGACACTGGCCAGGCACCACAGACGCCATGGAAACACCATGGAAAGCTGGAATTAAGGAGGTCACTCATTCAAGGAAACTCAAAACAGCTTTAACAGTCCCGATTCTTCGCTATTCTCAACACACTCTCACCATCCAGGACAAATGAGAAGGATTGACTGAAACTGCCATTGCAAAATGACTCACACCAGCACCGAAAGCATGGAGAATGCTCTTTATAAGAAATTTAACTGCAAAAGTAGATTATTTAATGTAGTTCAACTAATGTGAATCATTCAATATCCAAAACAACCATAAAAAATCCCATCACCCCACATTCCAATGGACTCCCAAAGCAACCTGTCTGGAATAAGTCAGTCTCCGAGACAGCTGGTCTGTCTGCCAGAGCTATCAACTGTCTGGTCCTCCAGGAAAACAGCAGGCAAGGGGGGAAAAAAATCAGGAAGTCTCTCACCTCTGACAGTTGCACCAATACAAAAGAGGTCTACTCTACCCGCAGACGTTGAGTAGTGGTCTAATATTTCTGGCTTCCAACTTTTTCTGGCTGCGGTCTTAACAACACAATCACATTTCCATGTGTGGACACAGATGCACACACATACAGTCTACATAGATCTATGCACACTGGATATCATTTGGATTCAACTAAAAGAAAAACTTACCAGTTTCTTCATCGATGGCGAACACCCCAAGTCCCGTTCCATCACGAATGGAGTACCTTACTTCCCCATCTCTGCCCTTGTCTTCATCGTGAGCTGTCACTTTCATAACCGAGGTGCCAATGGGAGCGTCCTCCTTGATGGATCCCTTGTCCACAAAGGCGGGGAACAAAGGGCGGTAGAGGTTCTCATTCACATCCACGATGTCCACTTCAATGTGACAGGTGGAGGATAAAGATACAGGTCTGCCTTTGTCCTTGGCCCGTGCCGTGAGATTATAGACCTGCTTCTTCTCATAATCCAAGTTTTTCACAATACGCACAGCTCCACTAAGCTTGTCCACCTCAAAGTTTCCATCCCCATTATCAGTCAGACTGTAACGGACCTGACTGGACGGGCCAACATCAGGGTCGTAGGCTTCCAGCCAAAGCACTACTGTGCCAACTGGGAGGTCTTCCCGAACTTTGACTCTGTAGTTTGGAGGGATGAATTTCGGCGGGTTGTCATTGATGTCCTCCAGGACCACCTTCAGAGTCACCGTTGTTATCAGCTGGGGTTCGTCGATAGCCTGATCCTGTGCAGCTATTTTCAAAGTATACACTGGATGGGTCTCACGGTCCAGCGGGCTCTTCACCTTCACCACACCAGTCTGTTCATTGATGGCAAAGTGCCCAGTGTCAGCTACCAGCGAGTACCTGACCTCCCCGTTGGCACCCAGATCTTTATCAGTAGCCTCAACTTGAATAATATCAGTACCAGGCGCTGTGTTTTCGCTAATTTCAATGGAATAACTGTCTTGCAGGAACACTGGGCTGTTGTCATTTGCATCCAGGATGTTGACATCCAGGAGACGGGAAGAGGACTTCTGAGGGATTCCCAGATCGTACACTGTTACGTTAAGTGTGTAGTGATCTGATGTCTCCCTGTCCAGCGGCGCATACACCTGAAGCCAGCCAGTCTCCATGTCAATAACAAATCGACTCTCTGCATTCCCGCCGGAAATCACATAAACCAGTTTTCCATTGAACCCACTATCTGCATCAGAGGCATTCATCAGGACAAGTCGGGCGCCTACAGGAAGATCTTCTCTGATCTTGATAACACTGGGAAAGGAGTCCAAAAAATGTGGTGCAAAGCGGTTAGTGGTGTGTATGTCTACAAAGCTATCTTCAGGCTCCACCTGACTGTGGATCTTGCTTCCCTGGAGCAGCTTCTCCGCCAGCATGGCAGCGACCCCAGTGTCAATACATTTCAGCTGGACTGGTTTCCGAGCTGTAATGACACTGATGTTCATGATCATGGGTGGAGTGACGTTTTCACCATCCGTGGCAGTGATCTGTAAGCTATGAAAAGATACTTTCGTGCCCTCTCCTTCATTTAAGGACTGCTTTAGGGAGATCACACCAGAATTTGGATTCAAGTCAAAAAGCCCAAGGCTGTTGCCTGACTTTATTTCGTATCGTACTAACTGTAGCTCGTCCGCATCAATGGCAGACACTGTAGTTATCTGATCACCAACTGCATGGTCTCTCGCCATCGTAACTTCGCAGTCAATGTTTTCAAAGAGAGGGTTGTTGTCATTCAGGTTGTTCAGAATGATTGTTACAGGGACCTCTACTTCACGACGAAAAGGGGATCCCCAATCCGATGCCCTAACTCTCAACTTGTAAATTCTCGGCATAAGCTCATAGTCTAGATCTTCGGAGGTGCTAATGACACCAGTGAAGTAGTCTATAGAAAACGGTAGAGGGTTGGCATTGGCAACGCTGTAGGTCACATAACCGTTTTCACCACTATCAAGGTCCTTAGCGCTAACAGTTAGCACACTAGATCCAACTGGCGTGTGCTCATCAACACTGGCTTCGTAAGAGGGCTGGAGGAACTCCGGGGGGTTGTTATTCACATCAATTACGTCAATGATGACCTTCGTGGAGGCCTTGCCATCACTAGTGACAACTTCAAGCTCAAAACTGGGCGCATAGTCTGCCCGAATAGCCCCAGTCGTTGTAATCAGGCCTGTGTTTGGATTTATGGCAAACTGGTTTTTCTCCATCTTATACTTGAATGCATACTTCAACTGGGGATAACTAGGCACAGCTTTGACCATTACCACAGGAGTGTGAACTGGGGCAAACTCACTGAGGCTGACCCTATAAGTTTCCTTTTCAAATTTAGGTGGTCCTACTTTAAAGTGGGGAGATATCACGTGGACGACTTTAGCAGCAGAGAACTGGGGGGGGTTTCCTTTATCCTTGGCCTGCAAAGTGAGATTGTATCCATAGGGCTGGCTGTCCCAGTCCACATCCTTCACTGCTTTAATCTTATACTCTTTGCTCCCGGGGATGGTCCTCATGGCCCTAAATTGTTGCAGAGGGTCGCCTGCCACAACAGACAGTGACGCAATTTCCCCATTTGGTCCCTGGTCATCATCCTCCACTGTCACTATGGCATATGTGGGGTCCCCATCACCGTCTGAGGGGGTCAGTGGGACGGCTGTTATAACAGGGGCATGTTCGTTGGCCGGCTCCACCCGTACAGTCAACCTGGCTGTGCTGCTGAAACCGCTGCTCCCATAAAGCTTCATACCACGGTCTACTGCCAGCACCTCCAGCTCATAGAGCCGGGACTCTGACTGGTCCAGGCGGCCCGTCAGCGTCACCACGCCACTGGTGGGATGGACAGCGAACATGTCCGTCCACTCCCTGAAGCTATAGTAATACTCGCCATTGGTGCCCACATCAGCATCCGTGGCTGTGACTCTCGCCACACTGGTCCTCATAGGTGTGTTCTCAGGGAGGGAGATGCTGTAGGAGGTGGGGGAGAACAGGGGCCGCAGGTCGTTGGTGTCAAGCACCTGGACTCGAACTTTTGTGCGAGCCTCAGCGCTGGTGGTGCGTTCAAATGCCTTGACCGTAAGCACATAGTGGTCTTTAACCTCCCGGTTAAGAATGGCTGTGCTGCCACCTTTTGTCCTGATGCGCAAGAAACAGAAATCACCCACCACATGCTCCTCTGCTTTGAAGAGGCTCTCCGTATCACCAGATACTATTTTGTATCGCACCTCCCAAGAAGGGTCTATGTTGTAGACGCCCATTTTGACTGGGCTTTCCAGGTAGGTCTTAGCAGCGGAATTCTCAAATATGGAGGCTTGGTAGGCGGGGTGTGTGAACTGCAGGACTGATGTAGGTTCCATGCCCTGGTTCCCCACGCAGCCAGAGAGGAGAGCCAACAGGGTGAGGCCCAGCGACATCAAGAGCTTCCCCATGATGCCACAATCTGCTTTGCTGCGACACCTACAACACAACAGGAAAGAGAAGACAAATGCTTTAGGAACTAAAAGAAATAGCAGGTACTGACCAAATTGAAGCTGCTGAAGGCACACAACACTGCAGTTTTTCATTTCTCTTTAATTAAACTTAAAAAGTGACTGCACACACCATTCAACTACACAAGCCTTCTCAATGGGGGAGGGAGTGGGGGCCTCCTATTGAAGTTTATTTACACGAGGCGACAAGGAACTTCCATCAAGTCAATGCCGGGGACAGTTGTTCAAACAGGAGTCAGGTTTCACTGATGGGGGATGGGCAGGGGGGTAATTTCTTACATTACCCTGAGCTTCGCTGAACACTTTCTTTTGAGAATGGGACAAGTAATGGCCAGGCTGAATAGAGGGAGCAGTCTCTGGGGACACCATCCAGAAGCATGAGGGAGCCCCACTTTAACTCGACTTCAATTTGCATCTCGCCGCAAGACAAATGGTGGTGTGCAAATAGTTCAAGAGAAAATTGCAACAACAAAAAAAAAAAAAACCCTGTATCCTTCCCAACCTCCATAAGTTTTGCTCCCATGTTATTCCTGTACTTTGTTCTTCCAAAGAATAAGACTTAAGCTTGAGGCGTTTAACACCTGAATGGTAACGAAGCTTAGAATTACTTCATGACCTGTTGTAGGTCAAGGAAAGCCACTTCAAAGTAAAGATCTGCAGATTTGAAAATCCCTTTGTTACACTTAAATTGCATATCTCCCACATTCTTTGATCTGTGATGCATTATGCAAAATTCCAAATCATGAGTGTAAAGTGTATCTCCCCATCTCAGAATCCCAACTTCAGAGCAGAATGCCACGTTTGCACACCAAGCACGCGACACTGACTTATGTTTTCATGTCAGTCATTCAACCGGAACCTTCTTCTTGCAAATGCAGCAGACGGAGCTCAGTACCTGAAGCGATGGAGCAAAGACCTCCAGTAATGGGACATGTAGTCCAGGGGGTCTTTTCAAACGACGCCTGCTGCAAGCCATAACCCAAGAGTAAATGTTCCTCATTTAAAGAACAAACACGTTTTTAGGGTCAAGATGCATACATTCAGATTGAATGCATTCAAATTCCGATGTCATATTGAAGGTATGCAGCAGAATATGACACTTATGAGATGCTGTGATAAGTCCCAGAAACATAATTATTGTTATTGTGTCCCTGCGGCAAAACCACAGCCGGAGCCAGAGCCGACCTGGGGCCAGAATGGGGCGCGGCTCTAATGTTAACCGTGTGTGTGTGCGCCGTGCGCAAGTGTGTGCCCCGGGGGCCCGGAAAAACAGCAGGAGGGACCTCAGGAAGGTCTGCTCTTCCAGAGCTAAAGAAGCTGGCTTTAGAGGGTGAAGAAACAAAGGTGGACTGTGGAAGTGGAGACTTACAAAGTACAAATGAGACAAAAAGAAATGCAGGCATTTTAAAAACTAGCCTGGCATCACTTTAGAGATGTAGTGAAAGAGAAGCACTCAGACTGACTGTGTAAATCTGTGTTTAAAACGGAACGCCCCCCGTCGGGACTAATTTCCATTCAGTTCACGTAGACCGTGTGCTGCCTTGAGAGAGCAAAATTATACGCACTTTAAAACAGGAAAAAATCACAAAAAGGAATATCTGAATGAAATTCGGGCTGTGTGCGCAGATGGTTTTAAGGTAAAACGCGTTTCCCTCGCACTTTTATGAAAACTCCCGAGACTGTAACTTCTCAGTCAAAGGGGGCTCCGGTCGTAGACCTACAAAGCAACTTTTTCTAAAGCACGCTATCGCTAAAACCTGGAGAACCAAGCCGAATGGAGTCGAAACAAAGCAAGCATTCCAATGTCGTGTTTGTACCCCCAGCCCACCTTTACGTACCCTCTCCGGTTCTAATGTCCGCCTTTAGTTACCATTTCGCCAAGTTCGGGGGTCTCCCGGCGCGGCGCGGCCAGCGCGTGTATCAGTCCTTCCCTCGCTCTAGTCCGGCCGTATCTCTCCGCGCTAAGAGCTACCGGCCCGGATCTACTTACAGCTGGCATGAAGATAAAAAGACCTTTGCTTCTGTCTTACTTTGCACATTTGGAATAAAAGGCTATGCCTTTTTAATATAAGTATAGATTTAATGTGGTATGCCTTATGTTTGTTTAATAAACCCTATCCGGCGAAGGAATGCAATATCCTTCACCAGTGAGAATAACATGTTTAAAATGCTCTATTTTTAAACGGAAAATAAAATATGTCGTATCTGAATTTTAGGGCTTTATATTGACATAAATTCCACATTATATATGTAATAATTTTACATTTCTCATATAATCATACCGTGTACGCATTCGGTACAAATCAAATACTCTACATGAACTGCCTTCGCCTTTATCTAAACAGGTTTACACTTAACAGAACTTTTTTCCTAAGCTTATTGTTCTGGGTACCGGTTCACATCTACTCGGGTTCAGCCCAGAGTCCTGATTGAAAAACGCAGGGGTTTTATTACCAAAAAGTATTTTCCAAACCCACGTCCATGTGCCGCACTTTTCTCCTAAATAAAATGGGCAAACGACAGAAAGGCGCACAGCCTCGTGTTGGAGGAGGGGGTCTGGTCGAACTGCGGGGGTCCGTTTTAAACTGTACAACCGCTTTTTCTGACCCAAATCAAACGCCAAAACCCGATATCTCTGTCCCGTGTGATTTCTTCGTGTCATCTTCCTTTTCCGTTAATAAGTATATTTCACGGGGTCATCAAAAGCACCGACGACTTCACGATAAACTTTGTTTCCAGCTGACTTTGAAGGGACCCGGATCCATTACTGACCGGACCCTTGGCTGCTTTGCGTGTTTGCAACATATTAACAAAAAAGACACAAAATCTTAAAAGCACTAAAACCGCACAGCGACGAGTGGTATGGCATTGTATCCCGCACCATATCGGTACAGATGGCGCTCTCTCACTGGATTTTTATGGATTCCCAATTCCAGTTTTCTTCTTAACACTACGATCCTTAGGCTACTTTTGAATTAAATTAAGGTCATATGTAATTCTCAACGGATATTAACGCTTCTTGCCCACATACATAAAACCCACATGTAACGATGTACGGCTTCAGCGCGATCCGAGGTTGCCTGAAAACTCAGCGCGATGAGATAAATATCGCACCGATGTGATTTTATATCTGGAAATGTTTGTACTTATTACAGGAATGAGTGAAAGCGCACCGCCTTCATTGTTAGGACAAAATTAGGTAGTCGCGGCACATGGTATCAGTTCTGCAGGAACCATGCCTCCTTCCCCGACACTTCACACTTACCAGATCTGCCTGGACGTAGGATGCCGCTGAGTCCAAAAAGCAGTTCAGATAAATCCCCAGAAATGTTGGCGAATTTTACACGGGGACATTTTGCTCCCAGACACACTAGGATAAATAAAAAGTCAGAGGCATTCACGATTGCGTCCAGCGGTTCCTCATCAGTCACATTTCACATTTCTTCCCATCTGCACCGAAGGCACATCTCGCTGCCCCCGCGGGGTCTGGTGCGCCTGATTCCGGCCGCTGCGCAGCGCCAGGTCCTGGCCGATCCGCCGTACAACAGCGCTACTGTTCCCTCGCCGGGACGCCTGGGCTTAGGGCCGTGACGTAGCCGAGCTCCAACTCCGCTCTCTCTCCTCTTTCTTTCAACGTCCAACCCTCGGAGAGCGAAGGAACGACGCCTCCTGATTTTCCAGGCGTGTTAGTATCACGACTCGCAAATTCTTCGTCCTGCACTTGCAGGGTTTCACCTTTCCTGCTGCATCCTTAAGCAATGTCCATGCGTGGGATGATTAATTTCAATCCAGTCCGATGTGAACACAGAAACGTTCATCTGTCACAAACACACACTCGGAAATATTATTCAGAACAAATGTATGGCCAAACACACCCTTAAAGGTGGTTTATGAACGCGTGGTCACGTTTGAATGTGGAACTATTACGGATGGGCAGAATTTTTAAGTACACGAACATTTATCAAAAGAAAAATGTATTTTGCGCTGATGATTTGATGATTCCAGGTAAACGCATCGACGTTACGCCTGCGCTGGGACGGGGTGCGCCGACGTCGACCCTCGCTCGCTTGGCATTCCGTTGCTCATCTGACCACCGTGTTCTGGATTTACGGCTTAAGAGGGGATGTGCCGAGCCCCCGAAGCGGGTAATTTAGTGAAACCTATCCGCATTACAGTAAAGACTATTAAGACAATTCTGTGTGAGCTGCAGGGCTGGTCTGCTTTTGCCAGGAGCGTTCTGAGACACACTGCAGGCTTCTCCCAGCTCTTGTCCATTCTCCTCTGCACACCTGTCCAAATGAGGAGGTGACACTCACCCTAATGTGGGAGATATCCACCTTCCGTTTCGGAATCCTGTTAGAGCGATTCTGCTCTGCACTGTTGCAGCTGTCTCTCGTTATACGACCTCCCCATCTCACCTACTGAGGGTTTTGTCCAAGTGAATAAATCATTATAAACATAGAAAACTAACCAAAAACGAAACAGATGGAGCTTAGGAAATGAAAAAAAATTGTATGTACTCCCCTCACAGCACAATGGAGTCATCCGTTTGCTCCACGTGTGTCCAGTAAACAGGCTAAAATTACCCTGACCCAAAAAGGCAGCTCTTGTGCAAAGTGCCACCCTTACCCGCGTGATCCTCGGAGCCGTGATGCTCCCTGGCGATTTGGCCAGAAGCTATGCCTGTCCTGCTGTTGATACCTGACCCTGCTGGAGTTCTCCTGTGCACACCGCAGTGGGGGAGGCCGAGGGCTGTATGGACCTCGACACCCCCCGTGCACACCGCAGGGTGGGAGGCCGACACCACTGCCCGCTCAGCCCGCTCCTCCCATCAAAGTAAGAGGATTCACTCATGGAGCATTTCAGTCAGTAGCTGATGAATCAGTACATCTGCAAGGCAAAATCAACATGAAACATCGGCCAGGATGAAAGACAGCCGAATGAGATGAAATGGCCACAGTGTAAAAATGTATACAGCTCATGAAGACTTATTTTACCTCTGACTGTACTTCTGAACACATGGCGTGGGGAGCTGTATTGCAGGTATGCCTCATTAATTTATTTTTTCATTTCTGTTTATTACTTTAGTGTACTTTTTACACTCCTTTGCACTATATTTACTTGTCTGTGGCCTGCGATGTGTATTGTCCTGCACTTTGTATTGTTTTGTCGGCACTTCAGCTACCTTGCTGCTGTATGCACAAGAATTTCCCTTCAGAATCAATAAAGTTCATCTAATCTTATAGCATCTTATTTTAGTTTGCGAAGGGTTTCACTTGACTTATTTTGTCCAAACAATCTACCACAGTTTACACTTTTTCTCTCATTTTAAACTGCTTAACAGCAGAAGTCGGTACAGGCTCAGACCAAGCTGTGCCGTTCCGTTTCGGAGGTTAGCTGCATAGCTGTCGTCTCCAGCATACGAGCGAGTCGGAAGCAGCCGCCGCATCCTGGAGAGCACCTCGGCCCGGAATCCCGCTCGTTTCCTGGCACAGCCACCCGATACGGCCGGAATGCAGCGTGTGAGGATCCAGCAGCACCAGGCGCCAGGACTGTCCGGCCTTGGTGTCCGGAGCACCATATGTGAGGAAAAGAGGGCTGCTGCCCGCCACAGGATGGGAGGATGGATGAGGCATGTGCCGAAATGCGTCCACAAACACCCCATTGTTGTCAGATTTGCCAGAAGGCTATGGTTTTGATTCAGGAAGACTTACACCTCTAAATACTGTATTAAATTACTGCTATTACTGCCAGGCGGAAATAAATATAATCCTTAATACTCTAAGGCTGAACTGTAAATTTAATTTTTCACATTCAAAAAATATGAGCAGTTGGGACTTTAAAAACACTCATAAATAAAATATCTTGTCCTTTTTTTTTTTCAGAAGTTCACTCTGTGTCCTGCCTGGGGATGTTCTCTGGTATTGGTCTTCAACCACACAAACAAATGTTAGTTTAAAAATAACAGTGACACAATTTCACTGGCTCTTTTGGCAGCTGTGCAGCTGAGGACATCCCCGTGCAAGGCCTCAGGAACACGATCCTTATTATAGCCAATTTAAATATCCTTACATATGTCTTCTGTAACCACACATGCAGCCCAGGTTCTCGATGAACCCGGAGCGTTTCCAAGAATCCTCAAGGCCTGCTTCTCTGGGCGGGATGTTGCAGAAAATCGCTGCTGCACACACATATCCCTTTACGGCAGCCCGGCCCGCAGGGTCAGCCAAACGGCTCTCCACCCCGGAATGGATCAAACGCCGACAGCGAAATCTTCCCTTCCAAGCCGCTACAATAGGCAGCTCATATTCATCCCATTAGCATAATAAACAGGCTGGCATGACCTTGGCATTACAGGTAACAAAGTCCGTTTTCAACGCCCACGCATGGTGAACAGCCATAGGGTGTCCTAAAGGAAAACAGAGTTATCTACAGGGGTGCAGCAGTGAAAGCGTGGGGGGTGGGTATACACAGAGCCACACGTTCATTACAAATTAACACAACAAAGGGTTTTGAAGGCAGGACCACGCTTAGGATGTATGGTGAAAACAAGGCTGGGGCTGGATTAGGATAAAATCATCGTTATATAATACGCAGCTGACAGAATTGTTTCCTGTATGCCTGTCCCTGTGTGTTTCATAAGGCTCTGCGGTCTACCCGAGCATTTTTACCCCAGATGGGATGGGTGGGGGGAGGATGGCAACCGGAACAAAGCTCCTGGAAAGCAAACCAATCACTGTGTTTGAGTTAATGCTCACTCACTTTTATCCTGGTGCTTGTTGTTTTTTTTTCCCTGAGCTTCTATGAAAGAGACGCACGCAGAGCATGCGAACGTTTGATCACTGCTGAAAGGCTGGTTCAAAGGTATTCCTCTACTCAATGGCGATTCGGCGAACGGGCACCTGATGATGGCAATTCAGTGAAGGGGCGCTCTGATGACAGCGAAATGGTGAAGGGGCGCTCTGAGGACAGCGATAGGGCAATGGGGTTGACCGAAGATGAGATTGACAGAAGGGGCGCTCTGAGGACGGCGATGGGGCGATGGGGCGATGGGGCTGACCGAAGACGCGATTGACAGAAGGGGAGCTCTGAGGACGGCGATGGGGCGATGGGGCTGACCGAAGACGCGATTGACAGAAGGGAAGCTCTGAGGACGGCGATCGGGCGATGGGGTTGACCGAAGACGCGGTTGACAGAAGGGGCGCTCTGAGGACGGCGATAGGGCGATGGGGCTGACCGAAGACGAGATTGACAGAAGGGGCGCTCTGAGGACGCCGATAGGGCGATGGGGCTGACCGAAGACGAGATTGACAGAAGGGGCGCTCTGAGGACGGCGATAGGGCGATGGGGCTGACCGAAGATGAGATTGACAGAAGGGGCGCTCTGAGGACGGCGATCGGGCGATGGGGCTGCACAGATGAACACATTGCCAGCCAGAATGAATGGAGGGTGTCATTTGCCCTGTTCTAGTGCAACTTTGACTGGTGGGTCTCCCGCTGTAGCTTTCAACTTTGATGTGAGATCCTTGCTCCTTCTGATGACCTTTCACCCAAGAGAACCCCTGCTTAGCTGTGTATCACAGGGCTGAGACTTTCTCAGTCATGACTGGAACCATGATCCAGAAGCAGAGTGTGATCCTGAACCAAAGTTTTCCTCTGCTTCAGAAATCGGGTCCCTACTGACCCATAAACTGTTAGCCTTCCCTCTGCTGTAAATCGTTTCGGATAAAAGTGTCAAATAAATAATTTTAATATAATGTAAATGTACCCCATTCCTGTGTCTACTGAGGGAGGATCATAGACTTCATTAGGACAGAACACACTGATGACAGTAGAGAAATGCTTTCCAGAGTGTCTAGAATTAGATTTCAATGTCACACACGGTACATGGGATGGACCTGTATGTGGCCAGCATCGTTGAGCGCAGAGACACACACACACACACACTTGAGCACCGGCATTTATCTGGAAAGTAAGATAGTGTTCTTGGGAAATAATAGGATGTGAGGAAGAAGAATAGTCCAGATCGCTATATCATCACCACACAGCAATCTATTTAAATAAAGGATTATGTAAAAAAAGATAGACAATCCTTTCAAGTCAGTAACACATAACTGTGCTGGAGAGGTGTGCTGTAGCGGTTGGGTCGTGCCTATGGATTTAGTTACATGAGACAGTAATTATTGGATTTGACATTTCAGTGAACGCAGTGCTGGATGTCAGTGGACAGGATGCATCGTCTGATTTCCTGGAGTAGCCGAGGAACAGACACGCATTCCACTGATGTGAAAGTGTCTGTAAGTCATGTCAGAAAGGATCCACATAAGCAACATTTAGTGGTGGGATTTGCATGGCCGGATTAGCAGAGCCTTGTAATGGAGCTGTGTGTTTGCCAGGGCAGGAGCCGACATGGATGGGGCTCACCATCTGTCCACCAGCACCTCGGAGCGGCCTGTCAGTTATCCAGTCCGGATTTGTTTATCGTCAAGCAGCACGAGGACATGTCCTCAGTTTGACGCTGAGCTCTGGGGTGGTACCCAGCGTTCCCCATCCAGCGTTCCCCATCCAGCGTTCCCCATCCAGCGTTCTGTGCCCCATCCAGCACTCTGTCCCCCATTCAGCGTTCTGTCCCTCATCCAGCGTTCTGTTCCCCATCCAGCACTCTGTCCCTCATTCAGCATTCTGTTCCCCATCCAGCACTCTGTCCCTCATTCAGTATTCTGTTCCCCATCCAGCACTCTGTCCCTCATTCAGCGTTCTGTTCCCCATCCAGCGTTCTGTTCCCCATCCAGCACTCTGTCCCTCATCCAGCATTCTGTTCCCCATCCAGCACTCTGTCCCTCATCCAGCATTCTGTTCCCCATCCAGCACTCTGTCCCTCATTCAGCATTCTGTTCCCCATCCAGCACTCTGTCCCTCATTCAGCGTTCTGTTCCCCATCCAGCGTTCTGTGCCCCATCCAGCACTCTGTCCCCCATTCAGCGTTCTGTTCCCCATCCAGCACTCTGTCCCTCATCCAGCATTCTGTTCCCCATCCAGCGTTCTGTTCCCCATCCAGCACTCTGTCCCTCATCCAGCATTCTGTTCCCCATCCAGCACTCTGTCCCTCATCCAGCATTCTGTTCCCCATCCAGCGTTCTGTTCCCCATCCAGCATTCTGTTCCCCATCCAGCACTCTATCTCTCATCCAGCATTCTGTTCCCCATCCAGCGTTCTCTTCCCCGTCCTGACGGTGTTGGGCCGGAGATGCCCGGCACTCCCCCCGCTCACCGTTCTGCCTCATAAGCAGGCACGTTTCTGATCCCGGGTCTTGAGCACGCTATGTTTGTCTTTGTGAAGTGATCCTTCTCATTTTCAGTGCTGCCCAAGACTTTGAAGGGGTTTGGAAAAAACTCCTGAGATGACTGTCGTCGCATTCAAAGGCACTTTCGAGGGGGATGCTGCTGCAGAGTCAAGGGCCTATCACCGTGGATAAAATTTGATTTTATGATTTATTGAAAACAAGTGTTGCTATGTGGTCTGCTCTGAATTAATGGCACTCATAGCAGTGTATCAAAAGCTGTAATTGGCACTGACAAAAGACTGAAAAACTGTACTGAACTGTAGGGTCTTATAAAAATGCATGACTTTGTTCGAGAGCAACGCTGTTTTTCTGGGTGAGTAATGAACCATGAGCCTGTTCCTGTGTATCTATGGTGATGGATGTGTCTCATTCTACAGAACATAGATAAGCACAGTACTTTCTCCCAGGATTAGCTGTGGATGTGCTTCCTGTGTCACGATCCCTGAGGTTAGAAGGTCAAAGGTTACCAGTTCAATGGACGCCCTTAGGGACATGAACTCCTACTTAGAGCATTTAATCTCAAACAGGTTTCTGACTTCCTGCCGGTAGACAGGGTTCCAGAGCCCTAGAAGGCACCCAGTAATCGCAGTGGAAGTGTGTGTGTGCATCTTTTCCCTGTTTGAAGATCAAACAAACTTGTAAGGAGGAGCAGAGGTGGATGATTCATAAAGTCTTCAGTGCTTTGACAGTCTGTACTGTTGAAACACCGTTGTGATAATGAGTCACTTCCTCGAATCTGTGCCAGCACTTAAAATTTTGCCCGCTGGCTGTCAGGAATCTCACCTCTATGGCTGCCTTGTCTCCAGCTCCAGGGACATGCTCTACCTGGATCCGGCACGTCCAGGGGAGGAGCTACAGGGAGCATCCTCTGCACTGTGTCCGTGCATGCCCAGTAACCGCACGTCTCGGCAGAAGGTCCGGGTTCCCCGGCAGGGGAAAGGATCTGAAAGGAGAAGGCGCAGCTCTGCTATTTTGGTACTTATCCAGTGGAATTAAAGAGTAAAGACTGTAAGATTGCTAAGTGTCCGCCTTGCCAGGCCTGGTTAGCTCCCAGATACAACCAAAGCAGTGTTGCAGATGAGTGGCAATCCTGATGTGAAATGTCTTTGCTTCTGATGGAGGAATGGTCAGTAGGCTGGACAGAACCACTCTGCCTGGTTTGAAAGTCACTCTGAGGGCCAGTTGGGCTCCCAGCCCTGGTTTGATATTATGGGGGTCTGTGCCACACATGTAACAAGCCTTGCGGTGGAGCTCTCCACACCAATGGGCCCAGCGTGAGCGGTAGACGTGGCTGGCTCCCGGCACGCGCCTTTTTCCAGAGAAAACATCCGGCTCCCCAGAATAAATCACAGCCGAGGTTGGCCAGTCGCTCTCCCAAGGGGCCCCTATTTATAGGGGCCTCGCCCATCCTCTCCTGCCCGCGATTCCCCCGCTCCGGCGTCGAGGTCTTAAATCACGCATTCAGCGGCTGCCACGGAGCACCATACCACGCCAACGGCGTGTCCAATAAGAGCTGGCAGAGCCTTTCAGACTTATTCTCGGTGCCTTTTATTCAAGGGAGCAAAACAGGAGATCCACACAAGTCATTATACATTTCCCAGATTAAGGCAGACGTTTGCTTCCCGTCTCATTTCAGGTTATTCTTCAGAGCGAGAATAACGTTGATGAATTCAGATGAACCATATGGTCTAAAAAGGCATTTATTTTTTGTTTATTTGTTTTTGGAAATCGAGTGTCATTCATTTACACTACAGGGGGACTCTTGGGGATACGCTTGTTTCAGACGCTGGTAATTTGGCACTTTCACGTTCAGCGAGGCAACTCGAGTGTGATTTGTGCAAAATGACAAACGTGCTTGTTATGAAGTGTTTAAAATTCCTGTCCCGCGTCAGGCATCCAGGGAGACAGTTGTTATGTTCACCTTTTTTTAAATGAGGATGACTTCAAGCCACGCCTTCTAGGAGGTGTGTGGTAAGAAGGACTGCTTTCCCAACACGTTTTGGGGGGAGCACGCTCCCTCTACCCCTGTGCCTTGGCTTTGGTTTGTATTTCTAAACCACTGCTGCTCCTTCTCTGATACTGCTCCTCTCCCAACACTGCTCCTTCTGCTCCGACATTGTTTCTCCTCCTCCTATACTGTTCCTCCTGCTCCCACAATGCTCCTTCTCTAAATCTGTTCCTCCTCCGACACGGCTCCTCATCCAATGCTGCTCCTCCTCTGGTACTGCTCCTCCTCCTCTGACACTGCTCCTTCTCTGACACTGCTCCTCCTTCTCCAATGCTTCTTCTCCTCTGACACTGCTCCTCCTCCTCTGACATTGCTCTTCCTCCTCCAACACTACTCCTTCTCCTCCTCTGTCACTGCATTCAGGTTGAATTGGGCTCTGACTCCCTCCATAGGTGTCTTGAGATCTAGTCCTAGAGAGTTTCTGTGCCAATTAATAACTAAGACGCATCTGACACACAATGCCCCTGCTTTCCCGACATTGCTGGCTTCCACAGGCTTTTGTTTTTCCTCATACTGCACTGTCGTTCTCATTCCACTGCTGAGATCAGGGCAGCAGACAGTGGCATTGGCCATGGTGGGTCAGGGCCTCACGGGAGGCTGATTTATACACCCTGTGGTGGGCCGGCTCAGCTCATTCTAATTGCTGCAGACCTTCAGGTATGATCCACTCCGTCTCCTGAACATCTCCGCTGGCCTCATCTGACTGAAGGTGCCACAAAGAGGGATGGGCTCCTGTCCACCTCTGAATAATTGTCTAATTATGCCTCTTGCACGTCCCTCCCTCTGTCTCTCTCCCTCTTCCTCCTTGTACCCCCTGTCTCTCCTCCTTTCTCCTCACTCCCTGCCTCTCTCTTACTTTCTCCTCCCCTCCCTTTGTCTCTCCTCCTTCTTTCTCCTCGCTCCCTGTCTCCTTTTCTCCTCACTCCTTGTCTCTTCTCATTTTTCCTCAGCTCCCTCACTCCTTCTTTCTGCCTCACTCCCCCTGTCACCCTACTTCTTTCTCCTCTCTCCCTGTCTCCTTTTCTCCTCACTCTTTCTCTCCTCTTTTCTCCTTAGCTCCCTCACTCCCCCTGTCTCTCTCCTCCTTTCTCCTTGCCCACTGTCTCCTCCTTTCTCCTCACACCATGTCTCCTTGCTCCCTCTGTCTCTTCCTCCTTTCTCCACACTCCTTCTGTCTGGTTCCTGTTTTCTCCTTGCTCCCTATGTGTCTCACTCTCCTGCGACCAATTCTCCTTTTGAGAGCTCCCGTGTGTGGCATTCCTGAATATGCTGGGCACCCTGATTGGCCTAGGCTCTGTGACCCCAGTAAAACTCCAGTATCCTGGTGTTTGTGGTTCTAGACAAATGAAAAACATCCATTCTGCATGTAGCATGTCAGGGAAGGCTTTGTTTCAAAGCACAAATACCCCACCTGCTTGCTTCTGCAGCTGTGCATCCTGATGGATGGGGGGTCTGGTGCACCTTAAACCCCAAACCACAAGAGGGGTGGAAAGCCATCCTCCAAGGCTCCGGGAAATGCATCGCTCGCTTTTACTCTGCTAATGTTGCGGCGTTTTTCCCTCGTTAAGCATCGTTTAAACGTTTCTCTATTCCGACGGCTGCACCGATCCTCGGGGCTCCCATGGGGCTGTCAGCATGGCGTCGCGGCCAATGAAGGGACCTGGCATCACGTTCTGCTGCACCAGGCGCAATCCAGTGTGTTCCCACGTCACTGGGTCCCTGTGGGAGTCGGCGACGCGCTCAGGTGGTGATGACACCTCAAACAGACGCCCGGCGCGGCAGACGTGCCGTCTCCAAAGCGGCTTCTTCGGGGAAGACGCCCACTGAGGCACCCTGACAGCAGGCTCTCCGCGGACACTCAGCTCGGCCCCCTGTAATAACCTGCAGAAATAAAGCAGTAAATTTCATGCTGCAATTTCCCTCTACAAAGAGTGAGAAAAGAAACTTCATAAGCAAAACACCTGGCTGGGGAAGGCAGAGGAGAGGGGCCACACCAGCACCCCACCCAGCCCATAGAGTCACCGCCAGGCGCATTCGCTCCTCCCTTTAATTTGGGGGTGGTGGCTGAAAGCACACCTGTAATTTCCTATAGGCTGCTTGAGTGACATGTCACCCCCGGCAACTGGGGACTGTAACTTCCATAGCTGGATGGAATGGGACTCCCAGGAACGGTGCTATTGCAGCTTGCTGCATGCATCGCAGCTTTCCGAGCCATCCAAGGAAAGCAGCAGGGAAGAGCACGCTCGACAGCGCATTAAAAGATGCGCGGCTTCCCCGCGGCGTCCATACCCATCCTGGAAGCCGGGAAAGGTCTGCGCTTAAGAATTTAATTAGCATATTATATCTTCAAAACCCAAATCCCCCCCAGTTCCAAAGGACAGGAGGATCTATTTTTTATTATCTCCCATTTTTGACAACACCATCGGGCGGGGGAGGGGGGGGGGGGAGAGACAAACAGGAAAGATTGTTCTGGGAAATGTAATTTATCCGGGGGCAGCTTGACGCTTATGAGGAGGGTGGCTCTGACTGCGCCCGCGAAGCGCGTGTCTATTCAGCAACATCTGTCCGCCATACGCGCCCATTAGCGCCACAATGACGAATTTATTTAGGACGAAGCGGGCGGCTTAAATGCGACGAGCGTCTCATAACTCAGCTGTGCGGCATTCTGGATCGCGTCACGCCGCAGACGCCAGCCGGATTAGACGGGCCCGTAATGGAAGGCGCCCCCCAAAGGGAAGTCTGCAAAAGTCTTTTTGTCTTTGTTTACTTTTTTCTTTAAAGATCAAGGTTTATCTCAAGCTCCCTGGTGCTTCATTTCTGGAGCAAAAAGAACAAGCTATTAGTGCTACCTGCTGGGCAGGGCGCTGATCGAAATCTTGAAAAAAAACAGGAGGAGGAACTCGAATGGAGTGCGTCCATTTTACAGCAGAGAGAGATAAGGCCCTAATACCACGGAATGGAAATATGACTTATAGGTGACTGAATGCAGTTATATTTAAATGTGGGCATTTCTTACATGCTGAAGAAGACGCCGCATCAGAGGAAATAGATCTTTATTATTTGAAGCGATTATTTTGTTGCGTGCATTGAGAAGGATCTATAGTGACCTTTCTATGTAATAATAAAGAAACAAACACAGGCCTGTATAGGTTTTTAAATTACCCCATTTACGGCTGATTGGGAAAGGGGGCGACAGCAGAGGGATGTCTCACGGCCCATGATTCAGTGGGAACGCCGCGCAGCTTAAAAGGAAATCATCAGGCGCTTCTGATAAGCGATTCAATTAAATCCGCTCACACGGCCATGTGTGTGTGTGTTTGTGCGTGTGACACTCAGGAGTGTGTGTATGTGTGCGTTTGTGTGTGCATGTGTGTGTGCGCCTGTGACACTCAGGAGTGTATGTGTGTGTTTGTGACACTCTGGTGTGTGTGTTTGTGTGTGTGAGACTCAGAAGTGTATGTGTATGTTTGTCTGTGACACTCAGGAGTGTGTGTATGTGTGCGTTTGTGTATGCATGTGTGTGTGTGCCTGTGACACTCAGGAGTGTGTGTGTGTGTGTGTGTGTGTGTGTGTGAGAGAGAGACACTCAGGAGTGTGTGTGTGTGTGACATCATGTGACTATCCAGGGAGTGTGTGCATGTGACACCGTGTGACACCCCGGGGTGTGTGTGTGTGCGTGGGGACAGCAGTGCGTCTGGGGGTCACTGGGGGAATCGCCACACTTGTTACTCGTCCAACATGAATGTTACAGAAACAACCGAATATCCAGCTGGGAAAGTGGCCACTCCTCCACTGTGCTGTTAATTCCAAGACTCATTAGGCTTAATGAGGCCTTTTGGGGGCGCTGCTGCCAGAGGAAGCTCGGGGCTGTGGCTGCAGCTGGCTGCAGCTCCCTGTACGCTCCATCATGTCAGACGGTTGCTGGCTGACAGCTGTGTGGATGACAGGGATGGACACCGAGACCTGCTCCTCTCCCTCACTCATGCCCCCGGCCGATGGTGTCCGCAGATTCCCCGCCCCCCAGCCTCAGAGGGGTAAGCCCTGGCTTTGACGGCTGCCCGGGGAAGGGCCTCTACGGCTCGATGTCCCCCCAAGGGCTTTCACTTGCTTTGCATTTCCCGCCTTTCCCAGACTGTAACACGGCTGCACGCCGTTCCGAAATAATTTCCCTTTATTGAATGACGCTGGGATTCATTCCCATCTGCAGATTGCATTTCTCAGGCGGGACCGTGGGACTTTGCCGGAAAAATGAAGCTGTCCGCTCAGATGGTCGCAGAGTCGCGTTTCCTCATTTTGGGTGCAAATGATTAATGTGATTTTGGAATTGATTACTGTCATACCCCACACACACACACACACACACACACCCCCGAAAGGCACAAATACCCAAAGCTAAATTGATTTGTCTGTTTCAAAATATAATTTGAAAATACAAATGAAACTGACTGTGTTAAGTGAGCTGTACCAGAAATAAACACATATGAGCCGTGGGTGATGGGGTCGCCACCGAGCTCTGTCTGTGCCCTGGTTTTATGGAACCAAAGTCCAGAGGTTTATCTTTTAATTAGCCCCATTATGGATCACATTGTCTAGGCGTTGAACAAAGAAACGTCCCCTGTAATGGTGTGGAAATTGAGGGGCTGTGGACCGGCGGGCCGTGCTCATAAATACCAGGAAGTCTTAAGGGCTCTGAAGATCCAAGAGGATTCAAGAAAAGGAGGAGCGGGATGTGGGCCTTCTCTGCAGTACTCCTCCAATAAAAGCGGGAGTATTTGATAAATGGTGGTGTAGTTGCTTATCAAGAAATCATGGCGGATGCTCCCGGCGAAGAGGCTCCGTCCTGCTACAGAGCAGATCTGAGCGCAATCTCACGCTTCTCTATAAAAGCTGAACTGTCAGCTTCTCCCAAGCAGAGAACATCTATCGCTGCCATAAAGCCGAATCATTTTTCAATGCTGGTGAATGACGATTTTAGGAGTGTTAGGGGTGTCTTTACTGAGTGAAACCAGTGGAGATCCCCAGTCCTCCCAGTCTTCCCGGCTGGCCCCTGGGCTCTGGAGTACCGTGCTGAGAGCCAGCATTTCTGGCTGCCTCATATCAACATGGACCACATTGTACCACATAGCCTCCGGACTGCTGATCAACAGAACCTCAATGTGAAAGGAAAGGACAAATTCAAAGGCTGAAACGACGACAAGCTGTGTGTGTGTGTGTGTGGGGGGGGGGGCGGGGTAGGGTTTTTTTTTGTGTGGGGTGAGCATGGGCCATCTAAGCAAATCTCCACACTGTAGTCTGAACAGCTTCACCCTCCAGCTTGAAAACACCTCTGGGATTGCTTTCCCAGTCAGTCTTGCAATCCCCAGGATGACCAGCAGGGTTCCAAAGACTTTATCGCTGCATTACTTCCCATTTACCACCCCCCCGCATCATTCCCTTCCCCACCCAAGCTGCTCCATCATTCATTTTTACAACATGAAACTGCCCAAGTTAAGACCTGGGTCCTCCTGACAGTGATATAGCCCAATGTAAGGCTCTGCCGTCTCCACGGTGATGTCCGCAGCTCCTGCAAGCTGCTTATGTCTCCTGCATGGTAACTGACAAGCTTAAAAATAAAATTAAAAAATCATTTACTGCCCCTGAGGACTTACTGCCCCTGTGGACTTACTGCCTCTGAGGTTTACTGCCTCTGAGGACTTACTGCCTCTGAGGTTTACTGCCCCTGAGGTTTACTGCCCCTGAGGACTTACTGCCTCTGAGGATTACTGCCCCTGAGGTTTACTGCCCCTTAGGACTTACTGCCTCTGAGGATTACTGCCTCTGTGGACTTACTGCCTCTGAGGTTTACTGCCCCTGTGAATTACTGCCCCTGAGGATTACTGACCCTGAGGACTTACTGCCCCTGTGAATTACTGCCCCTGAGAATTACTGCCCCTGTGAATTACTGCCCCTGAGGACTAACTGCCCCTCTGGATTACTGCCCCTGAGGACTTACTGCCCCTCTGGATTACTGCCCCTCTGGATTTACTGCCCCTCTGGATTATTGCCCCTGTGGAACACCACTCTGCACTACCCCCTGCTGTGATACACTGACACCGCAGCGAACCTGGAACCTGGTGTAACTCACACAGAGCCAGACATAATGAAATATCCTAAAAAAGGTATTCAGATTGTAGATGTATGTAAATATGTAAGATATCTGAAAATATCAAAAATCTGTGGAAGATACATAAATATTATATCTTGGGGGAATTATGCGTTTCCAGTGTGTCACATATATCAAATAAATTTCTGTACTTCTATACGGCTTTGCTTACAAATATCCCCTGGTGTTCAATGTATAATTCAGAGCACAGGAAGCCTGAAAAACTGCCAGGTAAGCCTGTGTTCTGCTATGTACGCTAGAAATGCACATTTCACTGCCTGTCTGATAGTGCAGTGCAGGGCATGAATAAAACAGCAAGATCCCCCCTCTGTGAATGAATGTTTACCACGATCCCATCCGTCCATCCAGGTAGGTGCTCTAATTCCAGCACAGGGGCTCTGGGGGGAAGGGTCTGTGGCCAACGGAAGCCGGACAGCATCCTAGAGCTGGGGGAGGGAGAAGAGACAGTCAGACACAGACACACACACACACACACACACACAGACAGTCGTGTAATCATCTCTATGGGGATGGCTCATTCATTTCTATGAGAAAAATGCTAATGCTAACTATGACAACCTTAACCCCTACCCTGCCCTAACCATAACCATAAGCAACCAAGCAAAATACAAGAGTTTTTGCATTTTTATTTTTTTTCATTGCCATCATTGATTTTTATAAAATAGAGGAAACTGGAAACTGGTCCCCAAAAGGTAAAAAATGGGTATTCTTCACGTTGTGGGGACATTTGGTCCCCACGAGATAAGGTATACCTGGACCAGACAGACAGACAGATAGACAGACACACACACACCCACAGACAGACAGACAGACAGATAGACAGACACACACACACCCACAGACAGACAGATAGACAGATACACACACAGCCACAGACAGACAGATAGACAGACACACACCCACAGACAGACAGATTGACAGACACACACACACCCACAGACAGACAGACAGACAGATAGACAGACACACACACACACACACCCACAGACAGACAGACAGACACAGACACACACCCACAGACAGACAGACAGACAGATTGACAGACACACACACACCCACAGATAGACAGACACACACACACCCACAGACAGACAGACAGACAGATAGACAGACACACACACACCCACAGACAGACAGACAGACACAGACACACACACACCCACAGACAGACACACAAAAACACTCTGTGTTCTGCAATCAGTCCTCAGTAGGGAGGGACCCTGTCTTTCAGTCCTCAGGAATCAGCTGCATATCAACAGTAACAAGTTAGGTGGCACTATCACAAAGGTCGCTGTCCTGCAGAATGAGACATTCTACGTCCATGATGCCTGGCGAAAAGGGTGAGGCTCCAGTCTTCACAGAGCTAATGCAAATGTGGATGGATGGATGGATGGATGGATGATATACTTCATTGATCCCAAGGGGAAATTCGGCGAACAGAGAGGACAGAAAGGGAATAGGAGAGGTGCTCTCCGTGTCAATAATAAGCTCCAGGGCTTTGTTTACAAATGGAATAGAATAAAAATAATACTTACCTAAGTATCCAACTCCCCCCCCCCCACCAGTCAGAAAGGCTGGTTGCTGGCAACTGATGTCACTCAGACTTCAAGGTGGGGTGGGGTGGGGGGAGGGGTGCCAGACCTACCCCAGAGTGATTTTAATATCATGGGTGCTCATATGTTTACTCATGAAATTGCATTATTCTGAGAGCGACCCGGAGGGTCACCGCACTGAGAATATGCCAGCCCTGGGGCTTCCCCTGCCCCCTCTGACTGGAGCCATTGGTTTCTCATCCACAGATCGACACATCCATGCTAGGAAAGGAGAACAATTCATATGCAATTCGTATGCAGAAGCCCTGGCCCGATAATCACGCCTCAGGCAGAACCTTCCGGAGAGCGACCCAGGCTCGCAGGTGCCGGTGTGACAGTTGTGGTTGCTGGTCCAAACACTGCAGGCAGAATGGCTGTCGTTCCCCTGAGCACTCGACGCTAAACTGAAATTGTTTTTTTAGGTATGTAGATTTGTGAAATTGCATGCTGGGTAAGTGCCCTTGGATGAGAACATCTGCCAAGCGAATGTGTACTGGGACGATCTCGGCCGCTTCACCCCCGGCCTGCTTTCACACTCCGAACTGAACAGGACCAGTCAGGTGTCAGTGCTTACGTAAGGCTCCCATCTGTACATTACCAATTCTAATTGACGCTTTAATATAACTGAACATCACAGATCCTTGGTGTAATTAAGCCTCATGCTTTGGTTCCCGCTTAAATAGGCAATTTAAAACGTCCGAGCTCTCCGACAGCTCGTAGTATACCCCCAAGTAGCCGGTGACCCCGTGCACCGCCTCCGAATCCACCACAATCCATCATCAGCCTCAGTACCACTCAAACAAATCTCAGGAAAACATAATTAGCTTGTAAATAAGACACCAGTAGGAAGGAATTTTCTCTATCAGTTCGCTGTGTTTATTTTTATCTGCGGCAAAGCACGGCATATTACGATGATGTCACCTGATTGCGAGCGATCACAGTTAGAATAGGAGGCTGCTATTATTTTTCTGATGAATCAATTACAGCGTGACGCTCTATGTATTTTGACGCTCGATGTATTTTTAGAGGACGAGCTTGTCAAAGCGCACCGTCCTGGGCCCGGCCGCGTTTTTAGCGGGGCGTGTGGTGGAGCGCCTCGTCCCGCGGGCATCGTCTCGGCCTTCCTTTATTACCGAGCGCTGGAACGGAACGGCGCTCGGTGTACAGGGGGTTACGTACGTCCCTAATGGAAACATTAATTCGTAGCTCAGTTGTCAAAGAGCGTCTCCAAGTCCCCTATTATGACGTTCTGCTGCTGCCGGGCCTCTGGCTGTCTGTGAGAAAACAACATATTCGCTGTATTGTCACAGTCCGTTATAATTGGAAGAGATACCTGTTGTTTATCATTCGTTTTAGCCCAATCCAAACATTTCGCAGCCAGCTGCCTGAGCGAGATAAGGGACGGCAGAGTGTGGGGAAGGTCCCGTAATTGTATTTTTACTTATTTATTGGAGGGGGTGGGTATAATTGGAGAGAACAGTGGTGCTGTGCTTACAGAAGCTGAGCGGGACTGTGGATCCTCACTGGGAAATTAGGCTTGGGGGTCTCAGCACCTAGGAGCTGGTCCACTGGGAGAGGGGAGTAAAATGGGACTCGTGCCCTGTCTGTGACCTTGGAGGCCGGACACACAGGACGTAAATAGATGTTTCTGAAGGCTGTCGGCACACAAGAGGGTCTGGCCCTTTAAGAGAAATCAACGCGCCGCAGCACTGGCACGGCAGCCTGAGAGCCTGCAGCAGAAGCATCCTGTCATCCCGTCTCTCGCCAGCCTCCTCTCGCTGCAGCCCAGCTGGTTATATTAAGTAGTCAGGTGGCTCCTTGATGAAAGCCAGCTGGGCGCTGTCAGCAGATCACGCTGTCCTCAGGGCCCCCCCTCCACCGAGTGCCGCACACAGGGTAAGCTGAGGACAGACTGGCTACGGGGCTACATTGTCTGAGACGCTCGGCCCGGACACATTATCAGGGACGCCGGCGGCTGGGCTCCGCCTTCCTTGGTTTGAATGCACTTCCAGTGTCCCTTCAGCCAATCAGATTTTGAATGAATTACCTCGTTGTCGTTATTGGCATTCCTTCTTGCTTCGAAGCATTTTTAATGGCCTAATTTCGATAGGCGTGGCGTGCAGATATAATCGAGCCGCCGTTGGGTGATGAAACTGCAGGTGGGAGGAACAATAAGCTGAGGCGCACGGGCGTGATGCAGGCAGACGGCAGGTCCGAGATGAAAGGGTGCCCCAAGAGGCCGGAGTGTGCATGACAGCCTCAGAGGCTGTTGACCTTTTACAAAAGCATAAAGGAGATAAGGCAACACGGGTCTGTCTGCAAACAGAAACACTGACAGGAGCTGACTCAGTGAGTTTCAGTGAGAGGGAGGCATGCTCCTCGGGGCAGACGTACCGGATCAGATACCCGCAGTCTTTACAGAAACCCAGTTCTGATAAGCAGTGTGTGTGTCTGCTGGCAGTGTGAGCAAGGGGACAGAGCCGTGTGCTGAGGAGACGGTGGCAGAAAGCCAGCTGTGTGTTTGCGAGTGTCACTGTCCCATAGACTGGAGACGCCAGTGGGATATGCAGTGACAGTGGGGGGCCTGAGGAGTCGTTACTGCTTTGGACGTCCCTGGCAGGGGCCTGGTGTTTGGCACTATGACAGCATTGTCTTGGGTGGGGCTTGCGTTGCATTGTCTTACATCAGCAAGGTGCGGCTCCTGCCTCAGGCTGGCTCCACATGACCCTTGGTTTGTTAGTTTATAGGGAATGTTCTGGAAGGGAGGCAGGGGGGCGGGGCGGGGTCAGACAGCCCTTGAGCAAATACCGCTACAGACGAAAGGGGCACTAACATAGCAGTTAGAAATTTCTCTGCTTTTGGTGGGGGGGGGGGAGGATTGCTGACTACTGAGGCGATGAGAGGGATTTCAAGAGCAATCGAAACTGCCCCCAGGGCAGGGATCAGACCGGTGGCTTCAGGAGAACAGGGTGCTTCAGCGGCAATCTCCGCGAGGTCAGGGAACTCACAGGGATTTTGGGAAGCAGTGCCAGGGCGACAGATGCGCTTCCTGGTCAGTGACTCGTAAGCTGCATGTGGCACATATAATATAGCAAGCGTCCAGAATCCTGCACAGAAGCTACTGACACGTCAGCGAGACAGACGGTAAGCTGTAGGTGAGTCAGGAGAGAATAACAATCACCCTGCTGTTGGAGGAATATAATTAACACATGAGCATAATAACATTAAGGTGTGCGGATTGCTCTAAGGAGCATGTTTGGATTACCGCGCACGCCTCTCCCCGGGACACTGGCGTCTCCTTAGTGACCACACCAGTGAAGGTGTCGGCGGTGGGTGGGCCTGACTGACTCCATGTCATGTTCCCTGGTCCAACACACGCCTTTCCACATGGAGGAAGCTTCTAGGGACTGATGACCAGTCCCAGATCAGCATCTTTGGGGAGGGTCCGGGCCATGACACTTCTGTCATTGTGCTGGCATGTTTCGGTGCCACGGTGGAAACGGAAAGTGGTTCTCAGATACGTGACCTGCACATGGCACCAATAACGCACCATATTATTAGGAAGGCCCAGTTGGTATTTGCAAAGCAATGTGGCGCGTCGTCTTCTTGAACACAAATCAGGGGCTTTTTGCAATTAGTGAGCGTGCCGCTCGGCTAAAGCGGCGCGCTTAATTACATGAGCGCCCGCGCAGACCCTCGCCTTCATTTTTAAAATATGTGCAGCATTTGAATCCTCACTGGATTAAGCTAGCAGCCTGTTACCGAGATTATCCCCTCACCTCATTTACTGTCCCATGGTGTGAAAAACACATACATTCTCATGCAGATATTCAGCAGCAAATAGCTTTAACCCAGTGCTTCTGTACTCAAACAAGAATTTCGGGGTGGGCTTTACAGGAAGTATTAAAAAGCACAGCCAGACTAGCTTTCTTCAGGAAATGAAATAATTTTCTGTGCAGAGCCAGATTAATGCCTGCATACGCGGGCACAGGGAATGAGGGGGCTTTGCATTTGTGGAGATATTGAAATGAGTCAACATGAGTTGGGGTCTGATAAACTTCGCCAGTGGCAGGACCTGATAACTGAAGAGGAGCATTAGTGGCGGGGGCAGGCAGGGGGACCTGGAACAGCAGAGTGGCGGACACCCCTGAGGGACACGCCACTTCTGTGACACCATCCTCTATATCAAACACAAGCCCAGAGTCGCTGATGAGTTTAGCAGTGCCAGAAAAGCCGGCATCGCCATTCCCAACAGCCGGGGGCCCCCCCGCTGCTTTGTAACCATGTCACTGAATCACTGACCGGCATACCGGTACGAAAGTGCCCCCGTTACCGTGCCGAGCAAAGACGCGTGGCTGGATCTGTGGGCCCTTACTGACGCGTAACTCGCAGTGCACTCTGATCTGCGACTGAAACGCCTGACACCCAGAGAGCACAGCTCCGAGCATTGCTGGAATTCACAGAAAATGTCAGAGACGGGGGGGTCGAAGCTCAGCCAGCGCTAAAAATAAAAGGCTGTGGCTGAGAGCTGCAGCTGGAGCCTGTTATCGGCATGTGGCTGGTGGAGGAATAGGGGTCGCAGTTTGTCAGGCGGCCTGCGGAATCAGCACGTCTCACCTGCCGTGAAGCTAAGCTGCCCCCACCCCCCCACCCCCACCTTTGCAGGAAGTTCCTGTCAGCTCTGTGGGAGGCGACCACACCTGTGTCAAAACCAGACCCCCGGAGAACAGGTAACTCTGGGAGCTGAATGCGGAAGGCAACAGTACGGTTGCGTTTTTGCCAGCTGGAGTTTGGTCAGCGTGAGGCACCAGTCTGTCTGCTAGGTATGATCTGCAAATCAAACAATGAAACCAGACCAAAGAGAGATTACAACAGGACAGTTACCTGACGAACTTTCACCCCATGGGAGGGGCCAGGCAGCACTGCTGTGTAGGCGAGCAGTGCTGGGGTGTGGTGTCATGGTGGATGACACGCCATCTGTTTACTTACAGCTAAGAAAGTGGGGAGACAGATTCTAGGTGGGTGAGGGGGGGGGGATGACCTTTGACCCCTTTGCATATTTCCATCGAAACCCTCTTACATAACAGCAACGCTCAAGTCTTACCTCCCAGATGAAGCAGCCATTGTTCTCCGGAAGAGGGGAGGTTTTGTGGAGGAATGCAGTCTCTCTCTCTCATTTTCTCTGCCTGGAAAAAGACAAAATGTTGTAGGAACCAAGCAGGGCTCTCGAGGGCAGCAGGGGACATAATGGCCAAGGCAGTTTCCAAGCACTAATCTATTTGTTCTGCCTGCGTTACGGTCTGCCCGTATGTCAGATTCCAGGTTCCGGCGGTTCCGGATCCAGGTTTTCCATCTCTCTATCTGTCTATCGTTTTTATTTCCTGCTCTCATCCTCCAACAGAATAAAAGAGGGCCATCAGGCCCATTCAGAAGCTTTTTGTTGCTTTGCACTCTGGATTTGTTATATTTCGTATTTGTTTTCTGACCTGGGCTTTAGCTACTGAATGTATCTCTTTGGATTTCGATTTTGACTTAGCTGCTGGTTGTACAGCGCGTGTAAATACTCCGTGTGAGGGATGTAGGGAGTGGCTGCCATTTATTATTGTGTGTATATGTTTTGTCTTTGGGTAGTTATGTTAGCGTTTGTCTTTCGGTTCAGGGGTGAGTTTAGCTGGGGTACCCTGAGTTAACTCACTTGGTTCACTTTGGCCAGTGTCGCTCCAGAAGTTCACTCTGGTGTTACTGCATCTCATGTATATCATCACAGTATATCTAAGAAAAGCCGTAATATATTTGCGTCATTGCTCTTCGCGTCCCATTACCCTCTCTGCCTTTCCTTTCCAAGTTCTGTTCAACTGCTGCCGACATCTTAGCCCCAGACCAGGACGCGACGCCTGCTCCTGTACTCTGGAATGCGGCGTTCGAGCATCGGGTCACAATCTGCCCAGGTCTGCCCGGATGGGAGCGGGGGATTGTGCCTGGACACTGGGGCATTCGAGCTATTTACGTAATGCTACTGGGTGGCGATCTGCGTTAGCCAGATCAGGGCATTAGCATCCTGCGGTCAACTGGCAGTGCTCCGTTATGGGTTACTCTGTCAAGGCTAATCTGGGGGGGTGCGGGGGCGATCGAACGTAAAGTGACCTGATCCAGTGCTGAAAAGATGCTGCCTCCCCAGGGGCAGTTTGGCTAAACTGAACTCATATTTCACCTGCATTGCAGGGACTCAGGGACGAAGAAGAAGTCCAACTGATTCCCCACAATGGTCTGCGATAACCACAAAGCCTGTGTGTGTGTGTGTCTTTGCATATGTGTGTGGAGGGTACAGGCATACATTACATTGTGGGCCAAAATGTGATAGAACCTGTTATTTTGACGTTGTGGACACCATTCTTTCAGTCCCCACAAGGGGAAATTCAATTTTATAAAAATCTGTGAATGCAATCAAAAAACTAAAAATGGCAAAAGCCTTGTATTTTGTTTGGTCACTTATGGTTAAGGTTAGGGCTGGGTAGAGGTTAAGGTCGTCGTGTTGTGATTAGAGTTTTTCCGATAGAAATTAAGGAAAGGTCTCCATTTAGATAGGTATGCCAAAATGTCTGTGTGTGTCTGTGTGTGCGCGTGTGTGTGTGTGTGTCTGTGTGTGTGTGTGTGTCTGTATGTGTGTGTGTGTCTGTGTCTCTGTTTGTGTGTGTGTGTGTGTGCATGTGTGTGTGTCTGTGTCTCTGTGTGTGTGTGTCTGTATGTGTGTGTGTGTCTGTGTCTCTGTTTGTGTGTGTGTCTGTGTGCGTGTGTGTCTGTGTGTGTTTGTGAGACTCTGTATGACAGAACCTGCCTCATCACACTCTTGTGGGAATTTCGTACCTGAAAAGCAGTGGGACCTTCACGCTCTAGACGACATCAAAGAGGAGCCTTGGTGTTAGATATTAATGCCAGGCCTGAAAGATAAGATAAGACAGTTGTTTTTAACTCAGCTACACAGATAGAAATAGCTCTTTATAAATTCTCCTTGGCTTTTTCTTAAATAAAGCACTTCAGCTAATTTTATAATGGGCTGCTGCTACTGACGGCCGACCTTCTCTAACAAGTTTAATTGCAGATTCCTTCATTACTACTGCCACAGTGTTAATCTCTATACCTGGGAGCGAACCAGCACAATTTGCTCCAAACTAGCAATTTTTACTTTAAACGGCAGGTGGAAGCTGGCTCTTTTATGAGTTGTGATGACATGTAATTTATCAGAAGTTCACTCCGACGTGTAGACCTCGTCACCTTGCGGCGACCGTCTTTCTGGCTGCATACGACGGATTCGCGTCAAAAGCGGGGAATGAAAAATCTATAAATATTCAACGGCACGTCTCAGAAATAGACGAGGGCACGGGATGGGACCCAAAAGCAGGCGGATGACTCAATATCTGATGACACCGCAGTGTACATTACGTCCAGGACGTGATCGCGGGACTGAGCAGAATTCATATCACAAAGAGAACGAGGAACCTTGCGAAAAGCAAGAGCAATTCCTTTCCGTCACAGCGCCAACTCCAATACACTCCAGCTCTGATATGTTCCGGGTCCGATACACTCCAGCTCTGATATTCTTCTGCTCCGATACTCTCCAGCTCCGATGCGCTCCAACTCTGATACTCTCCAGCTCCGATACTCTCCAGTTCTGATTCGCTCCTGCTCCAATACTATCCAGCTCTGATACTCTCCAGCTCCAATATACTCCGACTCCGATACACTCCAGCTCCGATACACTCCAACTCCGATACACTCCAACTCCAAAACACTCCAGCTCTGATATGCTCCAGGTCCAATATACTCCAGCTCTGATACGTTCTGGCTCTGATACACTCTGGCTCCAAAACACTCCGACTCCAAAACACCCTGGCTCTGATACAGTCTGACGCCAAAACACTCCAGCTCTGATATACTCCGGCTCTGCTACACTCTGGCTTCAATATAGTCCGGCTCTGATACACTCTGGTTCGGATTCACTCCGCTTTTCCTGTGTGAGATGCTGGTTCTATGGAAGTGCTTGTGTGTGGAACCTGCTCCCCGGAAAGAGTGTTTGCGATGCCCCTGGGACAGTGACCCCATGTCTCCCCCAGCTGGCCCTTCTCTCCAGCAGGCCGACAGCTGTCCTCCTCGTCGCTCCTCTGCCACAGACATTAACTCCTGTGCGTGATATTTTATCAGATTTTCAAAACATGAAGTGCAATTTCCATCCACTGCTTAAAAGAGCGACTGAGCGTCTTCCTCCCCTGTGCCCCTGGCTACATTTCTCCACGGATACGTCTCGCCTACGACTGCATAATCAGCCTGTCACCCGTTGTTGCCTGTTTCTGTCTTTCTAAATGGAAGCATCCAGAAAGAGCCATTTTCTTTCATTGTCACATGCTTTTGAAAGCATTCTACCTAAATATGTTTCTAAAAACCACACTTTCGTCTTTTTTTATAATTTCAACGGCAGTCCGTTTAAGGGACAGATGAGTTTGTTTTAGTGTTTAGTAGAAGTTTTAATTACTGGCTGGTTAGGAGCTCTGGAAGGGTATCGGGCGGGGGCTGCCTTGATTTCTGTCTAATGTCGTCATTTACATGCCTGTCTAACTGGGGGAGGGGGGGCATGGGAGGGTAGACCAATCAAATTTCTCCGTCTTTTTCTGACCAATCCGGAAGGCTGATATCACTTATTGATATTAGAGGCCTGATAGTAGAAAACTGGGATCTCCTTCGGTCAGGAGAGGAAGCAGGCCCCCCTGGACCGTCTGGAGGGGCTGGCTGCTCACAGCCTGGGATTCTCAGGCCCGAATGGGCCCCAGTGGTTTCAGGAAGTTACACGGCAGAGCTTATAGAGGAACACAATGATTTTTCTGACGAAATGGGGGTGAACAGAAGAAGCTTCTGACTCACCGACAGTCAGCGAGGGCGGACATGTTCCAGCCTTTAACATGTTAAGCGGTAAGTGCCCTGCCTGCATTCCACACACATATCACCCTCCACTCCTGTTCCGGAGTTTTCCGAGAATAACAAAGGTACCCACAAAGGCTTTTTATTGGATTCCAGGTTATTAGCTCCTCTGCTCCCTCCGATCTCGACCTGCTGAGTCTAATTTCAGAAAATCTCACCGGCCTGCCCGCCCCCGCGTCTGTCCACCCGAAGCTCCCCATCTCCGGGCTGCTGCGGACTGTGGGTGTCCCGGTACCTGTTTTCCCTGGAGTTTCGCTCATTTTTCTCACCTCCTCGATGGTGGGCGGCTTACAGGCAGGTGTCGGATTTATACCGCGAGGAGGTTACGTGACCGATAGACTAGTTAGCCATTACCTGGCGTGTGACGCAGGAAGCATTGACTGTAGCCATATCCAGAGCAGGACTGTGCCCCCCCCCCCCCCCCACCTCCTCAAAAAAGGAAATAACCACAGAAGATGCTCAGAAGAGTCAGCAGCACAGGGTCAGCCTGAAATATGTCACCACTGAGGACAGCGGGGGCTGGGCTCTCTGTGGGGACTCCGTGTCTGTGTCACTCCTTACAGAATGGGCTGCTTAATGTTATGCATTATACATGCACGGCGCCCTCTGCAGGCCTTTCAGGGTGAGTCGGGCCGTCCGACTATCTCTGGGATGTGAGGATGCATCCTTCTGCCTCCGCTTCTTCGCTTGTGCCGGCCCAGTTTGCCGGTTTTAAAAGGATCCTTAAAAGGGCCATTGGACCTATAAATAAAGCACTGGCTGCCACCTTTAATTAGTCGGTTTCCTTTTTGTCTTTAAATCAGGCACAGGGTGACTGCCTGTGACGCGCTCGCTCTTCACGTGGGAAAGCAGTGGAAACATGGCCCTTTAAACAAAGCACACTGCTGATCACTTGTGCTGTTTGTACACGTGTCATTTTGGGAAAAGTCACAGGACATGGATATTATACATAATATCATATGATTTGTAGGCACTATAATGAAAATTAATGACCCTGCATGACTTTAATCTACCCTTAAAAGACTGGTCTTACCTATAAAGGAAGCTGAAGATGTACATTCATTGAGAATAATGATCTGTGGCCCGTCTCAGAAAGAGTAGGAAACAGGAATCCATCCATCTTCCAAACGCTCCCCCTGACAGGGGTGAACAGGCAGAATGTGTAATCCCCCTCCACGAGAAGAGGCGGGACTTAAACTACCAACCATTGGTGGTCGACACAATAGCGCCACCCACTAAGCCACTGAGACAATTCCAATAGTCACCCAAGCTGATTGGGTGTGTAATGAAATATGTAAATGGGTAAAGCTTGCAAGCGTCTGGCAGCCGTTCAGCCCCAAGCACACAGGGACTGGAGGAAGCGACTTTGTGAAAACCTGGAGGCACCTGTGTGGGGGCTTGGGGTGGGGGAGAAAGGGGAAGAGGGAGAGGGAGTTAGACGAGTGAGAGGAAGAGAGGGAGAGGAAGAGAGATGGGAGAGAGAGGGAAAGAGAGGGAGGTGAGGGGAAGAAGGAGAAAGAGAGAGTGAGGGAGAAGAAGAGAGAGAGGGGGGGAGAGAGAGAGAGCTGGTGAATCCTAGGCATTGGAGCCTGATAAGCTCCTCTCCACATTGAAAATAAAGAAAATGAGCTGCTATCTCAGCCTATCAGCTCCTTATCTGGGTTCCTGGTGTCATTTCAAGCTGCGGTGGATTCAGGGCTCCCCACCGGGAGCAGAAGGGCCTTTTTCCGAAGGAGGTGGACACGGACGCCCAAGACAGGAAGAATCACTCTGACCCCCCACCCTGACCAAGGCACGCGCTTGCACCCGGCTCATTAGTGCCTGAAGCTTATGTATGAGTCTGGCCAGCGGTCAGTGCACAGAACGTCTCTGACAAATTGGAACCAGATGCTCCATCTCAGACTTTGGCCCAATCAACATTCAACGGTACTGCACTGATAAAGGGAAAATGGGGCTGGTATTCCCCACCTCCCACAACCCCCCCAAACAAATGCTCAATGTGCAAAAGTTCTAAAATCAGCACCACTGCCTGAAAACCCAAAGGTGTGCAGATGCTGGTACTGCTCATCACAGGAGGAACAGACACACAGACACAGACAGACAGACAGACACACACACATACAGACAATCACACAGACACACAGACATACACACAGACCGACACAGACATACATACAGACAATCACACAGACACACAGACACAGACAGACAGACAGACACACACACACATACAGAGAATCACACAGACAGACAGACAGACAGACCGACACAGACATATATACAGACAATCACACAGACATACACACAGACCGACACACACATACATACAGACAATCACATAGACACAGACAGACACACATACAGACAATCACACAGACACAGACAGACACACATACAGACAGACACACAGATATACACACAGACCGACACAGACATACATACAGACAATCACACAAACACACACAGACATACACACAGACCGACACAGACATACATACAGACAATCACACAAACACACAGACATACACACAGACCGACACAGATATACATACAGACAATCACACAGACATACACACAAACACACACAGACATACACACAGACCGACACAGACATACATGCAGACAATCACACAGACACACACAGACATACACACAGACCGACACAGATATACATGCAGACAATCACACAAACACACACAGACATACACACAGACCGACACAGATATACATACAGACAATCACACAGACATACACACAAACACACACAGACATACACACAGACCGACACAGACATACATGCAGACAATCACACAGACATACACAGAAACACACACAGACATACACACAGACCGACACAGACATACATGCAGACAATCACACAGACACACACAGACATACACACACACCGACACAGATATACATACAGACAATCACACAGACATACACACAAACACACACAGACATACACACAGACCGACACAGACATACATGCAGACAATCACACAAACACACACAGACATACACACAGACCGACACTCAGACACACATATAGACACATACACACAGGCACACACACTAACACATAGACACACACATACACGCAGACTGACACACACACACACATACAGACACACACATAGACAAACACAGACACATACACACACAGATATAGACAGAGACACAAACACACACACAGTGGTGTGGGGGGCACGGGGGGCAGTATTACCTCTGTTTCTGGGCTGCAGATTCACTGACAGCAGAGCTGTACTGTGGGCCAGTGGAATGGTGATTGTAACTGTATGGGTGCATATCTGGCACCTATAAGCCACCAGGAAAACATTATTTAAATCATTAAGGGGTAGATGTGCTCCATAAGGCATTAAAAGCGGGAGCTGACTGGTGCAGATGTTATCAGCCGTGGGTGACATGGGCCGCACAGAGAGTCGCTTGGCCTGGAACCAACATGGGCAGTAAGAGGCACTCCTGCATGCCTCTCTGCGGTTATCTTTAAACAAAACTATTTAATTTTATGACGGGATTACGACTTTCGATGACCACAAGCCGCCGAACGTCAGCTTGACATTCATTTTTAAAACTTGGAAGAGGCTGTGGCTGAATCGACACCAGGCTAATAAAGAAAGCGAGTGTGGCCATTCCGTCTGGCCTGGAGTGAACAATGACTGTTTGTAAAGAGTTTCAGCTCTTTGAACTGTTAACAGAAACATACCTGGCTGCTGTTGTGTCTTCAGCCATCTTTATTTTTCCCTGAGGAAAAACGTTTAATTTCTTTCCGCGGTATTTCCAAAATAGTTTAATTGAAATCCTCCCAAGCTCTTAACGGTGGTCTTTGTGGCTACGAGGCACTGTTAGGCACCACAACAGGCCACTTATTAAAAATAGTTAATGTGCTTTTAAAGTTTTTTCGGTTTGAAATGTTGCATTTGTTTTGGATTACGCTTCTAAATTCAGCCCACTTAGGACCATTTTTATTGACATTCTTTCCCTGGCTTAATATTTAATTACCATGTTTATTCTGACATATTCAATTAAAAAATTTAAACAATGACGTTGATCTGATGCTGAAAACATGCAAATAAACCATGCAAACAATTAACTTCTGGTTGGGCTAATGAACCCCAGTAATAGTGCCAGAGTGAGAGCTGGCAGAGAGACCTGAAACAGCAGAATGACCAAAACCAGCAGAGAGACCCGCAACAGCAGCGAGACCCAAACCAACAGAGAGACCCGAAAGAACAGAGTGACCCAAACCAGCAGAGAGATCTGCAACAGCAGAATGACTCAAACCAGCAGAGAGACCTGCAACAGCAGAATGACCCAAACTAGCAGAGACCCAAAACAGCAGAGAGACCTGCAACAGCAGAATGACCCAAAGTAGCAGAGACCTGAACCAGCAGAGACCAGAGACAGCAGAATGACCTGAACCATCAGAAAGATGCAAATCAGCACAAGCACTTGATCCAGCAGAGAGACCCACAGCAGCAGAAAGACTTGAACCAGCAGAGAGACTCGAACCAGCAGAGAGAGCTGAACCAGTAGAAAGACCCGAACTAGCAGAGACAGCCGAACCAGCAGAGAGAGCCTAACCTCCAGAAAGAGTTGAACCAGTAGAGAGAGCCGAACCAGCAGAAAGACCCAAACCAGTAGAGAGACCTGAACCGGTAGATAGACCTGAACCGGAAGAGAGACCTGAACCGGTAGATAGACCTGAACCGGTAGAGAGACCTGAACCGGTAGAGAGACCTGAACTGGTGGAGAGCACCGAACCAGTAGAGAGAGCCGAACCAGCAGAGAGACCTTAACTGGTAGAGAGCACCGAACCAGCAGAGAAGCCCATGTTCCTTGCGGTTTCTCATGCCTGCACCTGATCAGAGCGGCTGGCACTTAATCCCCCTGCCACATCACCTCGGAGCCAGAAGCTCCGCTTTTCCCACAGAAACATCTTGAAAATTGCATGCCTTTGAATCTCATTTCAGAAAATGGCCTCAATTTGCCACCGGCCTCATGCTGTGACACTTAGACACTCGGGACCAAAGTGGGGTCCAGACAACCCCGCTTCAAATCCAGAGACGTGGAGGCAGAGCCCCATTGGACGGAACCTGTCACATGACCCTGAGCTGCACTTTTCGAGCCTTGGGCCCTGTCCCTGAGTGCTTTGTTTCTGACTACCTTTGTAATGACTATGCAATGGTGCTCTTATTGTTGCCATTAGCTGCTTTCAATGTTCTTGGGGTCCGCAACCTCACCGGCTGATGAACAGAGAGATTTTTTTCATTAATGTGGTTCTTCCATACTTGAATAGTTGCTTGCATCTGGCAGGCTGGGGTGTAGACCTCAGGGAAGATCAGTTTAATGGCGGACAAAAGTCTCACACAAGTAATAAATTTAGATAAATTGACAGCGTCACCCACATGACATGGCAGCAGGTTTCACCTGGCATCTGGGGTCATGCCATCTAAAGGGTGCCCCCTGCTGGAAATGAGCTGGCTTGTGCACTGTGCCCCATTGTCACTTGCACCACATGCCACACAGTCCTGAGTTAATGTTTGACCCAGTGCAGACTGCCAGCAGTGTTTGCACAGGGTGACTGGGGCCCACGCAAACATTTGCTCTCTCCACAGATGGGCCGTCGCTCTCTGTTTGCACACATTACTCCACATCAGTCCTGCGGGGCTGTTTCTGTCTGCTAAGATGCAGGTCTCACGTGCCAGTCTGGGGGACACCCCCCCCCCTCACCCCAAGTCAACCTGTCTGTGCATCTGAGCTATTCTAACACCCCTCGTGCTTTCATTGGCCAGCAGGCATCACATGACATGAGAATCCTCCCAGGGTCCTGCCATAGACGGCATGGAGCCGTGCGTTCTTCAAATGTGGGAGGAGGCGGAGATTAGCTCTGGCAGATGCTCGACGGAGCGGGCAAAAAGAGAGATGCAAAATATGAAAAGGGCGGAAATTATAAGTCTATTCATTCCATGACTAGTTAGGTGATCAAACTGTTGAAATAAACATTTGGCTATAAGAACCCTGATTATTATGATCTTACAGTGCAACTAGACACACAATTTAACACAGTATGTAAAAGTCTGCTATTATTCAAATCAGTCTCAAAGTGATGCCTTTTCAAAGCTTCCTTCAAAGAAGTTTTTTTTGTACACACCTTGAAAGCTATTTCATGCTACAAGGGGCTTTGTGGCCAGTCATTAACAAAAGGCTTATCAGGTGTTTATAAGCCGAGGCTCTTTCTGAAGACGCAGTAGCACTGGATCAAAAGTCCGACTCGCTATGTGCGAGAACCCAAGGGGACGATGTCATGCCTGCACTGATTTTCTGCAGCTGCTTTAATTGGCTGTTGTCATCGCACCCCTTACTGGCACTTTTAAATTATTTCTCTGCTTCTCCAAATGAGGAGCAGATGTTCTGCTGTGACTTCGCCCGGCTTTCACACCTCACACACGCCGCTATGACACAGGCTTCTTCCACACCCTGCTTCCACGATTCCCATGACTGGTGCTCCTGCCCGCTCCGTCTCCGATGTCCTCGTCCCCATTCCTTAAGCTTAAATAGACCTTCTGTGCTTTTGTGACCCTTAGGGCGAAACTTCTGATTTAGCTTGCAGTCTGAGGGGGACGATCCTCTGACCTTCAGGGTCAGCAACCCCCCCGATCCAGAAACTCTCAGGACCCACTGCAGAAGGTTTCCCAAAAAGGCATATTCTTATGTTTAGTTTGATGGGAAACTCGCTGGACCTTATAGCAGTGCGGTATTCCGCTGCAGACTGCCAAGAAAAGCCAGATTCCTATGAGAACATTCCTTTTATTCTCCTGTTAAATGATTAAAGTTGTTTTTCTGTCCCTCTCTCTAGCCAGCCCGTGCCCCCCCCCCGGGGCGGCAGAGGCTTGCCGACATACCTGAGGTGTGAGCAGATTCATTAGCTGAGGAACCGCTTGTTTTGTTAGCCTGTAAAATGCCCTTTTTTGATGGGGTGTCTGTGATCCTTTGCAGTAACAAAGACCCGGAACCGACTGGCATGACCTTGGCATCCATTATCGGCCAGAGGAATCGAGGCCGGGGAGGGAAGGGCCCCCCCTCCATAGACAGACCACCATCACAGCGGGGCATCTGGTGGACCCAAAAAGGAGCGGGCGGCGGGGGGGGAGCAGGCACAAGCAGCCAAGCTTTTTATGAATTAAATTCCTCTGAGTCCTTCTTCTTTATTTTTTTAGGTTCCCTAAGCAACTGGAAATCGGGGTTTCCTCCTACGGCGCCCCCCTCTGTCTGCGATCAGAAGTGTAAGTCCTTCCACAAAGCGCCTTTGATAGCCAGCTCCTCGAGGAGCCCACATGGAGCAGCACCCCGGCCCCTGTACCCGGACACAGCTGCTTAGCGGCTAAACGATGCCGCTTGTCATTTCCAGTTGAGCCTGTTAAGGGTTTAACTGAAGTTTTAATTAAATACAGTTCCGTGTGATTGCGGCTTTAAGACATATCGGCTCCGCGGGTCAGAGGAGAAGATGGGTGTGAAATACCAGCTCTTGGCATTTTACTGAAATATCACAAAAGGTCAGACGGTGAGCGGGGAGTATGACGCCATAGCAGGATGCCCTAAAGAAGCTAAGATCTCTTATTATGTATCGTGATTGTAAGTTTGGACATTCTGGCCTCTCACACGTTTTACCCCCACATTCGGACAGGTTGCTTTTTGGATACCTGTCCTCGTCTCTATTTGTCTGGCATTTATTTCTGGATGTATTCCCTGGTGTTGATCATGTCCAGTCATGTATTTGCCTGGACACCCCCCCCCCCCCTCCAGTTCACCTGTCGCTCAGCTGCCTACGTGCGGATCACCGAACGGCCAGCATACGAGAGCTTCCGGCCAAGCCAGTGCGTGCGTGTCACTGCTGCCTGGCAAACTGGATCTGTTTTTGGGTCAAATGACACAAAAGCACCATGTGCTGACTTCATGATGCTCCCTAAACACTACAGGATTCTGAAACCCCTGGGTCACAGCGATTTGCAGAGGTCTATAGTGAGCCCCAGACACTACGGCATTCTGGAACTCTATGGCATCCCTAAATCAAAGAAATTTTTGGAATTCTACAGTGTTTCTCAGCCACAATTGTTTTCCAGATGTGAAGCTTCTTGCACAGAAACGTAAACCAGCTGACAATGGAAAAGAAGGACACGCTTTACCCAAGAGGGACTGCGATCAAGCCCAGGTCACCATTTCTGTTGTCATCTATCACCCCTTGAGAAGATCAGCGGCCGTCCCTGGTAAAGGAATGCCTGGCAGGAGGCTGCCTGGTGGAGGAGACCGTTCGTGAGATATTCCTGGCTTCCCTCTGATTGTGGGGGAGCCGGCTTCAGTGCCAACACGCATCAAATGCACTGTGCATGAGAACCGCATGCAACTCTGAGCACTGCACAAATCATTCTTAAAATGATTTCTCCTATTTTTTTTTTCAATTGTAACGTTCTTACTCATCATGTAAGAGTACGGATACCGCTGCCACCGGCGCCGCCAGAGCCGCCGTGTCCTGCCCCTGACAAAAGGCCCTAATTATCTGATAAACCGGCCCGGGTCTCTCGCCGCGCCCGCAAATGCGATTCCTTTTTAATGCGGGCGGCTGTGCCCCGAGTCGCTCCCGCTGTCATTTCCAGAGAAAATAGATGTGCACACATAGCGAAGCATGACTAAACTGAGGAGATGGCGCCATCAGAGGAGCGGCGTGCGCCGATAGGTCGGCTGCCGCCTCTGTCCACATCCCATTTCACGGCAGAGGTAATCCCACTGCAGCAGGCACATTGTGCTGCTTAATAATGACAGGCAGAATGCCTCGGAGTGTCTCTAAATAATTCCCACCGCTCCGGTCCTCTCCTATCGCTCTAATTCTACAGGCCTGTACCTGTGCGGACGGCCAATTGGAATTTTCTGCTCTCCGGGCGGCTGGCCGCGAACAGAGCCGCTAACCCAAGAAATAAAAGCGCTTGGAACCCAATTTGCCGCCTGTCCTTTTCTCCACCAGCCATGAGCCCCTGCTGCATCTCAGTAAAACAGCGTCCCGCCGTTTAACCCCCGTACCTGAGCCGGTACCGTGTTTTTCGTAAATGTGTACTAACTGTTATTTCCATGTCATCATCATCATCACGGCTGCTTTTACCAAATAAACATTGCTGACCTGGCTGGGAACAGTTATTGTTATTTCGTGTTGGCTTCCCCCCCCCAGCAGCACCCCCCAGGCCAGGTGATGCTCTCCACTGCCATCCGCTGCGTCCCCCCCCCATCCCCACCCCCCACAACAGCCATGGTGGAAGGCTCTTGCACACAGAGGTTAGCGTGACCTTTCTGGCCAGGGTGCGGGGGGGGGGGGGGGCATGGGGGATCTCTCGGGTCTCTGAACGTCTTCAGTGGAGGGGTGGGGGGGGGTCGGTGACAAAAAATCAGTGTGCGAGCTTCCTGTAAACAGCCTTGCGGTGGGGGGGGGGGGGGGGGTGATGTACGGAAGCGCTCATACGCAGCGTACAACGCGGTGACCGAAACCAAGCGTAACGAGATGCAAATGGATTCACGCCTGAGAAAACGTCGCCTGTGGATCCGCCGTCATCTCCAAGGAGATGAATAAGAAGGATGATATAAAAAAATTTAAATGTATAAATGACACTTAAATTATTCAGGAGCTGTAATTGACTTGTGAGAGTTTGCGGTTTCTCTACAAAAGGAGCTGTAAATAATTGATACTGTCCTGCAATATGAATTATACAAAATGCCTGATACTGTAAGGGGTAGTGATCTGTTTTTGTAATTATTACATGTTGATAAATTATTGCATTTATCAACATGCGCTTCCCCAGCCATCAGTATGAAATTCTCGCTCTTGATGGCCGCTGAGCCGAAGCTCGGCACCGTGTCCTTGGAATATTCCTATCTGTTTAGTCAGGTGGTCGGGTACCACGGCGACATACCGTCCTTGATGTGTGGCAGATTCTGGCCACGCCAAAAAGTTTCAGTTTCGGCGACATGATTCCGAGGACGGCGGGATGGAGCTGGGGTCAGCTTGAAATGGTGGATGAAAGCTCGGGGGGGGGGCGGTGTAACACTAAGGGACACCTAAATGACATTTGGTAGATGAAAGCGACACAGACGTGGAGCATTTTTTGAATAACGGCCACGGTCCGCCGCAGATGACTGGGATTCATTTCAGCTTCGCAGCTGTGAGCCCAGAGCAGCTACTGTCCTCCCAGGAACCACGGCGGCGCTCGGATCAGCCAGACAGCGCCATCCAGACGTGGATCCCAGGTGCGGGAGCCCGAAACGAAGCGAAGGCGAGGGTCTGTCCTGAGATCCGCTGCCTCCGTGACATTCCCGCTGCCGCTCGCCTGGAACCTTGATGTTTTATTCACCGCCCAGAGGGACCCGCAGAAGCGAGGAAGACATGTCCCTTGCGGAAAAAAAAATGGCGATGCGAACCAGCCCTGGGATGATTTACAGCCCAGCTGCAGAGCGTGTATCAGGCCATGATGGCTCCATCTGGGGTGTGTGTGTGTGTGTGTGTGTGTGGGGGGGGGGGTGTTACAAAGCCATGAGAGTGACTGGGAGGGATGTGCCTGCTTGGGAAGGTGTCCGGGGGCCCCCATTATTGGATTTGACAGATGTCAGGCGGTGAGGAAGCTCCTCCTGCTTCATCTCCGGCTCCCTGGGCTGCCTTGCCGCAGCTTGGCCACCTGCCCCCCAGCATAACCATCACCTCTGTTACGGCCCGTACAGAGACCAGTGTCCCAACACATCAGATTGGTTCTGGTCTGTCTTTTGTTGAAAACCATCCACACAGTGCTGGTTTCCATGGCAATATAAATGCTACTGGACTGGTGGCACCAGTGTGGACCTCAGTGTGGACCAAAATGCAGACCTCAACGTGCACCTGGCTTGGGATCGGACTCCAGACTCGACACACGGCTCTCGATAGTGCAGAGAAGTCACTACTGCCACACTGCGCCTGTGGCGAGGGTTTGGGGGTGATACAATCTGGCAGCAGACAGAATGAGAGGGGTGAGATTTATTTTGGCCCGATCTTCAGGGAGCCTGACTCATAGGTAGATCGCAAACATCTGTGTTGCTGTCATCATTGATCCTGCTTGCGCTGCAGTACACTGAGCAGCTTTGAGAAATGCACAGTTACCGTATTTTTCAGGCTTGAGGCACTTAGTACTCGTCACCCGTGAATGGAAACTGGATCCTGTACTGGTGTTCTGCTAACACCATCCAGGTGAAGGTGGAACAATGGGCAGATGGGGCTGTGAAATGAAGAAGAAAGAATAGAGGTTACAGAACAACGTTTCTCTGGGCACCGAGGCCAGGTGTCTGTCACGTTGTCTCTGCAAACACACTCTGTATTGGGGGCCTCAGGGATTTCAAATGTGCAAGATACACCTCTGATACTTCAGGCTGGGTGGGTGGTTGTCATGCGGAAGGAAGAACATGGGAACCAGAACACATAGGAACGTGTTTCAGAGCACCGAGGGGACAGAAGGGAATTAGGGGCAATCAATGGCAGCTGGTTTGTCCAGGATAATTATGTCTGCTGCTGGGTCACCTACACAACTGTCTCACTTATTAATAGGACATGAAGGTTGGTGTGGAGGCCTGAGAGCACCCCCTGTAGCCTGGAGATTATATCACATGCATTGTACCATCAGGAGAACGGCACCATGATCCTCCTCGCCATCCTCCATCACTCCTGATGGTTCTGAGTGTTGTTCATTCTTGTCCACACCATCCTTGGCAGGAAATGGAAGAGGGGTCCTCGAATGATGCATGTCACGTGACATCTCCGGAAATGCAGGAGTAGTCCTTCAATGATGCATGTCATGCGGTGTTTCTGGAAATGCAGGAGGGGTCCTCGAATGATGCATGTCATGCGGTGTTTCTGGAAATGCAGGAGGGGTCCTTGAATGTTGCATGTCATGCGGTGTCTCCGGAAATGCAGGAAGAGTCCTCAAATGATTCATGTCATACGGTGTCACTGGAAATGCAGGAGGGGTCCTCGAATGCATGTTACGTGGCATCTCCTTGCTTCCTATGGGCACGCTTAAGGCATGGCACAGCCCCCGAACCCCCATGCCCCATTTCAGATGCTGTGTTCTCTGTTGATCAACTGCATTTCTCCTGTAAACCTCCCGGTTCATCTGCGCCCCCTGCATGCCCAGCTCCTCCATGCCATCTGTCCTCTTTACAGGGGGTCCCAGGTGTTTTACAGAGCCACCCCCCCCCAAGCTGTGCTCCTCAAGACTGCCCTCTCCGAGTACTCAGCATTACTGAGACCAGTTTCCCCTGAAAACTGCAACACCTGGAGGAGGGGGGGCCAGGGGGTTCCAGCTGCTTTCTGTGTCTGTACGCATCAAAAGGGAGCAAATTAGGAGAGCCGTGTCCAGTCAGGCCGAGGATTACAGATAAAGAGGCTGTTAATAAGACCATTCATAAAACAGCACTGAAATAAGAAACCAACCGAAGCGGTCAGTGTTGGGTCGTATGTGTGTGAAGACTTTAGTAATAGTTATTTATGGGACTGTCTATTATTTTTATTTATCAGTTCACCCATAAAAGGAAATGTCACTGTATATGGTGTACTGTCACTGCCCCATGCGACGTGTGCTTTTGTCATAATGTGATTCAACTTCTATTTTTTACCCAGAATGCCAGCTGCCTGGGGTGAGTTGTGCTCCTCCAAGGCCCAGCCGTGAACTGTCCTCCACCCCCCCACACCAACCTGCAGAGTTGACCCTCAGCACAGCAGCTGATGACTCTCCTGCTTCTCTTGATGTTAGTCATAGAGGCGAGTCACTATGAATTGGTGGCACGTATATATATTTAAAAAAACCTAAAGCGTGGAATTAAAACATCTAATACTTCCTACACCCTCAGCCAGCCCATAGCGCTGTGCACATGTTCTGTTTTACGTGTTACGTGTGCGAGTGTGTCACTGATCGTGCGTGTGTGAGTTTGTGCCTGAGTGTGCATGTGCGAGTTTGTGCCTGAGTGTGCATGTGCGAGTGTGTCCCTGAGTGTGCGTGTGTGAGTTTGTGCCTGACTGTGCATGTGCGAGTGTGTCCCTGAGTGTACGTGTGTCAGTTTGTGCCTGAGTGTGCATGTGCTAGTGTGTCCCTGAGTGTGCGTGTGTCAGTTTGTGCCTGACTGTGCATGTGCGAGTGTGTCCCTGAGTGTACGTGTGTGAGTTTGTGCCTGAGTGTGCATGTGTGAGTGTGTCACTGAGTGTGCGTGTATGAGTTTTTCTCTGTGTGTGTGCAAGTGTGTCCCTGAGTGTGCGTGTGTGAGTTTGTGCCTGAGTGTGCATGTGCAAGTGTGTCCCTGAGTGTGCGTGTGCGAGTTTGTGCCTGAGTGTGCATGTGCAAGTGTGTCCCTGAGTGTGCATGTGCAAGTTTGTGCCTGAGTGTGCATGTGCAAGTGTCTCCCTGAGTATGCATGTGCGAGTTTGTGCCTGAGTGTGCTTGTGCAAGTGTGTCTCTGAGTGTGCATGTGCAAGTGTCTCCCTGAATATACATGTGCGAGTTTGTGCCTGAGTGTGCTTGTGCAAGTGTGTCCCTGAGTGTGCGTGTGCGAGTTTGTGCCTGAGTGTGCGTGTATCCTGCAAAGTGAAGGCAAATGTGAAGCACAGGGGCCCCTGAGGCCAGGGCATGCAGGTGTGAAAGCACTTTCTTCGGGGGAGACATGGCAGATTCTCAAAGCCAGTGAGGAGAAATCAAAACTCACAAGCCAGAGCCTCTGTCACCACTGCTTCTGTTCTCAGGATGTATTACATCAGTGTGGATCACGCCCCATCAGCCCATAAAGCTGAGGATGCTCCAAACCCAACCCTGTGCCTTAACTGCTTTCCCCACCTCTCCCAATTATGATATTGCTTTGCTTTGCACTGGCCCTCCCTGTCCTCGAGTTCTCCATCTCCCTGCCCCCTATCTCTGTGGATGGTGAATTACTGTGACAGAGGCCGTCTGGCTGAAGTCGGGGACTGTTAGCTGAAGCTGTCGGAGTTTAGGGCCGTTTATAGAATGCGGGCGGGGGGGCGGTGATGGCTCCCCCATCAGCCGGACAGCAGTGATGGACAGCGACTGTGGGACGCCTCCGGGGGACGCCGTCGGCAGCCTCTTCGCCTGCATCCTTTATTTTTCGCCCCTTTGCGTCACACGGCGATTGTGCTAATTGTCAGATGGCATAATTGATGCTTGATGAGTTGCGACAGTCTCACAAAAGAAAATGATTCATGCTCCTCCGTTGGCTGGTAACAAGCGTTTAATTTGGGTCTTTAATCACTGGCAGCCAGCCCCGTCCTCGCCGGTCCTTACGAGGCACTGTCAACTGCCCCCCCCCCCCCCCCCCCATAATCTCTATCTCCGGGGTCCCAGGGAGGTGGGCTCTTGCAAGCATGTGTCTATCAACGCTGCCGAAATTGGACGGTCACTGGGAAGCAGGTGTGTCATAGAAACCCCCAAGCACACCCTCCTTCCAGCCCCCGTTGCTGTCCCAGGGGGCCACAACACGGACAGGTGACATTGAGGAGTTTTTGGGCCAGAGTTCCCTATAGTGTGTAAGAGAAGAATTCTCCCAAACCTGTCTGTATTTCCCCAAACACCCCAGCGGTATGTCCACATCAAACAATCCATGCCTGGGGAACCACTTAGCGGCATCTCAAGGGGAATCCCCCCCACTTCAGGCTTGCAGTGTTGTGCTTCTTCTTGAGGATGAAGATCACGGTGACATCCATTCTACATGTACGGCCATAAGCCAGTGCAGAACCGAGCTTGGGCTCCCAGCCACACCGCTCATGGCGATGATGGCGCGCAGTGTATCGGCAGTGACGGTGTTCGGCATGCGGCATGACAGTGGTAACGTTGCTTGGCGTTTCAGCAGTGACGGTGCTTGGCATGTCAGGGGGTCGGTAGGGACGGTGCTTGGTGCTCAGCAGTGGTCGGTTGCTGCCATGTCCTGCCAGTTGTGTCGCCGTCCTCCATCCTCACCAAGAGTCCCCCCACTGCAACACTGGGGCTTCTGGCACCTTCTTGGAATGGCGCTCCCTCCGGCACCCTGGGAGAACGGCACTGTGCAGTGAGTAACTCTCAGACCTGGACAGCAGATGGTGATAGAGCCTCGGGAGGGGGGGGGGTCCGCGGAGCTGCAGGCAAGGCGAGAAAGGCAGGGATGAATTATGCATACACTCACCTGTGCCCCCCAACACCCCAGGGATGGGGGCCCCGCGGTTCTGCTGTGAGCTCACCGCCCTTTAATTATGCTCTTGTTTACCTCAGGGCAGGTAACAGGGGGCTTCCCAGGACCCCAGCGGCCCCACCGCCGTGCTGAGATATCCTCCCCATCTTGAGTCCCGCGGCTTCCCACCGACAGTGAAATACCACTCAGGCAAAACAAAAACGGCATTTTATTCAGACAAAAGGCCCTTAACAGAGACAGCAGCCTCACAGCAGCGTCATTTTCGGAGCGGAAACCAGTGGGAGCACATTGGGGTGGGGGGTGATGACTGGTCTGAGCTTCACTGGCTTTGACATTTGGAAAAGCAGGTGTGAAGGGGGTACGTCTTCGCCTGGGGGGCTCAGGGAAAGCACAGTCATTTAGTGGGAGCTCTAGGGGTCTGGGCCAGGAAAATGAAGTCGGCTGGTTAGACGCAGTCTTTTCTGCCAGCTGGAGGCACGCGGATGCTGGCTGCTAGAGCGCCGGGCAACAGGACACGGCGAGCTGAACCCCGCCGTGTGGGAGTGCCCGTGAACAGCGAGGTGACCGTGAAACCGTCACAGTGGCAGGAAGCTCTGTACTGCAAACTGGTGCCTGTGTACACAAAGCCGGGACAAAGCACTGAGTGTGACAGGAAATGACCTCGTGATGAGTGAACCCGGCAGGAAATGACCTTGTGATGAGTGAACCTGGCCGGCAGGCTCCACTTTCACCAGCTTGTTAATTAGACCCGTTTATTTACAGAAGGGAACCGGCACCCAATTGAGACCGCCTGCCCAGAAAGTGCAGAACTCCCAAGGCCGCAGAATGTTCCGGCAGATCGGCGTGGTGACGTACTCACTCATCAGGTCGTCTCCCTCCCTCGTCACGCTTCGGCTCCTGGCGGCTGAGGTACTTTCACCTCTCCCTTGATGGTTTAATCCCTTTCCTAAACTTTGTTTTACTAATTTAAATTTTCACTTAAAAGCACATTAAAAATTGTAATACTCAAAGAAATGACATGCAAATTTTGTCCTGCTGCAAAAGCTTAATAAATACGGTTCGTTTGCAGGTGTATAATTAATGAAGCGCTTTGGGGTTAAGTGCCTCGCTGACGGGTACAAGCTAACCCCCAGGGATAAGATTTGGCAAACATTTCATAAAGGTACTTTCTTAAACAAACATAAACACTCTCAGGAAGTTATTTAGCATGGCAAAGTGATCTTTCCTTCCAGTTACCTGCTAGAGGTGACTTGGTAATTAATTTTTTTTAAGCCAAAGACTCTAATGAGAATCATTTGACTAATGAATCCTGGAAACTTTATGTTGTTAAAGCTGCATTTTGCAGAGCTGGAGTTTCAAGGTGCCGCTGTCGTCTGCTGATCCAGAGCATCCCTGCTCTTCCTGCTGACCTGGGGCAATCCCAGCTTTTCCCGCTAATCCAGAGCATCCCATTTTAACTGGGGGGGGGGGGGGGGGGCAGACAGGACCAGGAGCCAGGAATGCAGCCGGGGACCACACAGCAGGGGCTTCTCCAAGGTAGTCAGGGCAGAGGCGCCTGACAGATGGAGCTTGGGGCTGGGGGGCTGGATAAATGCCTCCCACCCCACTCTGTTAGAGAACATCAGGTGACGAGCTAAATGGCCCCGGAGTGAGAGCCCCTCCTTCACAGTGTGACATCATTCACACCTGCATACAGCACGATCCCTCACAATGCCGCCATCAACACATACCTGGCAGGTTCCTGCAGCGTGAGGTCAGGGGCCAGAGGGGCGTCACGTCACCCTCAGAGTACCGCCATGGACCACCAACATTTGCAGGATGATCTGCGGCGTGGGACCCTGCAGGTCAGCGATGGTGTGACAGGGTGAAGCTTCCTTTCTCAGCTAAAATGCTTGGCTCGTCATCTCAGACTTACATGGTTGCTTCTGGAATTTGTGTTTTTTGGGTTTTATGATGACAAATTTATTCACTTTCAGGTTTGGTGCCCTGGTCAATCGAATTCACTTTATTATGGAGAAGACAGACGCAATGGTGTCTGTGGGAGATGTTTTCTTGGGGCGTTTTTTACATACTGGCCTACTTCTTTGCTGCTTGCAGGTGACCAGCCAGGAGAAAGGAAGGGAAGGGCGTAAAACAGCAGGCGCGTGACGCAGTGGCCCAGCCGCCAGGACGCAGCCTTGGCTCCACGCAGCTGGACTGCTAACACTTTGGGGAGAAGCTTCCACTGGCCAGCTGCTGCTTTGCTCACATTACTGCTGAGAGTCAGCAGTACAATTACAGCTATTTTTCAAAGAGCGGCGTATTTAACTGGTTAAGCTCTCCTCTCCAGTCTCTTAACCAGCGGTGAATCTGTTGCCAAAAACATGTCTGTTTTCATCTCCGTCTCAGGGCCCTATTCTCAAACAGGCTCTGCAGACACCTCCCCAAACACATATGTACAAATAAATACAAGTGCTTGTTTGGTTGAAGGCAAGAGGGTGAATTCTCCCTGATAGGTCCATTTATATCTCACCTGGTGAAAGCCCGCCTCCACCGCTCCCTGATTAGCTGGTGTCCAGTAGAAACCCATCCCACCAAAGCCCACAATTGGTTGGCCTTTCCTAGATCTGGTCCTTAAAGGGCTTCCCTGCCAGAAGTGCCCAATGGAATGACTTGGATTTCTGGATTCACTCCATAAGTCAATTTTACTTTACTGCAAACGTAAAAAATGCTTAAATAATTAAATGGAGTTAAGTTCCAGATCAATTTTGCAGGCTGAGTTTAATGTGTCGGGGAGGCTAAGCAGCGGTTAATCACCCCGTCTGTCAGATCCTATGGCTGCAAACATTCCAGTGATTATTCTCAATTCCTGCATGCGTATGGAAAAACACTCCATAACCCCAGGCACTTCCAGAGCCAAGGAAGCGTGGTCACCTTACGGAGATTCCTCAGTGCGGGTGGAGGAACCCGTCTGCTCTGCTTGACGACCTTGGGCCAACACTGACCGCTGTCTCTATAGTTAATTCAGGCGGCCGGTGGCAGAGCAGATCAGACGCCGCATCACCAAGACCCCCTAAGCTGTCGCCGTCCCTTTAAGAAGCGGGACCTTGAGTTGCTGTAATAAATATGCAGCGGACTCCCTGAGACTCCCTGAGACTCTCCGAGAGTCCCCGCGTCCACGGCTGCTTTAATTTTTAATCTCCAAAGAGGCGCCTATCAAGTCCTCATTGTAATAAAGTTAATTTGCATTAGAAACTGCCTGTCAGAAAGTGGATAATAGCGAAGATTAATCCTGCTGGCAGGATGGAGACTCAGAAGCTGAGGGGAGAGATTCCCCGCGCTGCCTGCGAGAAAACAGCCTCTTAGAAACAGCAAGAGAGCTTTCCAGATAGGCGTTATTAATTAGGTGCTCATTGATCGTGTTCGGGCGGATTCCAAATGCCAGGACGGAACGGTGTTCACCACGAAACCCGCTCAATTCCCGGTCAATCCCACCTGTTTATTCATATTCATGCATGCGGGCAGGGTTAGTGCCATGATCCAGCGTGAATATTTAGTTATTTCACATTCACTATGCAAGCACACGGCCTCCTGCATTTAGTCTGCGCTAATGTTGCCATATTAATATGTAGACGGCATATGTGGGAGACGGCGAAGCCGCATGCAGCTGACATCACAACGACCCCCATTTATTATCCACTCAGAGGTGGAACGTTTTAATAAAGGGGCCCCATTCTCCAGGCCGTCTGCCTCCGCAATCAGCAGTGCTCTGTCGCTGTGGCACCTACGGTTCCACATGCTTGGGGCCCCAGGCTCCGGGGGCCCTCAAAAGCCCGCCCCGTCCCCGCCACATGTGCCACCACAAAGATAACGAGCAAACGATGGCAAACTTATCTTCCAGAATATAAAAAAGGACATGCAAGTATTTCATTAAACTGTTAGACTGCTACAGTAACAAGTTATACTATGATTAAAATTCCCCAGTATGATAAAATGCGATAGAGAAAATAACTGAGATTTGCCCTCCTAGCTGTAAAAAAATTAGCAAATTCATGAGCAAAAGAAATCTATGACTTGACTGTCAGAAGAAGTTAGCTGCTCATTCCTATTTGGGCTTGCTCCGTATTACTTGAAAAGTAATATATCTGTATTAATACTGGACTTATTATCGACAGTGATATGAATTATGTTCCAGCTTGCAGTGTGGACTGCAGAAATCCCTGGAGCTGAAACCCAAAGCCTGGAGCCACAGCTAAAGCCTGGAGCCTGGAACAGTGAGCGTGGAACCTGGAGCTGAAGCACGGAAACAGAGCCGAAGCCTCGAGCCTGGAACTGGGAGCCTGAAGCTTGGTGCCTCGTTCTTGGTCCCTGGAGCTGAAGCCCAGAGCCAGAGCTGGAGCCTGAAACCGAGAGCCTGGAACCTGGAGCCGAAGCACGGAGCCAGAGTCTTAGCCTGGAGCTTGGAACCAGGAGCCTGGAACCTGGAGCTGAAGCACGGAACCAGAGCCGAAGCCTGGAGCTTGGAACCAGGAGCCTGGTTACTGGAGTCGAAGCTCAGAGCCAGAGCTGGAGCCTGGAGCTTCTCACAACATGACTATTAGCATCAGCCATCTCCAGGAATATTTTGTGCCTCTGCTCGGAATCATTTGTCTGTTATCAATTCTGATTCCCATGTCGATTTGGGGAAGGTATGGATGAGCTGGTTAGTTTCCACAACCCTCACCACCTTCAGACCAATTTCAACCCCAGAACGACCTTCACTTACCTGCTAAGGTAAACAATAACCTGTTCATGCTTTCTTGGATTCCCAGGAAAGTGAAACTAACCCCCCCCCCCCCCGCCACAGCCCAGGCTTTGGTGGGGGCGTCCCAATGTCACGGTCATCAAAATCTCATCCAGGTTTAATGCCGGTGTCACTGCTAACTGGTCTGTGTGCTTCTGTCACACACTATAAAAAGAGAAAAACTCATCTGCTCGTCCCGGGGATGTATTGGATTGGATGTACAGGCTATTTATATCTGAAACAAACACCATGCCCTCACTCCTAGGGGGCTGTGGGCTCGCTGCCCACTGCCAGTGTGCTCTGTCAGTTTGCGTCTCCCTGTGTTTCGTCCCAGCTTCAGTGGACCAGTTCAACGTGGCCCTGCATTGAATCAGCAGTCATGGAAATTGGAGGGGTGCAATATAGAAAATGTAAATGTGATTGGATAATTGTTGAGGTAAGTTTCTTGTGAAATAAACCATAAAAACATGAGCCGAATTGGCCGGGCTTTTTGTGTTATTATTTAACTCCCCGACACGTTTGCCTCCTTGTCAGCCCGGCGGGAAATAAATAAATCACAGTGCAGCGGCAATCGGCGTGTGTTTCGGTTTTTCACGATAAAAGTGTCAAGCTGCCGGTGATTTATGGCTTTTTAATCAAACCCTCTTCATTAATTCCGATTGATGTGGAAGCGGTCTTTAATAACCCCACATGGCACAGCCCAGCTCCCTGCTACTGTCCCGGTGAATCAGAGGAAACAGTGTACTGGTTACACTGCTGCCTGATAAATGTTAATCGGGGTCTCTGCCGGTTGTGTGATGTAATACCCATAATGCACTGCGGTTTAAGTCTTCTGTAGACACACTGCAATACGACAGTATCACCATACCGCCATGACTAAAAATGCTTTATGAGGGTAATGCTGGTGGTCCAACAGCCTAGGGTGTTCCGGCCCCCCAGGACCACAGCCAATCGGAAGGGTCAGTGGGTGGACACAGACCCGAGCGTGCAGACTCTCCTTCCTAGGCTCGTAATTTCTCGTGGTAAGATGTGTCTCCATCATGAGCACCCAGTTGGGCTATAAATGGGAAGCCTCGTTCCCTGCCAAGACCTGAAGGCATCTCCACTGCTTCCGAGTCTCTGGGAAAGGTCACTGCTCCCACCAGACACCAGCCCTGGGACCATCTGAGGACAGCTCCTCTAATGTTCCTGCTGCATGTAGTGTTTTAAAACCTGCTCATCTGCAGGAACGGACCGGGGTGCTAAATTAACGAAACAGACCCAGGCATTAAATTAGCAAAACGGATCAAGGTAATAAATTAACCAAACGGACTCAGGCACTGAATTAAGCAAATGGACTCAGAAGCTAAACTAGGCGAATGGACCCGGAAGCTAAATTAGCCAAACAGACCAGGGTGCTAAATTAGCCAAATGGACTAGGGTGCTAAATTAGCTAAACGGAGCCAGTGTGTGGGCTGGTATGGTGGCATTGTCATTAGCACTGTTGCCTCACACCTTGGGGACTAGGGTTTGAGTCTCTGCCATGACTCCATGTATGTGGACTTTGCATGTTCTCCCCATGTTGTTGTGGGGATTCCTTCAGTTTTCCATCACATTCCAAAAACATGCTAAGGCTAATTATAATTACTAAATTGCCTGTAGGTGTGCACGTGTGAATGTGCCCTGCAATGGGCTGGTGGCCCATCCTGGGTTGTTCCCTGCCTTGTGCCCATAGCCTCTGGGATAGGCTCTGGACCCCCCCAAGATCCTTAATAGGATAAGTGGCAGAAAATTAATGGATGGAACCAGGTGCTCAATCAGCAAAAGAGACCAGAGTCTTAAATTAGTCAAACAGACCAGGGCCCTAAATTATACAAACGGAACTGGGGCCTTAAATTAGCCAAATGGACCCAGGCCCGAAGCAGCAGAGAGGAGAGCACGCAGAAGAAAGGAGAAAGGGCCACAGAGAGGAGCACAGGCTATGGAGAGGAGCAGAGGCAAGAGAGAGGAACACAGGCAACAGAGAGGAGCACAGGCCACAGAGAGGAGCACAGGCCACAGAGAGGAGCAGAGGCTATTGCTGTCAGGGGATGAGGCAATAAAACAGACAATTGTGAAAGGTCATATAAACACCCCAAACAGGCTCACATTGTCTTCCCCACCCCCAGGAACCATGCGGGGTCGTCCATTGGAGCCCCAATTGTCCCTGGAGATGAGATTCACTTTTCCTCCACACTGCAGACAAAATAAGACATTTATTATTCATTATGCCAATCAGAGGCAACGCTAATGTTGTGCAAGACATATCGAATCTCGTCGCTTATTATTGCTTGTCGATGTGGTCTGTAATTTAGCCGACTCCCAAACGTGACCGACATGCAGAGACCCGACAATCCGGGGTGGGGGGGGGGGGGTTTGGGGCACCGGGGAGGTGTGTGGGACTCTCAGGTACAGATCCGAGCCTGAGATTAGCCAATTTGTCTAGGCTCTCAGCAGATGGATTAGCTCAGAACAACCGTAAACCAATAAACGTCAATTCTCCTTATTCCCTCAAGCGGCCCCGGAAGCCACGCCACTGGCCTGGGAGCGCCTACCATGCCGCACTTTCGGGGCTAAGCGGGACTCAGCCGCACGCCGGAGGCCTGCGCCTCCTGTTCGCCGTCCTCCTCCGCTGCCTTGGTTTGCGTCCCTCCTGAATTGCCTGCCTGCCCATTGCTTAGCCCGAACTCAGGATGCGCTATCAGAACGTCCTTGAAGCCACACGACATTAATTCACCCCCCCCCCCACCAAAAGAAAAAAACAGCAAATAAACAGGGAGCCGCAATGGCCCGGCGAGACGGTAAGTCGTCAGCCCTGGCTGACCCCTTTCCGAATGCATCAGCGCTGATCCTCAGGGAAGATAATCAGGATAAACCTTCAGCAGAGTGGATGGACCTTTGCTTCAGTGGGTCTTACTCAAAATGCATCAGCGGCTGGGTCAGGGACGCCGCCACACGCTGCTGGAGAGACGCGTCTGCGGGGACATGTCAACCGCACCGCAGCTCATTCCAACACATAAGCAAATTTACAGTATGCATGGGGGTGAAAATGAATATTCAAGTATGAATAAATATACAGTGATGGGGGTGTTGATCTCTGCTGAGAGTCTGAGTTTTAGAAGATAACAAAACGCCTTTAAGCACCTGAAGATCTCACTGCTGGCAGCTCTTTCTGGTGACCCAGACATTGTGTATCTGAAGAACTCATCCCAGATTGTCCTTTTGCTACTGGGTAGGTGCCTGTTATTTTTATAATCTGACTATTATTGGAGATCTGCTAATATTATTACAGTATTTTAGCTTATGTGGCTCAGAGCTCTGGATCGGCAGCTGATTCCTACAACCTGATATTTTCACGGCGGAGATTCATGGTTAACAGCAGGGGCCCGGGTTGGGTTAACAAGGCGACCACTACACCAGCCAGCCATCTCTTTGTACTCGTGAGCTGCGTTAAGCTATTGTGGGGATTTTCGCAGTTCAATCGTCTGCCTTTGAGACTCATTCGGGGTCGCGGAGAGGTTGGGAAGGAGGGAGGCAGCAGGAGCGCGGAGGCGATCAATCGGGGCGTGTCTGGAAAAGACGCCCACGCCGTGCTCTGCGTCCCGCGCCGGCACAAACGAGCACGAGCAAACAAAACAAAACAAAACAAAACAAACAAACAGACACACAAAGGGTGCGAATGCAACACAAACCGCTGCTGGGGAGCAGTTCAAGGTGCCCCTCAGAAATGCCGTCTAAAAAACACGGATCAAGGAAACACTCTCTGAAGACATCTGAGGGCTGTGAGGGTTTCAGGTCTGCACTCTGCAAGAAGTAGTCCCTTGGGTGCTTCACGTTGTCTCCTGAACATTTTTGGAAATTTTCCACAACCTCCAGCATACATAGAAATATGCACACACTCAAACAGAGAATTTTTTCAGGCTAAATCTGCCTGGACGGCCTTCTAAAGATCAGACGCCCTTGCGACTCTCCTGTGCCGGCCTACTGGCTCAGCCGTCAGCAGGGTGATGGGATTGCGCAGGGAACTTCAAGAAGGTGAAGCGGGAATGAGAGGACAGAGTATGCGCTTCATTTTAACAAAGTGATGTGGAGGAACGAAGGGAGCAGCTACAAGAGACGCAGGAACGCAGAGCGAGCCGAGTCAGGGAGGGGGGTGGTTGTGTGGTGGGGGTCTGGGAGGGAGTAATGATGGTGATGATGTTAAGCACCTTGGAGGAGATGGGGGGCACATGGGGGCATACACACGCTGCCGCCGTCACATTATCAGACAGAAGCAAAGGTTAACGTAAGGGGATGTTTCATCTGTCAGGCTCGGCAGGGGGGAGTGGGGGGGACTTTGTTAATTTGCCTGCACCAGCCGGTCCGTCAGGCGAGTCCCGTGGAAGGCTACGGTCCACGGGGCGGATGGTGAGTCCCGGAGTCGACCTTGGGCACGAGAGCCTCCATGTTCCATCAACTCGGCCGCAACAAAGAAGTAATCTGGGGCCCATCGACGAGCTGTCAGCTGCCCCCCCCCTCCAGTCTGCCCACACACACAGCCGAGGGAACACATCACGCCGTGGATAGATACAACCTCGGCTGTCAGCTGGGCTCTCCCTCAAAGGCCGGGACCCTGCAGAGAACCACCTCACCCCCCAGTTGTGTCAAATGCGCCCCCCCCCCCAAAAAGGCCATAAAACGCGCTGCTCCTTTAGACTTCATTTAATTGTGCCCTTTTCGGGAAAACATTTCACTTCTCTCCTTCCCTGTCCCTTAGCAGTCTGGGGAGAATGGGCAGCACCGGGAGACCCACAGAGTAATTATCGTTACGGATTTAATCAACGCGAGAGGCGTGCAAGCGCATCGATGATTTAACAAGTCAGGGAGAAATCCCACCTGAGCCACTTTACAGCGGCTTCACCTTCAAGGACACCTCGTGATGCCTGGGGAGTCCAATGGCACGCAGTCGTGGCTGGGGTGGGAGGGGCTGTGTACGGTGAGCCAATGAGGGTGGGCGATGGTGCCGGGCAACTCCACAGCAGGCGGGAAGCTCTAGGTCCAAATGGTCATGCTGACGAGCATTAACGAGCTCGAACCTCAGTCAAGGCGAGGGGACCCATCTTGGGCCCCGAGAACTCCCCACCCCGTCTGGGTGGAGTGAGATCCCTCAGGGCAGAGCCACACACATTTCAGGCCAGTTTGGCCCCACTCTCCTGGAGGTTTGTTCGGCTGGTGAGGATGTGCTGTTGTCCTGGTAACAACGGCAGCCCAGTGGACCATGGAGATTTCCAGGCCCGGGATCAGGTCTCCGGTCAGCTGTCCAGAAAGACCTCAGAAGGACCTGGATCTGAGACTTGCGGCCCACTGGCGGTGGGGTGGTGTGTCTGTGTGTGTGTGCTTGTGTGTGTGTGTGGATGAGGTTTATATTACATTGTGGGCACCCACAATGTAATAAAAGCCTGTTTCTTTGACGTTGTGGAGACCATTTTTCAGGTCCCCACAAAGATCTGTGAACGCAGTCAAAAAACTAAAAATGCCAAAAGTCTTATACTTTGGTTACTTATGGCTAAGGTTAGGACTGGGTTAGGGGTCATCATGTTATCCCCATAAAAATTTATGGGGAGTCCCCACGAGGATATAATTACAAACCTGTGTGTGAGTGTGTGTGTGTGTGTGTGTGTGTGTCTGTGTGCATGACCCTCTTCGAGGGATGGGCTGGATAGTTCAGCTTTGATCTCTTCTAATTAAAATGCAATAGCAGAACGGGAAGCAGCCGTCCTTGTGGGGATAGACACAGGGGAGACTCTCTCTCTCTCTCTCTCTCTCTCTCTCTCCTTCCCGTCTCTCCATCTCTTTGCCCTGCACGTCCTCCCCGTGACACCCAGCAAGGCTCCTGGCGCGTGACTCGACGTGCCCACGGCTGAAGGGCACCGCGCGGGCAGCTCTGAGGTGAATGCAGAGTGCATCCGGGCCCTGTTGCCCGCGCTCCACCGCGGGGCCCCTTCCTGCCGGCCCGGCTTGCTGGACCAGGACCCGGGATCACTACAGGAAACCCGCCCTTGGTGGTGCCGACAGATTCTTTGGGAAGAGACAGAGGGATGCGCTTGCATCTATGCAATGCTGATGGTATCAGAGGAGTTATTAAGGAACAAAGCTGTCGTAGAAGCGGCCCTTTATGACGATCGGCTGCCTTATTGCTATTGTTGCTTGTCTAGATGGGCCCCTGCGTGGTGCCGGTGATCCAGCGATAAGAGCCCTGAAAACAGGCCCCGGCCCGGGAACTCGCCGGTAAAGGGTCAGGCCAAGTTAGCCTCTAAAGCTGCCTATTAGCACGGTATTGATCTTGGCTGACAGGGGTCTGCCTCACGCCCCCCCCCACCGCGGCTCAGCCCCCCCCCCCCGCTCTCTGTGCTGCGCCTGCCGACATGCGTGACAGAATTAATGTTGTTTTAATAACCTTCAGCGGGCTGCTTGTGGTCCCATCCCGTTTGGCTGGCGGCAGTCGTAACGGGGGCGTCTGCGGCACCGCCCACAAACGCCCTGTGCCAAAGGCGGGCTGGACCGAGCCGCCGGAGCTGATGAGGTGCCTGACCGCTGATGTCCGCAGAATCCAGTGTGAGGATATGCAGGGTAAGCGCACGTCACAGTCAAGTCAAGGTCAGACCGCGACAGAGACGGTCGAGCACAACAGATTTAGTCTGAAGGGGCAGGTGGGTAGCTGGGGTTGAGAGCGGAGCATTCAGTCTTGTCAGAGGACAATGGAATGGTTATGGGGGGGTGAAGGTGACTCCAGGGTTTTGAGGAGCAGGATGACCAACCAATCCCAGACAGCCGTAATCCTACACGACACCCCAAGCAGAACCCCTTGTGTAAACCAGGTATGTGAGCGACCTCCACCAATCCATGGATTAAGGGGGCTCAACTCTCTCTGGATTAAAAACTTAAGCTCCGAGAGGCTCAATCCTCGTAATTTTTGGACCATCCCCCCCAACTCATCCAGCTGTTGAAGAATACCAGCGAGAAACACCAATGCCTTTCCCAAAATCCACAACCTGCTTGAGCGATCTTCCCACTCACATTAGCAACATAATCATATAGGCTCATAATGGTTTGTATTATTTCCCAGTATTCCCATGTGGAACGTCACAGTGGTCCAAATAGCTGGAGAGTTTTCCTTTGAGTGTCAGATGACAGTAGAGCCCTTAGGGATTCTACGATCTCTGATCTGATGTTTTCGCTGCTAAACTCTTGAGTTCTAATAGGTTTTGTGCAGTTAAAACTTAAAATGGAAAAAGTTCTGCCAAACTCCCGGACATAATTTCGGGTAATGAGATAATTCACAGGTGCGTGACGATAAACAGAGCCAGGCTCTATAATTTATTTGAGACAGAAATATTGTACATGTGAAACCCTGTAATTCTAACGTTTCCAAATATAAAACACATGAAACTAGTTTGCAAGGCATTTCTCTGTGCAAAGACAAGAAAGCACTCTGGATCTGCAATAAGAATAAATAGGAATTTATTTCTCATGAAATGCATTCTGCAAGTGCCTGTCCAGTATGCTGTCACAGTCAAACTTTAGCCTGTCCTATAGGGACAAGGGCCCAGCACAGGAGGCCACACAGCTGCAGGGAGCACATACAGCACACTAATGGCAGTTTAGAGAGACCCCACCACACGGAAGACAGAAAGCTGCGAGGGGTGTGAGCTGTGTAGACAGGAGAGAGCACATGAACCGCACACTTACTGGGGGTTGGGGGGGGGGGTGGAGTCACCATACCACATGTCATCAATAAGGGAGTCACTAACATCACCATGCCGCCCGTCTTCAGGAGGGGTGGAGTCACCATAGCACATGTCATCAATAAGGGCGGAGTCACTGACATCACCATGCCGCCCGTCTTCAGGAGGGGTGGAGTCACCATGCCGCCCGTCGTCAGGAGGGGTGGAGTCACCATGCCGCCCGACGTCAGGAGGGGTGGAGTCACCATGCCGCCCGTCTTCAGGAGGGGTGGAGTCACCATGCCGCCCGTCTTCAGGAGGGGTGGAGTCACCATGCCGCCCGTCGTCAGGAGGGGTGGAGTCACCATGCCGCCCGTCGTCAGGAGGGGTGGAGTCACCATGCCACCCGTCTTCAGGAGGGGTGGAGTCACTAAGCTGCAGTTCACTAAATAACATTAAAAGGATTAAGGCACCCAAGGACACATTCCTAGATATTCCTGAGTCTGAGCATTGGCACTATTCATCCATTATGGATTATTCATAATCAAATTTAAGATTAAATTACAGACCTCCAGATGTTCTGCAGAGATAAAAACAGTCACATCAATACATCGACCATCCTGGTAAACATCACGGGGGGTGGGGGCTGGCGTGAAAATCTGAGCACGTTCCGTCCCAACACGCATCTGCTCATGTGTGCTCTCTGGATGTGGGACATTTCCCAGCAGAGGCAGCACCACGTGCCTCAGCGCCCCCCCCCCCCCCAAACAGACGGCCCGGTTCTGGCAAGAGTCATGCAGTCGATTTCATGCTCACTTCAGAGTCATTTCCCTGGGCCTCGGCAAGACCGGGCCAGCTGAGCCTCACACACGCCGGCCGCGGTTCTTCAGGCGGCACCGGCGCCAGAAAGCGGGATTATCCAGAACAAAGAGCGCCGGGCCCATGTGAGCCTGACAAGCTCTGAGGAACCCCCAGGCTCGGTCCGGAAACAATTCCCTGTAGCGGAGCCAGCATAGCTAAACAGCCTTGGGAAAAGCAACTTAAGCTCAATATGTTTGAAAGAGCGTCAGATCCAGTCGGTGCTGCTCATCCTTTATACGACATCCTGCTTGGTTCAGGAGCAGCTGCACGTTCCAGCTGATGGCAAAAGCGTTTGAGAGAATTAAAACGTTAATAATAACCAGCCCGAAAATCACATAAATAAACTCCCTCGAGGCAAAAAACAAAGGTTTCATTTTGAAGTGTGAAGGTGTCGGATCACATCAACACCCCTGGGTACCGAGTGAGGACAGAGCGCCAGGCAGCACCGAGCGCCCAACCCTGTCGTGTGCAGGCCCGAGGGCCGCGGCCTACTCCACCGAGCCGTAAATACATTAGTGGAGGCTTACACTTATTTTTGAGCTTTAGTTGCAGCCAAACTTCAAAGGCTATGAGGCCTTCTCCGAGCTCCAAAGGCACCGTCAGAGATTAAAGGGAGCGGTGTGAGTCGGCGTTTTTATAAGGCAGGGAGAAAACTCCCGAAAAAAAAATACTCGCGCATTTTGAGTGACGGGTTTAATATTTCAGTGCTATAAGGATTGTGTGAATTCAATCTCTCTAAGTAGCGATAATGTGTTTCAGAGAAGAGGAGAGCCTAACAACAGCTCAACTCTTTTTCCATTTGAATCGTTTTACGCTCCACCGCTGTCTCCCTCCAGTGAAGGACACTACACGCCCCTCGGACGAAAATAAGACAGGTGTCGAGCACCGTGTCACAAAAGCCGCAGACAAGGAAAATGCGATTTGAGTCAATGTGTTTCTAACATTTATTTTGAAAAGCACCTCAGTGCACTAGGTAACCTAATTCTGAGTGGCACATTTAATAGGCTGGGAATAATTACTGACAAAATGTATTTTCTATAGGGCTGCATTTGTGAAGCAGATTTGCACTGCATATTCAATATTCCAACTTGTCTTCAGGACTGATTTTTTTTTTCACATTTTTGCATGAAACACATTTAGCATGGGTGGCATCTTCACCAGATTCCGTGCTGCTTATGGGTTCAAATGTCTTAGTGAAATATGTGTTTTTAATAAGACATAATATAGTGCGGAGACTCATGAACATGGAAGACAAAGGTGTTAGCATTGTAATGTGAAAATATTTTGCGCAGAGAGTAAATTAACACATTGATGATTAATTTGACACCAGCCGCGTCCGTTGCGTGGACCATATGGCGCGCTAGTTATCTGCGGCAGAGGCCAGGGAAGTCAGCCTCGTTTATTATGGGAACGACACGCAGCACGTCACATGGGCAGTCACGTGATCCACCTGCCTGCAGACCAGCTGAGTTGTCCGAGCAGGCGAGGATCAAAGCTGCTGATGGGAGACGCTCTTTTGTGGCGCCTGCATCATGCTTACCATCCCGAAAAACACCGTCAGAGGACAGAAAACGGCTGGCTCATTCATTCATCTAACGAATGCTCCTTTCATATATTCTTGGTGCTATTTCTGGAGTTGGAGATATTTCAGGCAGGAGTTTTCAGGAGCCTTTCTCCAGTTATTGATTCAAATTCCGATTAATAAGAAAAAATGACCGGACTGCAGCTTGAAAAAGAAAACTAACTGAACTAAGCACTCAATCCTCAGATGAAGAATGCAGAACAGGAGTGCGAGTCCAGTTACTGCAGGCTCCCCTCCATTCACCTCCACTCTCTTGCATTATGTAGGACATTTTCTGAGTGCTTCGAATGATGTCTTTCAGAAAATGGGTACAACCAGAACAGATCAGGACATGGATGGGAGACAAGGGACCCGCAGCACATTACGAATTATCTAACAGCTGAGGGCCAGCTCAGAGGGCAGGCCTTCTGCTTCCTGGCATTGCTAGCAGCTGGAAGTCCGGTTTGGGGGCAGGCCTTCTGCTTCCTGGCATTGCTAGCAGATGGAGGTCTGGCTTGGGGGGCAGGCCTTCTGCTCCCTAGCATTGCTAGCAGCTGGAGGTCCAGCTTGAAGGGCCAGCCTTCTGCTCCCTAGTATTGCTAGCAACTGAAGGTCTTCCTTGGGGGGCAGGCTTTATGCTCCCTGGCATTGCTTGCAGCTGGAGTTACAGCTTATGGGGCAGGCCTTCTGATCCCTGGCATTGCTTGCAGCTGGAGTTACAGCTTAAGGGGCAGGCCTTCTGCTCCCTAGCATTGCTAGCAGCTGGTGGTCAAGCTTGGGGGCAGGGCTTCTGCTTCTTGGCATTGCTAGCAATTGGATGTCTGGCTTGGGGGGCAGGGCTTCTGCTCCCTAGCATTGCTAGCAACTGCAGGGCTCCATTCGGAGGGCAGGCCTTCTGCTCCCTGGCATTACTTGCAGCTGTAGGTCCAGATTGGGGGGCCGGGCTTCTGCTCCTTGGTATTGCTAGCAGCTGGAGGTCTGGCTTGGTGGGGTCAGCCTTCTGCTCTCGGGCATTGCTAGCAGACCTGTTGTTTCCTGGAATTGCTAGTAGCACAAGAAAAGCTCAGTAATATCCATGGAAACATCAGGCAACCCGCACAAGGTCTCGTTTGACCAACAGCCCCCTCCCACCAGTCCTGGTAAACCAGCTTAACGGCTTCCTGTTGAAAATTTGCCACGATGTCTGGGTAAATGATTAATCAACCTGTTGCTCTGTAAGGCTAATTATCCTCAGATCAGGCGCTTAGCATGCCTGGGGCCCTGGGCAGGCTGAAGATCACCCCCGGTGATTTATATATCCCCAAAAGTGCCATAAATCTGAATCTCCACCTGCTGGTGCCCCTTTCAGCAGGGAAGCTGCTGCCGCCCCCTTCTGGCTGATAAGGAGCAGATATAAAATTTCAAGGGTGACAGGATCAAGGAAATACTCATGTTTTTCACAAGCTGCATATGAGATGTGACACAATTTACCACTGTTTCCATGATTCGAGATGAATATTCTCATCATAAGCTCCTTCCATGTAGACTTTGAGGCATGTCTGCTGCAAATGAGACAGATGCAATTTGCTAGGAATCAAACTCTACATTGACGCTTAAGAAAATGCTGCAAGTTAAAAAGATTAACGAGAACCAGATTATTATCTTGGTCATAACAAACATTATGAACATTTCTGTCACACGCCATTAAAGCTAGCTGTCTCACTGTCAGAATACGAGCGCTGTCCTTACAGGGATTTCTGCCAACAGGAAAGCATTTGCATGTTATTGCCACCATGTCACGCTGTCCTCTTATTGCCTCTTATTGTTCTTCTCACCATAAATCTCATCTCCATCAACCAGATTCTCTTCTAAATCTTTCAGAATCTGAACAGCGTTTTGCGTGTGTGTTTAAAGGCAGTCTGTGCGGATGTATGTGTATGAGTGCGTATGTGTACGCACACATGCGTGAATGCAGATGTATATGTGTGTACTTCTCAGTCAGTGAAGCGGTCGTGAAAGTGGGGTCACTCAGAATGCCAACATGCCAACAACATGCCAGATCACGCGAGTGTGTGTGTGTGTGTGTGTGTGTATGAACAGGGACATGTCTGTAAGAATACAAGTGCAAGTGCAGCTCAGTCTGACATAAATAAATGTTTATACCAACAGTATTTAGGACGTTTAATAGTGTGGAAACCATGATAAACTCTGTAATTTGCTTGCCCCTCACAATGACGTTGTGCTAAGAGGACAGTATTTAACCCCCAGTCTCAGTCATCTACCACAAAGACCACAGGTCTATGGCTTAACCAAGTTAGTACAGTTGTTGTAGTTTTGTTACTCATGGAATGAGTTACTATAAAGCAAACAGTGCTGTATGTAGGGCATTGACGTGACTGTGATCATGCACAATGAACACACTGCTCAGCTCCGCCGACGAGCACAACAAAGCAGGCAGTCAAACCCTGAGGACGGCACCCGTAGGCCTTGCAGCCCAGTACAACTGCGCCTTCGCATGCATGCACGCACATTCCTGCTCATGCAGAGTGCCAGACCGCAGGCCTCTTCCGTCCGTGGGGGTGTTTCATGTGACATCCTTCGCTTGCCAGGGCGCAGCGGAATGTGCAAGTTCATTTGAAGACGCTTGAATGCCCGGAAATCCAGGGCAATATTTGCGGGGAGGAGGTGGGCCGGGACGAGCCAGGGGGGGGCACGTTCCTGCCGGCCTGAGGAGTCCTTCAGAACCCCCATCCCGTCCGGATGAGAGCGCTTCCTGGGCTCCACAGTGTCGAGGGGGCACGCTGGCCTCGGGGTAGGTCACATCTACTTCTGAGGACGCCGTGACTGCCGTACGCTGACGGTACTGACCCGGTGGGTCACGCAGCACACTCGCATTTTAAAATCCTACCGGCTTGTTCTTCCATCCTCAGGTCATCACCTGCAATCGACCCGTCTCCATTTCCCCAGGAAAAGATTCTCCTATTTCCCTCTTTACCCATTGGTTGGCTTCCTTTGCTGTTATCTTTAACAGATCACTTTAATTAGTGGATCAGGCAGAGTGGGATCCCACTCCGCAGCACACACTCGCCATCTAAGGCAACGATGGTGGCAATCTTGAAGGATAAATTATTGGCGTCAGATTCGGAAGCGAGATGACATCCGTTCTCCCATAGCTTTTGGTGTTTGTTTATTATAAATGGCTTTTCCAAAAAAAGATAATTGCTTAGGTTAATATCTTTGATGGGCTGCTTGTGTATGTAAATAAGGGCTCGTACTAATTTGCATACAATTCACATGTAATCGTGTTTAAATCAGAGCCCCGCGTGACCCAGCCTCCCACGGGGAAGTGTGATGGATGTCAGCCAAATTGGCAGCATAATGAAGTGGCGAGGGCTGAGAAACAAAGCTAGCAGGCCGCAGGCAAGGCCTGCCATCGCAGGCAAGGCCTGCCATCGCAGGCAAGGCCTGCCATCGCAGGCAAGGCCTGCCATCGCAGGCAAGGCCTGCCATCGCAGGCAAGGCCTGCCATCGCAGGCGGCACTCTGCCTCCGTACGTTTAATGACAGCATGGCTGCTGGGAGTGAAGAAGGGAGGGCGGCCGCTCTGGGTTCAGGAGACGCTGGAGTCGTCCTCATTGTTAGGCTGTTCGAAGCTGGCAGCGGCTGGAATGATGACATCCCCAAGCTCATGGCTCTGAAGCCGTGCCAGGCCGCTCCACGTGCAGCACGACGGCAAGCGGTGGTGCCTCGGGAACGTGCGAAGCCTCAGCCAGCCAACATGTGCTGATCACATGACCATCACGCTGAAGAGGCTGTCCAGCACTCGCTGTAAACAGACAACGAGGTTTGGAGGATCTGTGGCCTCTTGCTGAATAAACACTTAAAGAAAGAGAAGGGTAGAATATAAATTATACAATATTTTATGATAAAAATAAATTACCAAAGCAATATCCTGTTGATATGGTGATATATCAAATAATTACATTATTTATATTCTGGTCACCTGTGCCTGTGCATGTAAATTCTAAGCATGTTTGAGTTTATGTGTGTGCATGTGTGCGGTCATGTGTGTGTGTATGCGTATGCATGTGTGCGTGTATGCGTGTACATGTGTGTTTTTGTAATTATTACAGTGAGGGGACCAGGTGTCCCCAAAATGTGATAAAAACCTGTAACTTTGTACCTTGTGTGGACATTATTTTGTTTTGTTTATATGAATAAAAACGTGTGTGTGTGTGTGTGTGTTTGTGTGTGTTCACCTGTAAGCAGCTCATGCTTCACATTCACGCCAGTGACGCTGTGTCCCACCATCCTGCGTCAGAATGACACCAGCCCCTCACCCTACCTGAAGAAAACGTTCCCCTTTGGAGCTGACATCTGAGGTCATGCTGCAGATTCATAATCTCTGTCCCTGCGGCTGCCCCCCTACCCCCACCCCACCCCACCCACCGCCCCGCCTTCCGCCGATCTGATCTGAAGCATGTCACCCAGACACGCCACTCCCTGTGACGGCAGATCAAGACGTCGGCGCTGCGCCGCTTGCTGTCTGCACCGGCCATAAATTACTTGTGACGGCATGAAATATGGAGGAGAATGATATTTTAAAGACTTTCCCGTCGGACGACACGGTGAGGATTTTCCCTGGGAACCTAACAAACATGAATAAATCTTGGTTCATTTAAGATTTATTTCAGGCAGCCAAGTGGATGTGACTGCCGGTCCCTTTAAAGGAAAGTGTGTTTCTGTTGAGTTCAGATCCATCCAAGTAGCCGTCAGGGCCTACAAACGAAACAGGTGGTGAAGAGTCATCACAGACCTTATCGTAGTGTTTCATTTGTTAAATAATTTATATTATGGGCAATAAAAAGCAGCACACAAGGCGACGGAGAGCGATCAGGTAGGTGATAGGAGCTGGAGCCAGCTGAGTGGGAAAATGGCCCAATGGTGCGGAAGTCGCAGGGAGTGAAACCAAATATGACTGAGGGTGAGCTGATGGGGGCGGAGCCTCCAAGCGGGGATGACAGGAAGTGCACGGGAGCCAAATAGAAGGGGAAAAAAAACACCAGCCATCGATTTCAGCTGGATCTCTGTCATGGGAGTGTCCCTGCAGGGCCCGCAAGTTCCTGTCAGGGGTCGTGAACGACACCACACAGGTAAGGAATGAGTCAGAGGGTGGAAACACAGGGGACAGAGACCTAGAAGGTGGAAGTTCAGAGGACAGAGACCCAGAAGATAGAGACCCAGAGACTGAGAGGACAGAGACCCAGAAGCTGGAAGTTCAGAGGACAGAGACCCAGAAGATAGAGACTCAGAGGACAGAGACCCAGAGGATGGAAGTTCAGAGGACAGAGACCCAGAAGATAGAGACCCAGAAGATAGAGACTCAGAGGACAGAGACCCAGAAGATGGAAGTTCAGAGGACAGAGACCCAGAAGATAGAGACCCAGAGACTCAGAGGATAGAGACCCAGAGGATGGAAGTTCAGAGGACAGAGACCCAGAAGATAGAGACCCAGAGACTCAGAAGATAGAGACCCAGAGGATGGAAGTTCAGAGGACAGAGACCCAGAAGATAGAGACCCAGAGGATGGAAGTTCAGAGGACAGAGACCCAGAAGATGGAAGTTCAGAGGACAGAGACCCAGAAGATGGAAGTTCAGAGGACAGAGACCCAGAGACTCAGAGGACAGAGACCCAGGGAACAGAGTCATATAACTGGAAATGTCACTAGTGTCTTCTGGCCAGAAAAAAACTCTTGAATGGTTGCTCTGCTACATTATCAAAAGTGTCCTGAAATGACCAAACGGCTGGCAGAAAATGGTCAGTCTGCAAACTGAACCTGGGTACTGACTCTGGGGTACAGACTGTGGTGGTGCAGAAAGTACAGACTGCAGGAAACAGATTGTGGGGGTAGAGACAGTAGGTAGAGACTGTAGGGGTACAGAATACAGTGTACAGACTATGAAGGTACACTGCAGGATGAAACCTGCAGGGCTGCAGACTGTGGGGTACAAAATTCAGGGTCCAGACTATGAGGGTAGAAACTGTGGATACAGACTGTATGGATTACTGGGTAAAATGGATTTTTCAGAGAGTAAACGCTGTGTTTGATATACTGACTAAAGGAAACGGCATTAAGGAGGCAGCTGCAATGAGTGTTTGTTTTTCATTTGACAAATAGTCTTTTACAGTCTGTCAGTCCTGCTTATTGGTCACATGAAGTAAAGACATGATTTCCTGTTGGCCTAAGGCTGCATTTAGCCTGCAACACTGAAAAAGAAGGAATATTTGAAAAAATCGTGTTGTTACACCCTAATTTAGACCTGGAAATGCAGCCCATCCCCTCTCTCTGCTGTTTAGCACTCTAATAATATGGCCCGAGGCCTCTCTTTTGATATGGTTTGTTCGGAGGGGATATGCCACCTGAACAGGTGTGTTTCAGGGTCGACTTCCTGCAGTACAAATGGTCACCAAGAACTGGCTTTGGTTGGCAAATCTGCTCTCCATCTGTCATCTGTCTCCATCTCCCCTGAACTACAGCGGTTACCAGGTTCAAAGCCCTGAAGAGCTTTTTTCTTATTCTGAATGTAGTATAAGTGGTTTCTTACATTTTCTAGATGTTTCTGAGCTGTACCTTGTGGTCTGGGTCCCCCTTGCCCATGCCTGGTCTTGCCACCCCTACCCCCTGCCACCGGCTGTTTAGAAAGGGCATCGGTGCGGATGGGAGTTGGGCGTGGCCCTGATCAGAGTTATCCGGGACCTTCTAACCCAGGAACAGAGACACACAGACACACAGACAGACATCATGGCTGGTAAAGCGGTGCAGAGGATCGCCTGATTCTCAGAAAGCATATGCCTGCTGTCTGCCTCTGCACCACAGGGCAGTGGACGGGCACCTGGAGCAGAATCTGGGTCCGGCAAAACGGCAGGCATCATAGAAATGGCTCCCTGCGTGTGCCGGGGGGGCGGGGGGGGGGGGGGGGGGGGCATTAATAAATAGCATTTTTTGCCAGTGTTTTGATTCTTTGATGTGTCTGTGTCACCAGGCAATCAGGACTGTATTTGCATTAACTTTGCAGAAAGCGGTGTTCAGAGCTCAAGCCCAGCGGCAGGCGGAGAAACATGCATTTCTGGCAGGCAAGGCGGCACGTCGCCGGCACGCCGTAACATCACACTCATTAAGCCCATTCACTTTTACCAATAACGCCATAAGTGAAACACAGAGCGATCCCCACCTCACACAACATCACCCGGGGGCACGTGGGTTTGGAAACAAGGCGCAACAAAGTCAGGCTGACAGGTGTGGGGGAAAATGCTGCCTCGTGCCCCCCAGAGAGGTAAACAAGGACCCCCCCAACACACACAAACACACAGTAGGAGGCAAGGCGACCAGATCCATCAGCAAAACTGCAGTTCTGGTGTGGTTCATTTACTGTGAAAAAAATCAGAAACGCATGTGCCATTTTAGAGCCTGTAATGATTGCGTCCCCTTTTACGAGCTGCCGCTGACCTGTTTTTAACGCAGGTTGGTATTACCCAGCAGCCCTGATTCAGGCTTGGCAGCGAACGTGATTTGCACTTCTTTTTAATAAATAGTTTCATAAACATGTGTTCGAGTAAATTAAACCGCACCGCAGAGAGGGCCGTCCCAGCGTCCGTGTGCTCGGAATACTGGCCATCACTCGCGGCATGGGAAGCTGCTGTGTGTTTGCTGGTTTCTTTACCAAGCTCAGTTCAGAATAAATTACAGTCTGCAATCTGAACATCCTTTTTCATTTACAGTTAACAGGTTACCAAAGCCTTTCCTCAATTCCCCCCCCCCCCCCCAAAAAAAATTAGTGCTCTGACTCTATGACCCTCTTCTCAGTCTCCACACTACACCTCTCCCTGACTCTGGTAGACCTGTCCTGGTCTCCACACTACGCCTCTCTCTGACTCTGGTAGACCTGTCCTGGTCTCCACACTATGCCTCTCTCTGACTCTAGTAGACCTGTCCTGGTCTCCACACTACGCCGCTCTCTGACTCTCTGGTAGACCCATCCTGGTCTCCACACTATGCCACTGCCTGACTCTGGTAGACCTGTCCTGGTCTCCACACTACGCCTCTCTCTGACTCTGGTAGACCTGTCCCAGTCTCTACACTACGCCGCTCTCTGACTCTCTGCTAGACCCATCCTGGTCTCCACACTACACCTCTCTCTGACTCTCTGGTAGACCTGTCCTGGTCTCCACACTACACCTCTCTCTGACTCTGGTAGACCTGTCCCAGTCTCTACACTACGCCGCTCTCTGACTCTCTGCTAGACCCATCCTGGTCTCCACACTACACCTCTCTCTGACTCTCTGGTAGACCTGTCCTGGTCTCCACACTACGCCTCTCTCTGACTCTGGTAGACCTGTCCCAGTCTCTACACTACGCCGCTCTCTGACTCTCTGCTAGACCCATCCTGGTCTCCACACTACACCTCTCTCTGACTCTCTGGTAGACCTGTCCTGGTCTCCACACTACGCCTCTCTCTGACTCTGGTAGACCTGTCCCAGTCTCTACACTACGCCGCTCTCTGACTCTCTGCTAGACCCATCCTGGTCTCCACACTACACCTCTCTCTGACTCTCTGGTAGACCTGTCCTGGTCTCCACACTACGCTTCTCTCTGACTCTCTGGTAGACCCATCCCAGTCTCCACACTACGCCGCTCTCTGACTCTCTGCTAGACCCATCCTGGTCTCCACACTACGCCGCTCTTTGACTCTCTGGTAGACCCGTCCCAGTCTCCACACTACGCCGCTCTTTGACTCTCTGGTAGACCCGTCCCAGTCTCCACACTACGCCACTCTTTGACTCTCTGGTAGACCTGTCCCAGTCTCCACACTACGCCGCTCTCTGACTCTCTGCTAGACCCATCCTCGTCTCCACACTATGCCACTCTCTGACCAAACCTTCCAGCTGTTGCTCAATACAAATCAGTCCCCATAAAAGAGTTTTGTGGTCGATACCTTAATGTCCATGAAGGCGCATTTGTCCCGGGTCAGGGGAGCGCATTGCAGGGTGGCCAGCAGATGGAGAAGCAAACTCAGCAAGGAAGAGCCCCCACAGCAGGGGGGCGAGAGAAGAGGTTTACAGGACGTCCGTGTTGTTTTTTACAATACAGTGGCTCCGAGGGTTGACCGAGATTAGCTGCAATCACAGTAATCATGAGGTTGTAGGCACAAAATTGCACACTGGCAGTGAAATGCACCTCCCTCTCTATCCATGCTCTGTGGGACGTGTCTTGGGGCCAAGTGCCCAGACACAGACTCAATTTACTGTGTCTGTTGCCTCTCCAAGGACAACAGTTGGAAAGTGCATCCACACCGCCCCCTTCCTGCCAGGAGGACCATCAGCATTCGAATCACGGTCTGGGAAAAACTAATTTACAGATAAAGGAAGAGTCAGACTCTTAACTGTTACCAAGACAATTAACCATGAAGCTGGGCATTAAAGTGAGCAAGACATTTCATCCATATTACAGTGTTTCTTCCTCACACATCTGGCATTCTCTGTCCCTTTAAAATTTTATACCAGCCATTAAATGTGAAACCTGCCAGGCCATGAAAGGACGAGAAACAAAGGACAAAAAAGCAAGTGAGTGGGAGGAGTGGACACTGCGGGGTGATGTCTTTCCCAGCAGAGTCGCTGGTCTGCGGGAGGAGGACAGTCCACTTTAAGTGGCAGTCTGCTGCGGTAGGTCAGATGAATGCTAACTGTGGCTTGATGAGCTCATGGGAGATGAGTGGCCCCGATGATGTCATACATTCCCGCTCGTTCTCATGGTTCTGTTTTCCACGCTTAAAGAGAGCCACTCACATTCCGAAAGCCACGCTGTACCTTCGTCTCTTCACCCGCCGGTACCTATGTGATCTTTAAATAGATACAGATTAGTTGCTCCATCCCATGGCACTTGGCCACCTCTCACCGTTACGCCCTCTACTGCCCAGGGGGCGCTGCTGAATACTGCAGAGGGCTTTGGGCTGCTGAATGGTGTTTCTAGGCGAGCTGTACAGGTTCCTGGAGCCCAGCAGCCTGATCTGTAAATAGCGCTGACCTCAGGCACTACCTGCTGTCTTTGAGGGAGCCGTTCAAGCGGCCAAGGGCTCCGTCTGTCAGGAGGATGTGAAGCGGCACGGTGCTTGTGTGTGTGTCTGTGTGTCAGCACATGGGTGTGGCAGAGTGCATGCGTGTGTGTGTGAGTGTATGCATGTGTGACTGCGTGCGTGAGTGTGTGTGTACATGTGAGTGTGCATGTATGTGTGAGTGCGTGTGTGAGGGCATGTGTGTGCATGCTTATGCGTGATTGTGTACATGTGAGTATCTATGCGTAACTGTGTATGTGTGAGCATGTATGTGTGGCTGTATGTGTGAAAGCATATGTGTGAGTGTATATATGTGAATATGTATGTGTGAGTGCGTATGCGTGAATGCATGCAAGTAAGCATGTACATGTGTATGTGTGAGTGTGTATTTATATCTGAGTTTGTATGCGTGTATGTGAGTGTGTACATGTGAAAGTGTGTGCGTGAGAGTCATGTGTTGGTGTTAGTGCATACATCCGAGTGTGTATATGTGAGTGCGTGTGCGTACGTGTGCGTGTGTACGTGTGAAAGCGTACCTGTGAGTGTGCCCTTTCACCGGCGCACACGACTGCTCAGCCGGCAGCTCTCCCACCGCGCTCCTGCTTCGCCGTGGGGCTCCAATTGAAGTGCGACCTTTCGGGCCAATTTCAATTAGAGGTTGAAATCTGGAGTTTTAAAGGAACCAGAAAAATAATGAAACAGGCTGCTGTAAGAAATAATGAAATAAGGTGATGTAATGCATTTTTAATTTCTCTCTTTTGTGCTCATAACTTTGCGGCGGGGAAATGAAGATTTATACGTGGCTGGTGCTGTACTTCATTAGAGCGGGAAGCACAGTGGTACCGGGGGTCTGAGGGGGCACCTCTGAATAATGCATAAACACATACGGACACAGGCGAGGGAACACACAAATTAAACGCGCCCAATGCTAATGGCGCGATAAGGCTAAGCAGCCATCCGCGGAGCCGCGGGCCCTGCTCGCAAAGACGGGGCCACGGCGATACGCCCTATCAGGGCCAGCGGGAATGCGACGGCCACCACTTCGCTAAACGGGGGGCATTTGACATGCCGTCCGGGGTCACGTGGCAGCCGAAAGCCATTTCCAGACGAGATAGCAATTGACTTATCATTTAATAACTGAAAAACGTCATTTTTTTAAAAATGCAGGTTCTCTTTAGGAGATAACTGCAGCATTAATTGGCTCAGTGATACTAGCATACAAACACATGTGCGGACAGGGATGTACTTTATATTTACATTTGACAACATCTCTGTATTGAGTGGGGGGTGGGGGGGGGGCTAGGGTTCAGTGTGGGTGGGGTGTTTTGTGTTTGTGTGCAGCGAATCCCCAAATACGTAATCAATACCTTATGTCAAGCGAAAATAGATCAAATTGATGATGCTCTTTGCTGGAAGTTACATAAAAGGAGGGACGGAACTTGCCAGCATTTTCCCAGGTGACGTTAGGCGCTGCCCAAGTAGCTACTGACCCTAACTCCCAGTGATCCCAGTCCCCTCAATGAAATCCCATCCCGAAAAGCTCTGCACCCAAGTAAATGTTACTTTCAGGTGATTTTAGGACAGTAGGACATTGCGGTAGCCTGAACACGTCTGGTGTTCATGAGGTCCTTGGAGGGAGGTATGGATCCACCAACGTCGATAAAGATGCATGTTCTCCAAGCTCTCTCAGCATTTCAGGGTCATTGTGGGTAAAAAAAAAAAACGCCTGACACACGCCCCTCCCCCTCATCACCGAAGGGCAAAGGTCAGAGTGCAGTTGACCGACTGGTTACATATGTGTAGACCACACAAAATGGGTTTGATCAAACTTCTGAAACATTTGTGCTTTAATCCAGACGTATGCAGCCGTAACTGATGAGACCCTCGCAGGCCCGGACAGCCAAGCGTCGACTGTAGGTAATATTATTCCTGCAAACATCAAACAAATGATGTGTCTGTAAGCAGAAAAGCCATTTCCCGGCCCTATGCCGCCGGCTTTATGGCTACCAGATTAGATAATGGGACAGTATGAAAAACGATAATAACAGAGAGACACGGATACGAGACGTAGAAACATCCGGCAGCAGCATCCGGCTTCTTCTCCAACTCCTGCCCAAGTGTCAGTGACGTGCATCGCCCTTCCTTTGATTGCGGAGCCTCAACCAGTATGTCTCACGTATTTCGCCCCTATCCACCTCTCTCAGGTCACTGGGGTTGGTGACCAGCAGACTGGACCAGCTTGATTTGAACCAGCAGGTGAGGCCGAGGGCACAGGGGACCGGGAAGGTCGGGCCACCGGCCCCCAGGGTGTAAGCGACAGGCGAGGGCACAAGCCGGCCTCATCGTTCAGCTGTTTACGGCTGTGACTCCCCTGGGCAGAGGGGCGCAGACGGGCTAATCAGACCCGCTCTCCCTCTGCTAAACAGGTGTCGCATCTCTGCTGCAGCAGCTCTGAATGCTGTCGCACTGTGTGAGGTGTGCATTCATTTATTAGCTGCAGCCGGCAGAGTGCTGGATACGCGCTGCGTGAGCAGGAATACACACTCTCGGAGAGACGGCCACTGTCTGGCTCACCAAGAATCATGTTAACAGCAGTTTCCCCCTAACCCAGTCAGCAGTGAATCTTATGAGAATATCACGCTGTCACTGTCAGGTAACTCGGTCCGCTGTAGCTAACCTCAGGGCTGACTCTCGACAGGACTCAAATCCACAGCAGCCAAGACCGGATCTGGCCGGATTGCTGTTCGAGCTTAGAAACCCCAAATTCAGTGTGGAATTTTACCTCCCTTGTTCCTGTTTGGATGTGGAACATTCTGGGCCCGTTTCTGATTGACTGCCCGGCAGATGGGCTGTGCTTTTGCACTCTGCACTCAGCTTGGCTCCCTGTGTAAGTTTATGTTTTTCAGCAGCCAAATTATACTGCACAGAAGACGTTTAAATGGTACTATATATTTGAGAAAGTTCTAATACACTACATAAACGTCTTCCTCATAGGCTTCTCTGTCACCTTTAATTTAAGATTTATAATTTAATTATAGCATCATCGTAAAACCATTATGTTTTCCCATAAAAATGAAAGTGTTCGTTTTAAATGATTTGAAGGTAGCATCGATCATGCTGAGTTAAAACCATAAAGGAGTAATGATGAGGGACAGTCTCTAACGACCCCCTGGCTTTGCCAAACCAGCAGGGGGCGCTGTACTATGTGGTGACAGGCCAGAGCCTGTTGTCAGGTGCCGGATAAGGCAGGACAGAGGCTAAATGTTCCCAACACACCCTGTGGTATAAGGTGGTGCACGACAATGGTCCACGTAACAGGCTAAGGAATATTTCCGGTTTTAATCGCTCTCCGCTCCCTCCATGCTTGTGGCCACAGGATTCCCACATCTGATCTAATGGTGCTAAGGGTTCCACTGCAAGCTCCACCATTGCTTTGGCGACAAATAGATTGTGTCTCGGTCGCCATGGCAACCGCCTGAAAGAGGTTGGCGCGGCCACCACTGGAAACGTGCTGACGGCATGGATGGACGGAGAATAAAATGGGCAACAAGACAATAAAACTAGAAGGAAGGTAGAGAACAGCCCCGAGCAGAGATATGGAATGAGGTTTCAGCCAGGGAGGAGATTATGGGACGTAGCACCTAAGAAGTATCTCACGCTGGACTATCCATCCAACTTAGAGTGCCCCAAAACATCGGGATACATCATGAAATCGCATCTCTGGGCTCCCTGATTGGTCAGTATGGTACGGTTAAAGGTGAGCCCTGTGATGGACTGGCATCACATCTAGGTGCACTCCTGCCCAGTGCCCTGGGGTGGGCCCACCGTGACCAGGATAAGCAGACAGGGATGGATGGGGGAGAAGACAAAAAGTGGGAGTATTAACAGTGCCACATGTAAAGTTTTATTGGGTTTTAATGGTTATGAAAAGAAGAAAGCCCTCCTCTGTCAGGATGAGCGCTAAATCAGAGGGCTGATCATTCTCAGCCGAACCGTTCAGCAGTGGGGTTTCCAGAGGGAGGCCTAACCTTCCGCGGTTTGGGGAATAAATTATCAGCGTGTCTCTCACGTGTCTCCCCAGCGCCCTCAGGCTGACGGCAGTGATCAAAGACTGCAAGGCAGGAATAAGAAAAACAGGCCCCGGCTCAATGGGGTTTTAATCCCATTCAGCACATGGCATCGAGTAGGATCCACACAACAACGCCGTCCTCTATGAACCAAAACACCACGCCGTCAAAACGTGACCCCATCCATCGATATGACTAGTAGTTGGACTTAGTTTAACTGAAAGAGCCTCTTAATACGCCGTGCCCATTTTTTGCACCTTGAGTCTCGTGTAGAAACACCATATCTCCAGCAATCCTCAAGTTACAGTCCTTAAGGAGCCGTCTGGTCTGACAGTTTGTCCAAGGAGACGCATGGGGCATGTCGATGCAGGTTGTTTGAAATCCGCTGGGATAGTGTGAGCAAAATCACATGTGAAGGTGCCGGAAATCCGGTCTCTGATACACTCGGGCGTGGCCACTGGGGACGTTGTCCGCGGTGTTTAATTAGTGAGTGCAAGCAGGTAACGAGTTACGGGAGTTACAGCGACGTGGGTGAAGAGGAAGACGGCCATCGTGCTGGGCTTGCTTACTGGTGGCGACTGCTGTCCTCGATGACGAGCGTGTGAGGAATGTGAAAACAGGGAGGAGAACTGATGGCTTCCTAACGACCTGGCAGTAACCCGCCCCAGGGACAGGACACAGACCACAATCCCCTTCACCGCTCCCACTATATTTAGCTATAGCGAGGAGCTGTGACTCAGTCTGACGATGAAGCCCCAATGTGAGACTCGTTGGTGAAGCAAAGACTCTCCCTCGTGCTCCTTGTGAGCCCCTTGCGACCGACTGTCCCTACCTGCCTCCCACCACCCTCAAGGGCACGAGGCAGCAGCTGCTATCAAACTTCAGAGATAATTTCGTCCCCTCTCCTTGGACGCCGCTGGCGCGGACGAGTCCCAGGCCCAGCTCAGACCATCTGCTAGCGCTCACTCAAAGCCAGGATCCGTGTTAAACATGCCCCCCGCAAATCACATTCCTGGCTCTGCCACAATCCGTTTGCTACTCTGTTTTCCCACTTTTCCCGGAGAGGCTTGTTTCCATGACGGATGCTGCCATGACACGTGTCAGACGTGCTGAGCGCGGAGCACCGGGCCGGCTCTCCATCAGCGTTACCTGCCAGAGCCCCATAGAATGAAAGTCGTCTGAAACACCTGGATGACATCCGATCTGATTTATTGTTTGTTTATCGTTCCCAGGTGAGGAGTGACAGGGGGCGGATCGCAATCGCTGCTTTCATAATTAGCGGATAAGGACACTGGTGCAGCCACCGCATACACAACTTCCCGAGTGCGCTCTTGTTCCCGTCCTTGTCGCGTGAAGGCAAACAGCTGTCAACATGTGTCCTCGTGAACATCAGGGGGCCTCGTGTGAGGCGGGGAACCTGCCTACGGCATGTTTAGCACCAATACAGCACCACATGGAGTCACTCGTTCGCTGAGGTCGCTTCTCGGCCTCCTCCCGACGGGGCAGCGTTGTGCAGCCGGTGTTTCTAGCTCTACAAATGAAGACTCGCACGAGGAGGAATGTCTTGTACAATACATGCGGCATCGTTCAGTTGCTCTGGCTGTTTTTTTTTTTTTTAAATGCGAATCAAGGCCGAGTGCCGCTGTTTCCTCCCTGACAATGGGCCTAAAGTGGTCACTTGGGCAACAGGAGCTGTCAGCCACAACCCCAGCAAATGAAGAGCGAAAACAAATAATGGAAACGGCCACAATAACACAAAGCAGGCAGTGAAACGTAAGTGTGCTGGGGCCAGGCTGCTCGGGGAGGTAGGGGCTACGTGAGCCACCACGATCCAATCACTGCCACAGCGGCCGTAGCAGAACACAACAGCGGCGCAGGATTCCAGGAAGTAGCCGTGCAGAGATTCACTTATTGAAAAACTAAATTAAGAAGTGAAACGTTTAATGCGGAGTATGCCTTGGTCATCAGGGCAGGAAGCTGGGGACGGGGGGGGGGGGGTGGTTAGAAAGAAGGCTTTGAACTGCAGAGAAGGAAGGCTTCAGTCATGTTATATCCCTATGAAGGCGTGAGCAGCAGGACCCTGAACAGTGGCACATTAATATTGGGCCTGGCCTCACAGTGGGGCTGCGGGTACAGGTTGGCATGACGTGCCATAGAGGCTCACAGAAAGGTGGGAGTCCATACACATGCACAGAAATGTACTCTGCGCTATATATACCTGTAGTCGACTGCCTCGCCTGCCCGCCATGTGGGTGTGTCCATCTCTGGTACATGGGGCAGTCAACGAGGAGCTGTCCTTGAACATAGCACTCGCATCTCAATGAGTCTGCTCCCCTCAGGACTCCCTACCTGGTAACTCCCCATGACCCTGGAAAGACAGCAGCCTGCGTGCATCTGCGTTCTGTCTGCCGCTCACTGGCAACCCCCAATGGATCCGCACCAACAAGTCCAACAAGTCGCGCTCATGCCATCGTGGACGTTTCGGAAGCCGAAGTGATGTGTACATGTGTTTCCTCCAACCCGCATGCGAGCGGCACTTGTGGGACCTCACCTTCTCCTTTTCCTGAAGGTGCTCCGTTCACCTTCCAGGTCTTCTGGGTCCTTTATCTCCATCACCCGCTTTTGTGTGATTCCATTTCAGTCTTTAAGCCTGGGGTGCTCCTGGGCTGATTTGTGCTGGTTTCCAGCAAAGTCTAAAAGCCAAAACTGCGCTTTATTTCCATAGCAGCAGTGATAGCTGGGAGGGTGATATTTCTTCATATATCTGTGAGTGTGAGAGATTGGAGGGGGGGGGGGGGGGCAGTAGTAATACTCTGGAAATGGGCACCAATGCCGGGGTGTGTGGAGCAGAACTGGATTACTGGTCATTACCTTGGGATTGATAATAAACCTCTTCTCAGCCCAGACCAGTTCTACCAGGTATGAGAAAAACAGGGACGGACTCTATAAGCACAGCAGTGGGGTTGGTGGGGTGGGGGGGGGGAGCAGCTGAAAACAAGAGATCCAGACCAATCTCCCTTTGGGCGCTTTCACAGTGCTGCTGTCAAAGGCCCGCAAACTGCCCCCTGTCTGTTGCGACACATTGCTGTTATCCGTCATCCTTATTTCACCCACAGTGACTATGATCGCGTTAGCACCACACACACACGCGCACACACACACACACACGCACGCACACAGATACTGTGCATTTCAGGGGGGCAGATTTTAGGGTGACACGTGGGCTTCTGGCTCGCAGCCTCAAATGGAATCAAAATGGCATTTAACTGAATGTGTGACTCTGCTGGTCCGCTCCGAGCAGCCGTCCCCCCCAGGGCCCCCTGCAGGACAGGTGCGGCTGTTCGTTTTTCTGTCAGCCATTTGCCTTCATTCGCTAGTACGTGTCCAGCACAGGTCACTTCATAATCAGGCAGCAACATGCAGCCGTGAGCCATTAATAACCAAGTGCTTCCTTTGCCCGTATCGACGTCGTTGGTACACACCTCGGGACGCACGCAGTCTTCTGTAAAATAGGCTGTCCGGCAGAGCCACCTTTCCCATGGGATGTGTGTTTCCGCTTGGGAGAGGCCCACCCCCGTGAAATGGCCTCCTCACAGATATGCGAGTTAAACTGAAAATGGGAAAAAAATGAAGCGATCCCGCAGATCTGCCCTCCAGCCGCCGTTTCCGCCTTTCCTGCGGCCGTGTGCTTTGAATTCCACCGGCCTTCCTTCTTCCATGTTGGTCCCATCATTCCCTACAGTTGTCTTGTGGCTCCGGAATAATCCTTTGCTTTTCCTCAATTTCATGGGAATAAATGCCACTGTCCCGGCCCTTCCCTGAAGAAAATGTTGTCAGACATAATGGAGTGACACTGGCATGATCTATAACCGGCCATTTAGCTTTCATTCCATCTTTTCTCCACGTGGATGTAAATAAGGACCCCCCCCCCCCCTTCCCTGCCATAGCTAAATGACAGGAACATATGGCAAGCTGGTGTTGCCTTCTCATTAAAACGAAATAACACCCAATTAATTTGACCCCCATGCAAATAAATACAAAATGATAATGCTTTAATGAGGTGGTAGGTGTTGCTTGGCGAGAGAAGAAAATGACAAACACGGGGAATCTTTCTGCAAGGCAGAGCATGACGCGTGACAAGTTAACCTGCGCTTTCTGATTCGCCGTGGATGATTATAAGGGACACACCAAGGCCTGTCAGTCAGCTCAAAATATGAACCAGGGACGGCGCTCCCTCAAGAAATTATTATGCTAATTATTACTATTAAATCAGCTTGCAGGTATGGCCATCACTTTCTGTCTCTTGTGAGCTCCAGAAGTCCGCGGGTTTAACAAATTGCAATTTCTGTGGAAGACACTTCTATCTCAGATAAAATGCATGTTATATTATAAATTCCTGAACCAATGTATCTTCTTACAATCTGTCAGTCAATCTCTCTCTCTCACATACACATACACACAGACACAATAAATACCAAATAAACAGCTCTTCAAAGACAAAGAAACTGGAATTTAATTTTAATTAATCCATAACTTACCCGGCAGGAACCTGCATTCCAGCAAAGATGATGCTACGTACATAAACAAGATAATGAAGAATAACCTGTTTTGTTCAGCTGGTACCGGGATGACAAGTTTATCTCAGCTGGTACCGGGATCACAAGTTTGGCTCAGCTGGTACCGGGATCACAAGTTTATCTCAGCTGGCACCGGGATCACAAGTTTATCTCAGCTGGTACCGGGATCACAAGTTTGGCTCAGCTGGTACCGGGATCACAAGTTTATCTCAGCTGGCACCGGGATCACAAGTTTAGCTCAGCTGGTACCGGGATCACAAGTTTATCTCAGTTTATCTCAGCTGGTACCGAGATCACAAGTTTATCTCAGCTGGCACCGGGATCAGAAGTTTGGCTCAGCTGGCACCGGGATCACAAGTTTAGCTCAGCTGGTACCGGGATCACAAGTTTATCTCAGTTTATCTCAGCTGGTACCGAGATCACAAGTTTATCTCAGCTGGCACCGGGATCACAAGTTTAGCTCAGCTGCTACCGGGATCACAAGTTTATCTCAGTTTATCTCAGCTGGTACCGGGATCACAAGTTTATCTCAGCTGGCACCGGGATCACAAGTTTATCTCAGCTGGCACCGGGATCACAAGTTTGGCTCAGCTGATACCAGGATCACAAGTTTGGCTCAGCTGGTACCGGGATCACAAGTTTATCTCAGCTGGTACCGGGATCACAAGTTTGGCTCAGCTGGTACCGGGATCACAAGTTTGGCTCAGCTGGTACCGGGATCACAAGTTTATCTCAGCTGGCACCGGGATCACAAGTTTGGCCTGTAAAGTGTACCTAGGAATGTGGTGATAAAAGCTGATGAATTAGACTCCTTCTTCGTAACAGTGCCGTTTGAGAGTGTTGGTGAGCAGCCCCATTAATAACTTCTCCTGGGTTAGTAATTTCGTACAGCTTGTGGTGACCTAACAAACAGCTATTTAACAAAAACTTCAGCACTTTTTAAATTTAAAATCACATACATCATTTCAATGTCAGATGAACATGCATTCACAATATAGTGCCTACTGGTATGACTTTGGTATGCTTCGTTTACATACAGTAGCTAACCCTACATAGCAACCATAAGTAGTTAAACCTGTAAACCTGCACAGCTAACCCAAATACCTGACTTTGCTTAGCTAACACAATGTACGTAACCATACATAGTTAACGCTACATATCAAACCCTGTATATCTTATCCTGCTTATTTAACTCAGAGCTCCTGTACTTAGACTGCACTTAATCCTTCAGTGAGGCTTCCAGAGTGTTTCAGAACATTACTGCCTGTCCAGGCTCTTCAGCAATCCACCAAAACATAAACCAAAGAACCCAGAAGATATTTAACTCTTGTGCCTGACTTAGTGTGGGCAAATCCATCACAAGGTTATAATCTGTGGTTATCTGACCCATGTGAACAGGTTCTGAGAGTATACAGCTCTGTCATCCTCTCGGATTCACTAATATGCACCATGTTAAAGTCTAATTTCCCAAAAGCTTCCCTTTATTTCATGTGCCTGAAAAAGCCTGGCCTAACCCAACGGAGTTTATCTCATTGGTTGTTTCTCATGCAGCTTCTCCTGGTGCACTATGGGTAGGCTTCCGAAGGAGTGAAACCCCACAGCTGTACTGTACTTTGATGATGCAATGATCCCACCATGTTTACGAGTTTGGGAGCAGAGAATGTGAACCGCGCAGAGCACGACCCGTCAGGAGAGCCTAGTGTCGCACACGGTCTAGACCACAGACAACCTCCCTGCCCCACTGATGTAGGCTGCAGCCCTCTTCCTCCATCACTCCCTCCCCCTTCCTGTTACACCCCCGATGAGCGGTCATCAATCAGGGCTGCCGCACCTAAAGGCGGCGTTTATCAGCGAAAGGTCAGGTGTCTCCAGCAGCCGCAAATGCCGGCGCGTGTCCGCCCGCTCAGCGAAATGTCAGGATGACTCCTAAATGCCCAATAGCAGCAGCTGGGGGCACAAACACCTACAACTGTGTTCCCCGGCCCCACGTTGTTTGCTGGAACATGCTGGAAGCCGGCTGCGTGCAAAGGGACCGGGGTGTAGGGAGGGAGAAGCTCACTGCTATCGTCCACGGCAGGTTGTGTCGAATCGCAGTGTGCTCAGCTTTTCAGTATCATATTCTTGCAGCCTTGTGTACTGCTGCAGGCATTGCTGAGCAATAATATACCACATTATATAACAAGAATTTAATTTAACTGTTATAATTAACATCCTCATTACTACTAGTGCTACATATGGTGGTAGGTAAAAATGCTGATTTGAACTCATGACACCCTGTAACACTGCAGTACGCTGTAGACACCAAGTAACACTGTAGCACACTGTAAGGCACCAAATAACACTGCCATACACTGTAAGACACCCAGTAGCACTGTAGAACACTGTATGACACCCAGTAACACTGCATTATGCTGTAAAACACACAGTGACACTGCAGTAAGCTATGACACTTAGTAAAACTACAGTACGCTGTAAGACACCCAGTAACCCTGCCGCACACTGTAAGAGACCCAGTAACACTGCAGTATGCTGTAGACACCCGGTAACACTGTAAGACACCCAGTAACACTGTAGCACACTGTATGACACCAAATAGCAATACAGTACACTGTAAGACACCCAGTAGCATTGCAGTATGCTGTAATTCTAAATGCAGGTTCCATGAAACAAGCTCTGAAAGCCGGAAACCACATAGCAATAAGCTGCGCCCAGGGCTCTCACTCCTCTGGGAGACTCGGCATCCTGGGACTGCTCATTCCAGCTACACAGCGAACAAATAGTCTGTCTTTCTTTATAAAAAAAAAAAAAATGTGAAGTAGCCATTGACCTGAGAGCTTGCGTAATCCCTGTCATGTTATTTCAGTAATCTCAATGTGCCTGCCTGTGCCATACTGGAAGATCCACTCAGACCACAGCTCTCATTCTGACCACTAAAACCACACCCCCGTTCCCCAGCAGGTTGCTGGCGAGCTTTGCCACATTTGTCATGGAAACACAGGCTCCTGGATATAGAGGACTTTCTGCTGTCTGTTCCAGAGATAGCTCATATTTCCAATGTTTCTTTATGGCATGACAATATGCATTTTTAGAGCACCACAATTTCTGCTTCCCGCAGGCGGTGCAGTACATATAACAATTGCATTGCAGTACATGTGTCTTTGTGACATGACAATGCACATTTTATGGTGCACTGTAACTTTTATTCCTTTATGATGTCGCCATGCACATACAGAAGTATGAATTTTTACCGCACTGCAGTCTGTTCCAGTGTGACATTCACAACAAGCATCTTATAGCTCTACAACAAGTGTTTGTCTATGACATCACAATGCACATTCATGGTGTACTATGATTAATGTTCCTTTATAATGTCACAGGCGTGCTTCTCATATGTGCTCTTATTCCCCTGCTTTTTCTAGGTGCTGCAGTTTTCCACAGAGACGCCTTTGTCTGCACGCCGCTCGCACACTGGCTCTCTCACCCTGTAGCAACCGGGGCAGCCTGCAGGATTCCTGGCCTAGCAGACAGAAGAAGAACGTTTGCAGCAGGCTTGGGAAGAGACTTTCCATGCTCCACGGCAAACTCTCAGCCATTATTCTGAACCTTCAGCTCCCTCCAACATCCTGTCAAAGCTGCCATTTCAGGCCAGAATGAGATAAACGGCTCTATTTAAAGATGCAGCAACTCCTGCAATTCACTCTGGATGCTGGGCAAATGCAAAAATGTGATTTAAATTGTCCTTTTCCCAATGGCTATAAATAATAAACAGTTTGACACTGAGGGAGGTTTGAGGAGTAATTATGTAGATTAATGAGAAAATCTCATTTCAAAAGAGTTTATGAGCTTATCGGGTGACAGAGTTTAGCACAGAATGTAAAGCAGACGATTGGTTAACTGATACATTTTAAAACACAGTGTTTCATGTGCAGAAATATCATTTTTAAAATTTAAACTCTTCATATTAGCATTTTTAAGAGTCTCAACTGCAAGTATTGCAGGCATTTATCTTAATGGTTAATCGTAGGAGGAGTTTTACTCAGATAACATATTTAATTCCCCAACAAAGGAACTCACAAGCTTGTCATTTCACCCATTTGCACTGTTAGATCATTTACGTTGGCGCAGGTGCTATGACTGCAGGAAGCAGCCTGTGGTCCCACCTTGGCCAATGAACCTTCATTCCTTCATCAGGGTTCGGCCCATGGTCCCCTCTTGGCCAATGAACCTTCACTCCTTCATCAGGATTCGGCCCATGGTCCCACCTTGGCCAATGAATTTTCACTTCCTCATCAGGGTTTGGCTCATTGTCCCACCTTAGCCAATTAACCTTTAGTCCTTAACCAAGGTTCGGCCCATGGTATCACCTTGGCCAATGAACCGCAATCTGGGCTGCAAGAACAAAAAGAGATGCTTGCTGTGGTTCATTCACTGGCTGGTGTGCGTGTCCATATATAGAGGGTGACTCTCTACCCCCCCCCCCCCCGAAAGTCAGTACTGCACCAGCCCAGAAGGTCAAGCTGCAGCAAACGATGGAGATTTGGCTTTCGATTACTGCGAGGATCCATTGTCAGGCGCCGCTGTTAGTGCCGGAAACATTGTGCCACGCAGTGGTCCAGATGTACTGATGCGAACATAAATGGGGTGTGGCCGTCTGCATCTCAGCACCTTCTCAAACACATCTGCCTGTTTATCCCTGAAGAGCGCTTTCCAGCCGACGGCGAAGTTGGCACCAGCAGATGTCAACGGCGGGTGGGGGCTACATCTGATACCTGCAAAGCAATTTCACATCCTCAGGTGTAACGTTATAAAACTTGAATGTGAAAAACAACATGGGAGAGGGCCAAAACAAAACGAGGGATGTGTAAAATGCTGAGCAGCTGAAGCTGGCCTGCATGTGAAGCACGGTACAAATGGCAGTGTGAAGCCGTGCGATCTGGCATGAGATGCTGGAGGTTCCAGAAGCCTGAGCTCTGCTGTTATTTACCGCTGCAGACCTGGCAGACAGCAGCGGAATTAATCTGCTATCAAAGTGAGCAGCGATCATTATTATACTGTCCATTTAATGTCGCTTAGTGGCACGCCTCGTGCTGGATGAGCTTGTACCAGATCCCGCAGATCACGGTGTAGCACACTATGTACATGTACCAGATCCCTTGGATTGCAGTGTACAACACCATGTAACACAGTGATGGTTTCTCTTTCCTCTCACTTTTAGGGAAAATTGATAATAGGTTTCCATAGTTACACACCTGCAAGGATGCCTTCATTTCCTCCGCAGCCGTGTCGTCGTAATTAACCTGTTGAGGAGTCAAGACCAACCTCAGCCCACAGTGCGGAGCCCAAACCCAGCTGTCAAGCTCACTGCATGGGGCTGGTCCGTGTGCAGTGGGTAATGAAGCAGACCTATATCTGGTTAATGGTTTAAGCCCCTGGAGAAGCACCCTCCGTACCTGTTGAATAGAGCACTTAACCTTAACAGCTCTAGTTAAAAGCCCTGGGCAATAGCAGAAGTAGCTGTGAGTTTCTGTTGTTAAAAACCCTGCTCATGCAGTAAAAGAACTGAAGTAAGATGGGGCACAGCAGGCTCTCGATCCACAGTGAGAGCAGATGGAGGCAGGTATCAGCCTTCTTCTGGGGAGGCAGAGCTGAGCTTTAGGGATCCTAAAGCCCCTGGACGACTTGTGGCTTCTCCATCAAGCCGACGCCCATCCATCTTGTGTCAATCCAGTGCTGTGTTAGAGAGCAAGTCCGACGTAATATTAGCGCTGGGTTTTGGTGCCAACCACAGGAACGCCATAAATCAATGCATTTCCTCCATATGTCTGCCAGGCCTCTCGATACTGGGAAGTAGATTTGTTTCGGTGCTGCTTTGTACTGCCTCCTTATGTAACTGGGGAAGGGGGGGGGGGGGCGGCACACACTGTCCCAGGGCAATTAAGATCTGCCCCAAACAATTGCTTCTGGAGCTGTGCCTAAGTGATGGGATGAAGTTTCCAGAAAGGTCTCTGCGAACACGCACTCCCTGCTGCTGTCACTGAAGCCCACCTCTGCGTTTAGAGGTGCCGTCCGCAGCATTCGCCCGCGAATCCAGCTCAAAGAAGCACAAGGAATTATGGCAGGAATTTTAATTGAAAATCATACCTGTAAACAGTAATGCTGCTAGCATTGTTTTTAGTTATACCACACAATGAAAATCATTTAAATGAAGTGGTTCTCAAAACACATTTTTTTCTGAATACAGACAGAAATAGACAGACTAAGTAGCACCAGTGGAATAGGATTTTTTTTTTAAAGAACAAGGTGGATTATGGGTAATAACACACAACAGGGGCAATGAGATGCCCCCGCGATGAGTCTAAACAGGCACTTATTCTTTTCATGATGCCGTAGGGGGGTCAGATCACGAGAGTGCTTTAGACTGGTTCTTACCTCGCTGGCGTGCCAGTAACAATTCGGAACAGGATCTGTCATGCTTCTGAGAGGAAACGCAGCCAAATCTGGCCCGAATTCCCGTCAGCTCCACAGGTGGGTAGATACTCAGATAACCTGTGAGGTGGAACGTCAGCAGCATACTAATGAATCCGTCTGCTGTTAGGGTTCATTTCAAAAAGAATCCCTATAGGATTAACCCAAGAATCCCCCACAAGCTCTTTGTAATACAGAAATTGAGAGTTAAGCACAGTCTGAGATCTTGACGCGTTTCAGGACATCTTGTCAAGACAAATAAAAGGACAGAGCCGGCGAACGGGTCGATGCCCCTACAGAAGCAGTGTTCCGCTGACTCTATATGTTCAGTCTCTGGAGATACTGCGATACATTCCCTGGCGAGACACATCCTGTTCTCCAGGGAGAGATCATTGAAACGGAAGACATCTCTCCTTTACCTTATGTAAATACATCTCTGTTTCATGGTGTTTCGTTCACTTTCAGACATTAGAAAGATCGCCTTTCAGAGCTGCTCCTTCAAACATAAATAATATAAATAAATCCGTCCTTCAGAGCAGGATATGAAACAAAAAGACTCTCAGAATCTTGTTCAGGCACAGCCTTGACCTTGGCTGTTCTCTTCCCAGGAGAAAGATAAAATAGTCACAGCACTGAGTACTGGCTGTGAGGCTTTGAAATCCCGCCAACAGATACCCATCTACATCCATCTACACAAAATTACCTTTTTACTGTCTACATGCACCTACACCCAATTACACCTCCCTACACCCATCTACATATACCTACACTCAATTACACCTCCCTACACCCATCTACATATACCTACACCCAATTACACCTCCCTACACCCATCTACATATACCTACACCCAATTACACCTCCCTACACCCATCTACATATACCTACACTCAATTACACCTCCCTACACCCATCTACATATACCTACACTCAATTACACCTCCCTACACCCATCTACATATACCTACACCCAATTACACCTCCCTACACCCATCTACATATACCTACACTCAATTACACCTCCCTACACCCATCTACATATACCTACACCCAATTACACCTCCCTACACCCATCTACATATACCTACACTCAATTACACCTCCCTACACCCATCTACATATACCTACACTCAATTACACCTCCCTACACCCATCTACATATACCTACACTCAATTACACCTTTCTACATCTACACTCAACTACACCTCTCTACACACGTCTACATAGACCTACTCCCAATTACACCTCCCTACACCCATCTACATATACCTACTCCCAATTACACCTCCCTACACCCATCTACATATACCTACTCCCAATTACACCTCTCTACACCCATCACCATACATTTATATCTGTCTACATACATCCACGCCTATCTACATCTAACCACATTGCTCTGCTGCTTGCCACCTAACCGCCTTTCCTTTCATGATTGTGCAGCTGTCATTCAGTGCCTTCTTGTACAAGTCAGTGCAAAGAATGTTCTAGACAGTTCCCTCCAGCACTTGACCCATGATACTCACATCATCGCTGCCTCGTGTAAATGCCAGTACCTCTGTTACCAAACTGTTTTTCTACACTCACATTTTGCAAGTCAGCAGAACCTGTATGATCATAAATGTGCATTTCAGCTCTACATAAAGACATCGTTCCATTAGGTGGTCTTCACTGGGATGCCTCTGTCCTCCACTGGCCTCGGCTGAGAATCACCCTTGCAGATTCATAACAGAGTTAGTATTTGCGAATGATTATGAAGAGTCCATGAGGCTCATCATGTGCTGTGGCAAACATCACTCTGGTGCAGGAGCAAATGACATCCTGCTAAACGAACGTCCTCCGTAGCATCTAGCGCCAGAGCTCAATGTGCCCGGGAAACATTTTCCACTCAAAGCCCCCACGGCTTGCAAGGGCTCCCCATCAGCGCAGCACAAAAGAGGCCTTCAGATGCGATATACTGAGGCGTGAAAAGAAAAATGGGTGGGTTGGTATCAAAAAATGTAAAATAAGCTGCTGCAGTGCGAATCAGATAAAAAACACATTTATAGGGCTATATGCTCCTTCATTCACACTGAGTCCGATGCGCTGGGGTGTTGCCCTTGCTTGCTATAGTTCGACCTGCAGTTCTGAGAGTTACACTTCTAAAAAGTTTTATAAAAGGGAGTTATGAATCTGTTGGCAGATCCAGACGGTATTTCAGGTACAGACAGGACAAGGCACTTGGCTCCCCCTACAGCCCTACAGTGATGGAAGGCCGCAGAGTAAATTGGGAGCAGCGCCGAGGACATAGGCCAATTAGGCAGGCAGGCAGTGAGCGTGCGGCAGGGTGAGGGCCCACAGGCCGACAGCAGAAGGTAGGAAAGGTATGGTGGGCGTGGTGCCCACAGGCAGCCTCACGTCATAAGTGCGCATGTGGGTGTGCGTGCGCGTGCTACTCGCGAGCGAGTGCGTTCGCTCGTCCGTGAAGGTGTCCATATGTCATCGGCGGCTGCTTCTGCACGTTCCTGGCCTCCGTCCTTCCAGTTATTAGTGCCGGCACTCACAGCGGGTGGTGCTTTTGTGCAAATAAACAAATGAATAACGGAAAAGGGCACATTTCAGTCCTTACCCAGCTATGCACACAACTGGTCAATTTTCATGGCAGTATGACACTTGTATAAAGTATCAGTTTAATAAATAAATGGAGTACCGGTATAGTACATAAATGGAGTATCAGTATAATACATAAATAAAGTATAGATATAATAAAGTATCAGTATAATACAAAAATGGAAGATCAGTATAACACGTAAGTAAAGTATCAGTAAAATACATAGATGGAGTATCAGTACACGCGACTAACTCAGAGAGGACAGTGTTCCTGTAACTTTCCGCTTATATATTTCATATTTGAAAGACGACAGTTGCCCTTCTGTCCCAGAGTGTGTGAACAGGTGTTACAGACACTCGCGGCCCGGGGACATGATGAATGACGCAGGCCCAAGCTTATCGCTCGTTCAGGTTTCCATATTCTGCCGTGCAATTTGTCTGAGTTGCGACACATACATGACTGGGTGAGAAATCTCTGCCCCCCCCCTCAGGCGGGGCGACCCATCCATCCTTCTCATTTTCCCCCTCCGTGTCTAATTACAATCTGGGTGTGCTTCTTAGGTCGCTCCTTGAAGTTCGCAAGCTGCCGTTCCCGCGCCAAAGAGGACCACGGCTCCCATACGGCCGAGTGACTCGTAGCAAAACCGCTATTGTTCTCCTCAAATGAGAAAGCCTGGAAAATGTGACGGGGAGCCAGAAGTATGACAGAACATTCTAGAACGGCCTTCTGAGCGAGGGGCATGGCTCGGACATAGGCCACATCACCGAGGTGGGCCTCGACCCAGCTCTGACGGGATGGCCATGCCGTCATCAAACTAATCAGAACCATCCATGAGTATGTCTCATGTGTTACCTACTCACAGAAGGAATGCTCGCTCTTCAGCTGACCCGAAACACTGCTGTCTCCCATCTGCTTTCACGCTCGAAAGGAGCTCGCTAACCTGCGGTAAACATCAAAACATGAGCCGCGTGTAAATTTGGTGCCGTCGGTGGGTGAGAGAACCCGACGCAGGTGTACCAGGCTCAGGGCTGCGTCTCCATGGAGGTGGAACACGGCTGTAGATGAGTCAGTAGTAGGGGGCCATTACCATGTGAAATAAGGCAAGTATCTCCACAGAACAAGCTATGATGCTCTCAGTGGTAATGCCCGAAACGGTGGATTGGATCTGCTGCTGTTCCAGCTCTCTCTGTCCCCCGTAATCAGAACTGTGACAACTCATTGAAATCAGCCATTCCTATCACACGAACATGGAAAGGTGGCTTTGGGACTGCATGCACTCCCATTCCCAGCTCCTCATGCACGTTAACGCCCGTGTCATGTGCCTGGTTGTGATCTTTTAGTATCCCGAGTCTTTTTGACTAGTAAAAGGTCATTCTGTGTTCATTCGGGCAGAGCTTAGCACAGCGTGACCATGGCTGATACCTCACGCACGTGTATATTTACCGGCTCTCAGTTTTACCCAGAATGATGTACAGTTCTTACAATCCGTACAGCTGGGGATAAACGCTCACTCGACGGTACGACAGCAGTACTGCATGTGGGAATGTTCAGCTTCCGAGTCCGCGTACGGCATCACTGCATGCGCCCTGCTGAAGACGGAGACGAAGACGCCCGTTTTTGGCAGCATTTGGTCATTATGTCACACAGAGAGTGTGTCTCACGGCTCACTGTTACTGAGCCACTCTGATCCTCCGCAGCACGTCACATGTCACACCACCAATGCAAAGCTAACAGGGTATTTACTGCGGCGATGTAATGTAACAGCAGGGGGCGTGAGAGAGCCCGACAGCACTGCCTGTCTCCTGACACTTTCCTGTGGGCGTGATTTGCCCCAGGCCCCGGCAACGGGATGGCACACCACTGGCACGGCACTCCTCGCTCACCAATCAAAGAGTACGATTGTACAACAACAGGGACCCACTTTTCACACTCCGCAGCGGCAGAATTGAACGGAGGAATATTGATTTCTGCACAATTAAAAATTCCACCAGACAGCTGAAATACCGGCCCTTTATTCTGCTGCTAGAGCAGCAATGTCTCAGAGCCCTTCTGGTTAGCTGATAAGAGGCCTTCAGACTGAAGGCTTACTGTGGTAGTACTTTAAATGTGGGAGGAGCTTGAGGCAAGCGGGGGGGGGGGGGGTCCTTTTGTTCTATTAATCTGCCACACTATTAACTGGATAATTCCAAGATTATGTTGCCACAGTGCTTTTCTTAGGGTCTTAAAGCAGCAAGCAGAGAAACAAGCAGAGATTCACCATAAACATATATAATCGCCTTTTTCTGCGAACACTGTGTTAAACCTGGTATTTGTGTGCATATTTATGATGGTCCCACTCGGTGTATCTCTCCTGGTGAGTCATTACAGTGTTGTTCTGCCGTTTCGTCAAGGAGACAATTCCTGCTAATCGCAGACAGAATCCCACACACGCTAAGCACAAAAAAAAGGAGCAGGAGAGAGGACACAAATGCGATGACAACAACGTTACAGAGTATTTAGGTTAAGTAGGAATTGGCATTCATGAATACAGCTTTCAGTGGGATTCATTTTCTGCCGATTCGCCACAGCACACAAACAGTGGTGAGGGGTGCGTGGCTTCTCTAAGGAGGGGTGCGTGGTTCCTTCGGGGAGGGGTGCGTGGTTGCTCTGAGGAGGGGTGTGTGGTTGCTCTGAGGAGGGGTGCGTGGTTGCTCCGAGGTGGGGTGCGTGGTTGCTCCGAGGTGGGGTACGTGGTTGCTCTGAGGAGGGGTGCGTGGTTGCTCCGAGGAGGGGTGCGTGGTTGCTCCGAGGAGGGGTGCGTGGTTGCTCCGAGGAGGGGTGCGTGGTTGCTCAAAGGAGGGATGCGGGACTCCACTGAAGAGGGTGTAGGGCTCCTCCTCTGAGAAGCGCGGGGATTGTGTGTATCTCCGTCCCACAGGATGCGGCTATAACGTGACAACTCAGCGCCAGTCTCGCACTGGCAAGTGCCTCCACGCTCACGCTTTGTGACAGCTGCGACTGTTAGGGGATCCCAACAATATGGTTCAGGCATTTGTAGATTTTACTGCTCGAGCGTGTTTTTTTTTTTTTTTTTTGAAAACGAACAATAAAAAATACAGCATCCGCTACAAGTCTCCACTTTCCTTCGCTATGCTCTCAGTCTGTCGGCAGGGCCTCGTCTTTAAAAAACTTCGGACAAAAAAGAAAATGAAGGGGTTTTTTCAGACTAAATGATAAATTAGTGTGTGAGGGAGGGACAGCAGCCACCCCCCATGTTTAACGGATAACCCCCGCTCTGTCACATTCATCCTGGCATTTCGATGTCATCCCTAGCGATCGCTTGCTGTGCCACCAGATGATTGTTGGGCTGCTTTGCTGTTTATTTACTAGAGAGGAACGGAGAACCATCTCCCCAGGGTGTCACAGTGAGGACGGCACGTCAAGCAGCATTTGCTCAAAATCACATTGGGATGGGAACCAAAACACCCCCAAAATGCAGACAGAATGCACCAAGAGCGTGGCCTCAGCGGACTACCTCAAAGAGACCGACTTCTCCGTAGTCTGTGGAGGTTGGGTTTCGTGGGTGGTGTTCATCGTGGTCTACGGAGAGCACATTCAGATGCACACAGACAAAACGGCATATCTGACCAGTGAAGTCCTCAGATATGGAGTGGAAAGAGCGCAGAATCAGTGACACGTCTGGGGGGGTGTGTCAGGGTTAGGCCACATCCGCAGCTTCACGTCAATCTTTATTTACAAGAACGTTGCATATGTGGGATGCTTGGATGTTTCAGTGAGGTGCCAGAAGAGGAACTGCTATTTACAGAAGAGGAATTTTCCTATTGCATCGTTACTGAACTACATTTGTCTATCAAGCTGAGACCTTTTCTAATCCACAGCTACTTACAGTATTTACCCGTTTTTACAACTGAGTGTTTCATTAAAGAAAGCCACCTTTTTAAATTACGGTTCCAAAAGCTGGTCTTAGCCTCAAACACGACCAAAAATGGCTGTGTTTACAACTGAACTCATCAGGGATGATTACAGTTACAGTTTCTAAAAGTCACTTCCTGCGTTGGTACCTTTCTCGTGGGCGTGGTCCTTTTCTGAATGTCACCCTGAATTTCAGGCAAATGGCACACTATTCAAATTACGCCCACGCCATGGGAATTGTATTTATGCATTTGCAATTTTTAATTTGCCCTTATTTTACAGTTCCTCCTAGTAGAAACAGAAGATACACAGAAAGCCCCTTTAATTAAAAAGTAAAAGCTGAAATTGGTAAAGGCTAAAATTATGTTCCCGAATGGATTTATTAAATCAAATCACTGCAGCAACACAGTGTTAAAGTGTGTAGTTATAAATCAAGTGCACTACATTGCTGATGACTGGAGGATTGTAATATTCAGTGGCCTGAAGCAAATTAAAAGCAGAGCCATTACAGGCTTGATTAAGTTTGGATTTGCTTTTTTTTCTTTTTTTTGCAGATGTCCACGAGGGTGCCAACGTGCCGTCGACCCCAGCCCTTCTGAGGCGGTGGGGTGCGGCAGTTTGCTGTACACCCAAGGTGCGCCCAGGCCAGGCGGATGGCTGAGAGAGGTCATTAAATAGTGTTGACAGAAGGGAGTGTTTTTACCCTGTTGAAAGATGCCCTTCCCCTCTCACTGTTGCCAAGCTCCAAGCCACCTCAACACACTCAAAGCTAATAAACCGTAAGTTTTTTATTTTTACTATCAAGGCATACAATATTTTGCAAGTATTAAAGAAAATACAGATTAAATAACATGTTATTAGAAAGTCTTTGTGACTGGCTTTCCGGAATTACTCTCCGTTGTGTAACACGACAACTGGCTACTAATTTATGTTGCCAGGGAGACAGCTTCTCCGGCACCGTCCGGCTTTCCGGAAGATTCTAGCGTCGCGGGAGAGAGGAGGGCCAGGTGCTGAGTCGCGGGAAAATGGTGCCACGGTTTGTGGGCGTTTTGGGCAGGTACCCAGAGCATAGAAGCCCCCGGCGCACCGTGGGGTGATATGGGGGGCTGAATGTGCTTCTCGGGGAGGAATACCGGGCACCACACACCCACTGGGAGGCTGGACCTGAAGGACTCCCCCCGTCCAGATCTATGAGGAGAACATGCGTGTCCACTGCAGCAAAGATGTCCGAAGGTAGCCATCTTGACATGGTTTATTATGCACTTACATGCACTGCTACAAAGAGTCGCTTTCATCTCCTTCCATTCTCCAGCTGCTGCTCCCGATATGGAGAGTGTATCTCCAGGAGGAAACACCACAGCCATCAGGGCATCAGACGCACAATCAAAGCTGCTCACGCCGTTGCTTGTTTTGATGGCTAATCTTGTTGAATCAAATTACATTCGAGGTTTTGAAAATGCCACGGGTTTTGCCTCTTTGTCTGCCGAACTCCAAAGGGATGCTAAATGCTGTAAGCCTTTTCCTGCCAGTCTGTAATGAACAGCTCAGGTGCTCTGAGATGAACTGCACTCTTTAGCTCTCCACGCTCTCCTGGCTAACTGAGCGAATCAGACCAGCCTCTACATCCAAGCGTGAAAAGGCATCAGGAGCCGCAGACCATCACCTCCGTCCATCTCCTTCCGTCATCCATCCTCTCCCTGCCGGGGCCCAGGCCAGCGGAACCCCAGCGACGTCACGTTGACACTCCACGTAACTACGACCATGCCTCCCAGGGTATCCCGGTCTGCAAGAACCGCCCGATCAGGGAAGCCCCGTCCTGCCTGCACCTTAACTCACCGGTGGATCTTGTCTAGGGCCACGAGAATCGCTAACTGACTTTTCTACTTCTAGGCGTCTGGCACACCAGCCAGCCTTCTTGGTTTTTTCCTAGAGTTTGAGCATTTCCCTGATGAATTCTATCCTGCCTGTCTGCCCGGTTTTTCAGATTCCGTGTCTGCCTTCAGACTACGAGACCCGCCTAGCCCGCTGACTGATTACACACATCGCAGCTCAGACAGCAGAAGCATTGAATTCCTCCATCCCATGCTTATGACAGGGAGTGTATATAATGTAATCTAAGCCTGCACTCTTCTTACAGGGACCAGACAGGCTATGCCAGTCAGAACCTCTCGGCTACTAGCGCATGTTAAGACAGGCCAAGTCCTTTCAGACCCCCCTGCTCTGTGAGATCTGGCTCCACATAGCAGCAGCGTGAGAAAGGATCACCCCCCCTCCCCCGAGCCAAGGTTCAGCCCAGCCTAACACACTATACTTACCAACTGGACAGGAAGGGGGCATGATGTGGTAATCCCATGGTGGATGGGATAATGCTTGTTTGTCAACCACTTAGTTTAGCCCAGTGAGAAACAATAAAATAAACCTGGGGGTGACTGAACACACAAAATAATCCCACCAATCAATGACTTTCCAATCAAAAGCCCCCTTGCCCCACCCAGAAAAAAAAGACTGAATTTGCCTGGAAGCAATTTGCAGAAACTATAATAAAATTGCGTGTTTTCCCACACTGTGGATTTCATTTTTAATACCTGGTATTTCCTGGGAAGGAGATCTGCTGGGTGCTGGTGGAGATGTATACAGGGACCCATGTATGTAGCCTGCACTCCAGTGGAGATTAAACCCAGGGCCCCGATCGAAGGCCTCCCTCCACCGTCAGTGTGACAATGGAGGCAGGGCAATGCCCGGCCCTCTCAAGTTAATGCTCCGCCCATACATGGTAATGCTCTGCCCTCATAGGGTAATGCTCCGCCCATACATGGTAATGCTACACCCTCATAGGGTAATGCTCCGTCCATACATGGTAATGCTCCGCCCTCATAGGGTAATGCTCTGCCCTCGTAGGGTAATACTCCATCCTCGCAGAGCTATGCTCCGCCCACATAAGGGAAACACGACGAAAAAAGTGTGACAAATGAAGGATATGAAGAGGAAAAGAACAGCGGGCTGGCAGCCAGGAGAGTCAGGAGCTTCTAAAAAGCCTCTTGAAGGTTTGGCAGGCGACGAAATGATTTTTGTTGAAACATCTTAAGCATTATGTGGCTGTTTGACAGCCAAGATTTATTTAGACTTTAGGTTTATGTTTATAGTTCTCAGAGGAGAGATTTTTCCATTGTACTCCGTAACTTTAGTGGACGACTCGCCTTGTTTCTCCTCCATTCGTCCCGGGGGAGGAAGTCGTCACGTTACTGTCCCCTGTGTCGTTATGCATGAATGGCTTCAATGTCCGCAAAGAGCAAGGGGGTAAGGGGGGGGGGGGGGGGGTTCATTTAAATTGCACCAGAGGGAAAAACCTAGCAAAGAATTGACCTTTCTTCTAAAAGTAACCGAAATCTCAGATGACTAGTATGTGGTGGACGTCCCCGTTCGGATTCCTCAGTGCAGTGCGAGCAGAGCGACCGGACAAAGCTGCCGATTGTTGTGGGGATTCCTTCCCAGCGAGGTGAAGTAGGTCAGTACACCGCAAACTTTTTTTTCCATGAGCAGAGTGATGCTTTGATATTTAACTGACATCTGCTCTGAATTGCAGATCATCCCTAAAGAATAACAATGGAGGGTCCAGCTTCAGAGGCAGATGGAGAGAGAGAGAATGACAGCAGTCTTTGCTCAGTTCCCCCAACCCTCCTTGTCACCTTGCTAGGTTAATAGTTCAAGACAAGTCATCGCTCCTCAACTGAACTTTCCACAGTACATCCTACCTAGGCAGCTGAGCTGAGGAAGATCCCATCTTTGGATCATTGACTCATCACTGAATCCATTCTGCAGGAAAAAGCCTTAATCATATATTAGACACTCAGCTGTAATTTATGTGAATTCATTCACTTCATCAAATCATTTGATTGCTGCGATCTATAAATCTATTCATCAAGCATTGTTTAACTTAGCTGGGTAAACATTTTTCCAGCACTCAAGGGGTGCACGCATCATTGAATCCACAGAAATGCTGTGGAGTTTGCAGTCTGTGTGTATGGCAGCCACAATCGAGGAGAGGAAGCTTTGCACTCTGTGCTTCTATGCTTCAGGAATATCATCTGAAGCCCGCAGAAGAGACTGGCCGTTCCCCAGCTGTGGCAGTGATTGCATCATACTGCAGCAGTTTAACATCCCAAAAAGAGCGCATGTATCTCTTCTTTTTTCAGCACTGGGTATAAATTCCTGGTTCATTTAATCATCTGCATCAAAATAGCAGGAGGGGAACAGCATTCAGGAAGAGAGAGCATTTGCCACTCTGGGTTTTAGCCTTGTGATCATCACTGCTGCCTCTCGGATTCATCTTTCATGCGATTATTCCTGTTTCTTTTGGAATTGTCCCTTCCCTGTTACGCCTGCCACCAGACAGCTGTATTCTCGTGCCTCCCTCCCCGTGCTCGCCGTCCTGACGTGACAGTTGCACACGTTTTATCACAGTATTGCACCATCACAGCAGTGCCTGACACTTCTGCTCCCTGGAAGTCAGCCTCCAGAGTGTGACGCACATTTGCACCAGTCCCGGGGGGGGGGGGGAGGGGGGGCGCTGTGTTCCCTGGGATCATGCCATTTGGGGAATGACCCCCCCCACACACACAGACACACTGCAGGGCCCAGGGGAACACTGCCTGTGGCTTCACCCCCCTCACCAGGGGGACAGGAGGAGTGCTCGAGATCATGGCAGATGCGTGGACAGACCAAGGGTGACCTTTGACCCCTGCTGTCACAGACATGCCTCGTTACAACCCGACTGGCGCAGTTTTAAGCATTCGGCAACACATAAGGTTGCAAACGATGACGACAGCAAAACCAGGCCTCGCTGACACCCTCGCCCTCTGCGCAAGGAACCGGCACAGCGGGATTTGATAACGAACTTTGGCACAATGAGAAAACTGCTTAAAATGGAACAGGAGCGTGCGCAGGTAGGATCTGTCAGCAGGCAGTAATCTGGTGAGCATTGTTTCCTGTTGGGGCAGGGGCAGAAATCCAGTGCACAGATTTCAAATGAAGCTTTTTCCTGTGGACTCACACCCAGAAGCCCTTGATGACCATGTCCTTGATGAAATGATCCGGTGGTTTCCGGACGGAAAAGCTGGGCTTGATTCCGTAGCTGTGAAAGGAGGTAAAATCCGAAGAAAGAAATGGCCAAGGTCACGATCTATAAGAGCTCAGAAGAGCCCTTGAGTGAGCAGATGATCTGCATGGAATTCCATGTCACTAACGTGACAAGAGTCAAGTTTAAATGCGCCTGGTTTTTAATGAGTATTAATATGTGCCGATGTTTTGCTTGTAATTAAGGAGCAGTATTATCACCTAAAGAAGAAGTAGTCTCCAGAGGATTCACAAAACAGGTTTTCATGAAATTAACAGCCCCCTGTAAATGATTTCATTACCTTTTGGGGGGATTTAAATTAGGTGTTTTAATTTGGCACACTCCATCAATTGCATGGGTCAATTAGTTAATTAATTACTCAGATAAGCGGCATGCCTTTGGATGTTCTTGAGAGGCGATAACAGACTGATCAACTGCAATGGCTGTTCACGTCACATGACATCAGCCGGCCAATGGCACTGGGCCTTGGTGTGGTTCCGACTGGAAGTGCCTTGAGCCGGTGGAGGTTTGCTCTGCTGTAGGTTTGGGGGAACACGCAAAGCTACGTATATAGTGAGCAGCATTAAGCTTGCTATGGTTTTGAGGATATGCGGTTTGGGTAAACAGTATAAATTATTCCCTACATTAATCTTACAGCGACAGCTATGAGCAATCAAAAGACATCTTAATGACCTTCGCTACCTCTGGCAAGGTAACAGACACTGCAAAGGAAATAAGGTACGACTCGATTAGCTAATGTCATGGGGTGAGGTCGTGGCCTAGCCACCCCGCTTAGAGCTGTAACTGCAGGCCGGCTTCTTCTCCAAAACACTCCCTTGTGCCCGTCCAGAGCTCCTCTTCTTACGGTACTCCAGCACACGGCTACTCTTCTCCGGGGTTACAATCAGATTACACGGCTGCTAAATTTAGGACCTGGCCCTGAGTCCACCAGCTTCTGCCCAGTGCCCCCCCCCCTGCGGAGCCCACACCGGTCACTGCGAGATCAGTGCCATGGGAGCCACCCTGCCAGGCTCTGCCATTTCGCACCTCCGTCAGCGGGCACAGAGCAGCCCTCTGCCCACCACCAGCAGAGCCAGCCATGCCAGGCGGCCGTCGCTCCAGCTTCTCAGTGATCTCCAGCACCACGCTCTATCCGCCTGCCCTCTGGGCTCCCACAAGGACCCGTTTACTCATTCCCCACTGGCACAAATCCCAGCGTCGCTGGAAGGCCCCCACAGGAGCCCAGTGGTCCAAAGGGTGGCAGGATTTGGCGAACTCGCAGATGGGTGGGCTGCTCTTCGCCAACGCAGTGACAGATGGCTGTAGCCTACAGGAGCGGCAGCCGGTCCTTGGTCGTACGGCTGGCCTGATTACAGGCTTCAGCAGGGCCCTGACCGACACCACCTGCAGAGTCACTCCTGTAGTTAGTCTGAACCCTAATTCCACTTTGACCCCGGACAGCTGTGCTTAGAAGATCAATAACAGAAAGCGCAGTTAGTGAGTTACACAGAAGGCAAAGTCACTGTCATCCCTGTCTGCGAGGAACGCTAAAGCTGAGCTGCTTCGGCAAGTACCCAGACACGTCACAAAGGGAGAAGAAACATCCAGGCGAATAAATCAAAGCCCATAAAACGAGCGGGAGTAATTTAAGGAGAAGGGCCATATTAACGGGCAATAAATGGGAGGACAATGGGGAAGGTAATGTCACGGAGAGCGTTCGAGTGTGGTGGGAACGTCATGCCGGTATGGAGTGACATTCAGGAATGGGCGGGAGAGAGAGGAGAAAGAGAGGGAAAGCGAGGGGAGAGAGAGGGGAGTGAGACAGGAAAGACGGGGAAAGATAGGGAGGGAGATGGGAGAGAGGGGGAAAGTGAGGAGAAAGAGAAGGAAAGGGAGGGGAGAGAGGAAAAGAGAGGGAAAGAAAAGGAGAAAGACAGGAAAGAGGGGGAAAGAAAGGGGGAGAGAGATGTGTGTTAGAGACAGAGAGAGAGGGAGGAGAGAGTTTGAGAGAGAGAGGACCTGGAGTCACTAATAGCTTCATACGAGGACAGGCGATAAGAGGAACCATTACACAGTGGCATATGCCACAACATGAATATTCAATCGCCCAGGGAACAATAACCACCTTTAACAGATACTGAGATAGCTTAGAGACAAATGAGGCCAACGGTGGTTTGCTTGTTAAAGGGTTAAACGCATGGCCAAGGAGGTTGTGGGTTCAGACCCCAGGTAAACAGGATAACTGAAATAAAAGAGGTGCGCTCTGGACAGCGGGCATGAGCAGAAAAATGAGAGCAATAACGCTGTCCCGTCAAGCAAGCACGCGGTGGGCAGTCCCGGTGGCACACCACGCCCGTCATCACCGAGGTCACTGCTGATGAAAGATGAGCCCAAGCGGGCGGCGGCGTGACACACTGCAGGACCGGGGCCCATCGCGCCCCCAGCTCCCTCCCGGTCTCGCCTGGACTCCTCATGTGTAAAATTAGCCATTCCCAACACCCCGTCTTTCTGCCAATGACTTGCTGTCCCCCCAGCACTCACACGGACCAAGAAGAAAAAACAAAAAGCAGATAATTGCTGAGGGAGTCATACAAATGGCATGTAAATAAATGGAAATTAGAAGGAGAGCGAAGACATGAGGCAAAACAAAACACTCAGTGAAAAGTGAATAATTGTCAAGACGATTCAAATTGGCATCAGATAAACATTAATGTCCATTAGGCAACCAACAGAACTAAATGTAGCGAATTATGGCTTGGAAATTGAAGTTAAGTGCTTACACGAGTCAGGCTGAACACATGAATGCAGATATAAAAATTCCGACTGTGTGGTTTGGGTAGAATTAAGAATTAGATTGCGGAGGAGCAGAGTACAAGGAGTGTAGGTGGGGTAATCAGAGCTGAGGAGGAGCTGCATGGGCTCTGTCACGTTCCTCAGGTTCCTCTGCTCCATCATGGAGAATCGCAATGAATCCCGAAACCCTTCCCCCTCCTCGGACCAGTATATCCTGCACTGGGACGGGCTGATTTTCCATAATCACATACATGTTGCCCCTCGGGGTGACAGAGGAGATGTTATGAGCCGGGGGTAAATCCAGCAGGGTGGGGGCTGGTATACCTTTCAGAGTCTGTGTAAGTAGAGTGTAAATGAGTTAAAGCAGAGAAGAGCAGATTGCAATGAGCACAGTCTCTGGGAATATCCCAGGTTGCCCATTGCTCCCCACGAGGTTCGGTGCGAAGCTTATCTGTAGCAGATCCACATCCCTCGGGCCTTTGGTCAGTCCTGCCCTGGCTGCAGCCAATCAGGCTCCAGCTGATTCTCGGGTCAGCAGCGAGGAGTTGCTCTGTTTACTGCTCTGTGCTTCTGCCCGCTCTCCTGATTTTGATAAACTCCGCAGCAAACGCGTGAAACACTTTTTTTGATAGTTTTGTCTTTGCTGCTCTCTACCATTCGATTACCCCTCCCTCCACCCCCACCCCCCGCCCCCGAGCTGCTCTTGCGCCGAAGCACATTTTCCCCTCATCAAAGTCAGATGCTGTCCCTCAGAACAAACATTTATCTTAAGTTAAATGACGGATCTCCGTTTAGCGGCCCGCTCCGTTCCATTTGAGTCAGTCATCCGTCTTTTTCCCGACAGCGTTGTGCGCTCGCCGTCTCTTCACATTCTCAGCAGCATCCAAGACTCTGGAGAGTGAAGATCAGATTGCTCGGAATCATGTGTCTTTCCCATTGCCTTGCCTGTGGATGGTCCCGTATCCTCCAGAAGTATTCGAACTGTTTGACGTAAATGCTTCAGTGACCTGCTCAGTTTGGGTTACAGGGCCAGACCGGGCACTCGACTTGAACCTGAGCGTTATCTCAGCATCGCAGTTCCGGTTCCTTAAAGCTGACGCCCGACGGACCCTGAGCCAATCACAGCCTCCCTTGGCCTACAGAGTGACTGTGTGTCTCTAAAGTCACAGCCATGGCACTTTGATGCACCCAGTAAATCTTGTGATCTTCCCATATTTTTTCCTGGTTTGTCATCCACTTTCAGCTGAAGCAATGTAACTGAACTACCGTGCGGAAGGGCACCATATACTGCAGGTATCAGCATAAATGACACAATATTTACGCAGCAAATGTAGCCAATTGCAAATGAAATAAAAGGACAGGCTGTCGTGGGTGGTTGAACACGTCAGTGGGAAACAATGGTGCTATTCTCACACCTCCGGGCCTGAGGGCCGAAGGGGGATTCACTCCGTTTTGGTGCCTGTGTGGAGCTTGCATGTTTTGAAGGCTGTGTCACATGCATCTCCTCCAGTTACTCTGCTCCAATGGCCTTGTGACCTGGGAGAAGCTCCTGTCCCCCTTCCAACCCTGTCCAGTATGTGTGCTTGGATGGATGGATGGATGGATGGATGGGAGGATGGATGGATGGATGGATGGATGGATGGGCGGGTTGATGGATGGATGGATGGATGGATGGATGGGCGGGTGGATGGATGGATGGATGGATGGGCAGATGGATGGATGGATGGTTGGATGGATGGATGGATGGATGGATGGATGGGCGTGCGGATGGATGGATGGATGGATGGATGGATGGCCATGCTGTTGTCAGTACCTCCAGTAAGGGACTCTCACACTGGCCAAGGCGGCAGCTATTCTCACATCCAGTCCACAGAGCCTGTTCTTCGTGTCACTTGACATTTTTACACATCACCTCATTGCCCCCCTCCACCCCATCATGCCATCTGTGCTGGATCTGCAACTTAAAAGTAAACTAGCTCATTTTTAAACGCCACAGGAGACTGGCGCATTTAAACTTTTACCAGACTCACCTCTGCCACGATTAGTAAGCAGAATCACGGGGACGACATGGACGGACTTGGGTGTGAGGAGAGGATGCTGGGACACCTTGTGCACCACTTCTTCCTGTAATGATCTTTGGCTGTTGCCGCACCAACCAGAGGCTCATCTTTTTGTGTGTCTTTTCATTTTGCCGGCACAAATCGCAGCTCAACTAACAGACGCCACCCAGAAACCTCCGCACTTAACCACAGTAGTGACTAGACTAATCTTGCCTCAGGAAAGGCTTTTAGGAGATGAAGAGTGGCCAGAAACGTGATTTGTAAATGTACATCTGCACACACACACAAAAAAGCCCTGTTGCTATGCAACAGAATCTGACACATCCACTCCTGTGTCCGGCTCATTGTCCGCAGGACAGCTTGTTCTTTGCACAGTTTGACTCTGCTCCTGTGGCTCGGTTCTCCTCCAGCAGGCAGAAAGGAACGTAAGGTCAGTCCCCTCGCAGGATCAGGCCACTGACACAGCCGAAAGTCAGGGACCGGTCTCCATATCCGAGACAGGGAAAGCTAGGAATTCACACTTACGCCACAAGCAATCAGGCTCAGACCATTTCCCAGAGTAAGATAAGCCCGTGGGCGCCGCTGATGTCTCCCGCAGAAGACGGGCCAATGTCCTGAGGAGGTGGTTTGTATTCCGTTCGTTCGGAAGCGTCTGGAATGAGCATGCTGCTTATCAGTCTCTATATGTCACCCTGCAGTGGCAGGTTAATGTTAAATAATGCATCTGGTATTTAAGATGTTTGGGGGGGGGGGGGGTGAAACAAACTCAGCATCCCACACATGCCCCCCCCCCTTCAAAGCACAAGGCGTGACCCACAACAGCGATGTGAGCCACGCCGATTAAGCAGCTTTGCACGGAGCCGTGCGACAGCGACGGGACCCCAGCTGAATGTCAGGTGGGCCCCACTCCCCCCGTCCAGAGGAAATCAGTGCGCTGCTCTCTGATCTGTGTGAAATATGCCTGAACACAAAACGACTCCCCTCCTTGAATAAACATTAGCAGTTTGGAGATAATAAGTACGAACGCGATGGGAATTTTTCAAACCTGCCCAGCCAAACAAACCTGACCAATTTCAGGGAGAATAAACAGCCTTACGATCAGGCTGTCAGTGACCCGCCTCCTTTCTGGCTTAGAGTCACCCTGGGAGGGACCAATGCCTTGACCCTCAAGGCTTGTTGGGGACGCTGTGAGCCAGCCGTCCCCGCATCGAGTCCACTGGCACCAGTCTGAAAGCTTCACACAGCATACGTGCTGCACCGTGAACCTGCCATCAAGGTCGTTCCCCGAGCGTCTCTGGCTGGGTGGCTTTGTGACTTTCAGCCCAGAGATGTCAATTTTTCCTGGTGTGTGGCTTGCCCTGTGATGTCCGAATTCTCGGTTGAAAGGCTCGTTTCCAGAAACCCTCACCATTGTATCTCTCTGTCCTGTAAATGGCTTTATTGTCAGTCAGGCTTAAAATTTGGAAATTGAATGCTAACAAAGCCTCTACACGAGTATAACACGGTCCAGAGAGGGTACTCCACTGGACTCACTGTCACGTCCCCTTTAAAGTGGGTCAGGGTTTCTCAGTCTAGTTCCTCCGTGATTTTTGAGGAAAGGGTTTCAGTGATGCTAACAACCGGCGTGTTGCTAACTACCAGCGTGACGCTAACCAGTGTGATGCTAACAACTGGCGTGATGCTAATAACCGGCATGATGCTAACCGGTGTTGTGCTAACAACCGGCTTGATGCTATCAACAGTGTTGGGGGTAACGCGTTACAAGTAACGTGCGTTACGTAATAATATTACTTTTCTTAAGTAACGAGTAATATAACGCATTACTTTATAAATTTACACATCAATATTTGAGTTACTTTTTTAAAAAAGTAGCGCGAGTTACTTTTCTATTCTAATTAATTTGCTTAAAAAAATATTTAATTAAAACGAACGTAGTCACGTAGAATCACGCACTCAGTGCTGCTTTGAAAATGCATTCCGAGCTGACCACGCCCACCCTACGGCAATCATTGCGTCAAGGCGGGGATTGGCGGAAGCGCGTTACGTTTAGATCGTTTGAAACATGGCGGCTGGAGATCTGATAAGATCGTTGAATTCATTGGCAGATGAAGTGCAGCGTGAACAGAGAAATAATGTTTTTGAAGCATCATAGAAACACATAGGCTGACTTGAATAATCTGATAAAATTTGAACTAAGGAATTCAGATCACTTGAGTAGTACAATTTCATTGTTCTCTAAAAAGTTATTAAACATTTTAAATGTTTAAGATCTGTCTTTTGCCCTAATATAACTTATTTCACAATGGCAATTATCTAGCCTATATTGCACTCTTTATTATCTCATTGGACAGTGAATTTACTTTATGTAGGCCATAGCCTACCAAAACAAAAATAAAAACTTAACAAACACATTAATTTTCAACTTTCAATAATTAATGTTAAGAGATTTTTTTTAAATGGCATGCATAGCTCTGAAAGTTCTGAGAATATTATATTATTCTATATTATTATTCTATATATGTGTTTTTAAAAGAAAATGAAATAATAATTCTTAGGCCTGAACAACAAAAAGCTTTAGCCAGGTAAGAAATAAGTAACGCAAAAGTAACTCAAAAGTAATATATCGCATTACTTTCCATAAAAAGTAACTAAGTAATGCAATTAGTTACTTTTTGGGGGGAGTAACTCAGTATTGTAATATATTACATTTAAAAGTAACTTTCCCCAACACTGGCTATCAACTGGTATGATACTAACCGCCGTGAGACCATACTGGGTGAATGATGTTATACTCTTTCCTCCCAGCAAATTATCTTCTCTTTTTTAAAGCTTTTCCACCTGCATTAAGCACCTGGTTGCTACAAGGTACAAATGCACCAGTGGCAGATCAAAATCAAAAGGCTAATTCGCCATTCATACACAAGAACTGTATCTGGAGCTGCAGTGCAATGTGGGTAATGTGTAGCAAAGTACAGCTGTCAAATCCTGGTGCTTGCAAGGGGGAGGACGGGTTACCCAGAAGGGAGGGGCTATCAGGATGGAAGGAAACAAATCCCTTAAAGCGGGGCATGCAGAAACGTTACTCCGATGGTTTCCGTGAGCAGCTGGAGGCCATGAAACACAAGCTGCTCACCTGTAAGCTAGCAGATTTAAGCTGTCAGCCATGTCACCTCCCTGGAAGATAACCAAATCAAACGTGAATACAACCCACTAATATATAACCATTTAATGTTAATTTACCTCATAAAAGTGCACAGATCTTATCATCAAAGGATAATGCATGAGAACGCAGCTGACTGAGTTTGTCTGAGCACACATTGCACACAAACACCATGTTAACAACAACAAAAAATGTGAGGACTTGCGTCAATGTGGGGAAAATGGCACCCATATCTATCAGTTACAGGGGGAGGCGGTCTTCTCCTACTGAGCACTGACGGACCGTGTTCAGCGTAGGATCCTGCAACGCACAGCAGCCCGCAGTGTTGCCACGGAGCTGGATGTCATGTGCGCAGTGGTGAAATGAGAAGGCTTTCTATACCGCCTCACTGGCACCGTGCGCAATTTATCATGAAATTGAGGCAAGAGGAACGTTTCCAGGGTGACAAATAATAAATAAAAACCTGGATTTCCTGCCTATGCAAGAAGCAATAGTGGTTATTGGGCTGAGAAAGCCGGTGGGCTAGAAAGTGCTCTAAAATGCTTTTAAAATGTCGCCTGTCTCACAATATGTTCCATTGTTCAGTCAAGCTCATTGCGGCATTTAAATAATCCAGGCGGCGGTGAGAGGCATGGCCTGGCTCTTCGGCCGGCCTATCGGGGTGCCGCAGGCCTGTCTGTCTCCTCGCTGAACAGGCTGTAATTTATGGGGCCCGCTGCCAGCGACCAAATAGCCCCATGAATCAAAAAGGACACTTTCGCGTCGACTTCAGACGCGCGTGAAGAGATAAACTCAGAATTAATAATTCCATCAGTGAGACGAGGAGGGAGAGAGCGCATGGGTGGGGGGGGCAGTTATCTGTCTCTGCTTCATCTTCAGCTTCACTTAGGCGAAGGCAAAGTCACGGTGAGGACATGAGAAGATGGAACGGCATGACGTCCCTCAGCCTGCAAAGGCAGGAGCCTCCACCTGGATAGAGATTGGAGTGCTACTTATTCACGGTGAACAATCAGAGTCGTTTTCAGGGTGGCCAGCTCGCCGAAGTGCCCGCTATGCTACTAACCGCACAGTTTGTTAAAACTCCTCTTAGAGAATCAGCACATATTGACAGTCCATGGGCTGGTTTCGGGAAACCAAACAGTGACAAAAGCCATTTGGCATCCCATAAGGAGCGTGACATAGTGTGATTGTCTGCGGACAGCAGGAGCCGATTCCAGCCGGCACCCACCCTCCTCAATGCCCCACCTCACCTGAAAAGACTCTGTAGTTTAACACTGACTTATAAAAGTTTGTGAGGACTCTGGTATGATCCCTCTCCAGACCTAATTTGACAGCTCCTCTTCTCTAAGTGTGCAGTGTAAATAATTTAACACAACATAATGAGGCATCCTTGTCACAGTATGAACTGGGCCTGTGATGGTCCCCAGTGTATCCTGCGCCATTAGCACTGTAAGTGCTGACACCAGTGATTGTACCCCACGTACACAAAGGCAAACTGTAAGCATGGAAGTTACTAGCCAGAACCAAGCTGTAGTCTCGACCCGTGAGAGGGCCACCCCTGATCACCGGCCGCTCCTACATGGGTGTCGCTTTTGTCTGATGTCATTGAGTCGCTTCAGCTGATTGGAGCCCCCGCAGAGCCCGACCGAGCCACGGCCTGTGGCGTTTTCACTCTCTGGCTCGAGAGCGGAAAGCGGCTGAGATTTGCTGACAGCCCCGCGGTAAATGTCACTCCACTGCCGCTCACTCCGCGCTGCTGAAGGCTGGAAGGTCCCCACACGCTCTCTGCAAAGCAGACATGCCGCGTCTGCGCCCTTCTCCCTCCGCCCTTCTCCCCCTGCCTTTTTCGGCCGCCCGCTTTGCCCATCACCTTTCTTCTTTCTGCTGTTTCTCCTCCCTGTTTCCTTCCCACTTTCTGGCCTTCAGTCCCTTTTGTCTGAAAATTAGTGTCTATTTTTAGAGGTTTTTTCATAGAAGCTGCCCTCTGTCCATTTGCATGGTGATGCACTTTGGCAGTATTTCCCTCTGTACCTCAATAATTCATGAATATTAATTGACGTAGATCAGATGTTCTTTAAAAATTTAATGTGCTGCCTTTAATGAGGTACTTCTGATGAATCCTCACTCAGGACTTTTTTAATTGATTTTTTTTGTAAACAGATTTTAAGCTCATTGGTTTTTATTATACAAACCACAACAACTGGACAAATTTAAAGAGAACAGAGCTTTATTAGCAAGTCACAAGTGAAGGGGAACATGATGATCTCCGCACAGCCAGGCGGCTAGTTTCTCTGCCTGCCGCTAATTTTCTCTTCAGCAGGGAGCATCCAAGAACAACTGCTACCACCAAACAAAGCTGAGTAAGCAGCAGACATGAACTGAGACGCTGAGCAAAACCAGAAACCACAAACGAATGCAACCACAAACCAAGCAAACGAATGCAAATCACAGAACCAAACAAATCTAGATAACTAGACCAAGAGAAGAACCTACCAAGGCTTGGTAGGAAAAACCAAACCCCAAGACTTGGAAAGGAAATCCAGAATTTTCTAAACTGCATATTGCAGGTCAGTTAACAAGAGTGCGAGGCAATCTATTACCTCATTGCTTATAAGTAATGATGCATGAAACAGGGAAAATGGAAACAAAGAATGGCAGGAAATAGCGGAGCAACTAGCAAACCAGAGATAAGCAAATAATCACTCCCATACCTTGACAGTATACGTATAATTTTACCATATGACTCTGCCTTTCAGTCACTCTGTACCTTTACCGCAGTCATCTGCCTTTACAGTCATTTTGTACATTTACAGCAGTGCTCTGCCTTTACAGTCATTTTGTACCTTTACCGCAGTCATCTGCCTTTGCAGTCACTATGTACCTTTATAGCAGTCATCTGCCTTTAGTCACTATGTACCTTTACCGCAGTCATCTGCCTTTACAGTCACTATGTACCTTTACCGCAGTCATCTGCCTTTGCAGTCACTATGTACCTTTATAGCAGTCATCTGCCTTTACAGTCACTATGTACCTTTACCACAGTCCTCTGCCTTTACAGTCACTATGTACCTTTACCGCAGTCATCTGCCTTTACAGTCACTATGTACCTTTATAGCAGTCATCTGCCTTTACAGTCACTATGTACCTTTACCGCAGTCATCTGCCTTTACAGTCACTATGTACCTTTATAGCAGTCATCTGCCTTTACAGTCACTATGTACCTTTACCGCAGTGCTTTGCCTTTACAGTCATTTTGTACATTTACTGCAGTGCTTTGCCTTTACAGTCATTTTGTACCTTTACCGCAGTGCTCTGCCTTTACAGTCATTTTGTACCTTTACTACAGTGATCTGCCTTTGCAGACACTTTGTATTCTAATGCAATTCTCTGCCTACAGAGTGATTATGTACTTTTACTGCAGTCCTCTGCCTTTACAGTACTCCTGTAATGACATTAATGACATTAGTGCAATTTTGTGTCATTTTGGTGATGCCTTGGAACTCAGAAAGCTTGGTACACTCAGCATTTTCTGGATCATACTGATAGCTATAACCCCAGGAACTAATGGGCCACATCCTGTATTAAGCCACTAACTAATCAGTTACATGCGGGGGCATTAAATCATCTTGCGGTGCCTCGCTAAGTTCTACTGTGCCATGTATAAATTATTCATGAGTTGTTTCAAGCGTGGATTAATCTTCTCACACCTGATCATCTCCCGGTTTACATGCCATCAGTGCGATGCCCACGTCGCCGATTAAATGGGCCACATTGGCCTCTGCATTCTCCACCATGGTGTTGTCTGGCGCAGAGAAGACGCAGTAGGCCGTGACAAGCAGCCTAGGATGGCTTGGTGAGCCAGTATATACTGGATCTGGCAGGAAGCTGGACCTACCAGAAACTCTGTTCGTTCTGGAGCCTCGATGTAGCGGCTCATACTCCACCGCTCTTAACCATTTTGGCACTTTAGCGGTACGTAGCCAGCATAGCTGGTGCGGCACCGGCAGGTTCCCTCGCCTATGGTTACAGTCCTGCCCCCGCCGACCCACAGCCGAGGTGCCCGGTGGTGTGCAGCACCGAGATAAGAGCAAGTATCTCCACTTATCAGCCGTGTGATGGGCCACCTCATGATGCATTACCCATTGTGATGTTTTTTATGTGACTTGTTTATTACCCCTGTAAATACGCCGCTATATAACCGCACCCTGCTCTGCGCAGCTTGACAAATGCTGTCCTACTACAGTAGCTGGCAAGTTCACAGACTTGCTGCGATTCGACTTTTTTTTTCCCTACTCACGATCATTTACGGACTTTTCACGCAGCAGACACGCTCTTCTTTCTACCTAATGGGGTTAGTCTATCGGGTGGGAGGGCTTTGGACCCCCAGAGACACGCGGAGGGTTTCCTTCCCTTATATTTCCCTCTACACTCACAGGTGTACTTATAAACACAGCATCGGCGTATTATATTAAATGCCACAGGATATTAAAGTTCATCTGGATTTCTACATATATTTATTAGAACTTACTCATAAAGTATGCCTTTGAGTTTTACGTTTTCCTTCTATGTATTTTATGAGGTATATTAGTATGTTTTTATGCTTCAGAGATTCAATTCCTTTTTTGTGCACCGAGGTCTGCAGATGTTATGCCGGGGATGGCAGCTTGGTTTCAAAGGGGAAGGTTTACTGTCAGGTAACTAACACAGTGCCTGACTGAGGAACAGAACAAGGGCAGGCACTTAAATACAGACAAATACAGTGTAACCAGGGACAAGTGTGGGCCAAACCAATTATACACAAAAGGAAGAAGAGATATAGGAACAGGTGAGGTTAATTAACACCACGGACTGAAACACTAGTAATACGTGAAGCAAGGGATACAAAACCAGACAGAGCCAAGGATAACCAGAAACAAACATAGAAAAACAAAGATGTATACTGAAAAACAAGGACATAATAACCAGGGGGGAAAAGAAACTCCAAATATTTAAACCCATGATGATAGAGATGCACAGTTCTGAGACAAATACTTTGGTCATTCAGTCACGGGGCATAGCAGGGGCACACTAGGGAACAGAATAACCTAGGGAAAGACTGGGAAAACAAGATGGCCAGCGACACCTGCAGGCCAAATAGGGACATGACAGACTGAACAGGGCAAGACAGGGACCAATCCTGACTACAGTTAACTGATGTCTCTTACAGCCACTCATCCTGGGGAGAGTCACAGGGGGTCTGGAGTCTCTCTCAGGCAGCACAGGATACAAGGCATGGGACACTGGACAGGATCTATCAGACACTTACACAGTTACACTTCGGCCAGCTTAGAAATGCCAGTCCGGCTCACTGAATGACTCTGAGCCATGGGAAGAAACCGGCACGACACGGGGAGAACACAAACTGCATACACAGAGTGCAGGCGGGATACAAACCCCCAGCCCTGAAGGCGTGAGGCAGCCGAGCTCCCCACCGAGCTGCCATGCTGCCCACGGCTTGCTCAACCAATGGAACTAAGTAAACACACCCCTTACCCACAGTGGAATTAAATAAACACCATCACTAAAGACGTTATTAAAGGGATAATTAAAAGGCATTTTATTCCTGTTATGAAGAATCGACTGGTATGTGTAATGCTAACATACATCATACAGAAATTATTGTTCACCGTTTTATATTTATGATATATTACTCACACAAATCACTGCCACACCACCCGCAAACTCTCACCAGCAACCCCCCACCTGAATATGGGTTTCATGATTACACACAGGTGTACTTGATTAAGAAGCAGATACTGTAAAGCCGTGCGACTCTCCCCAAACTGCAAAGTCTCCCCCTGCCTTAAGTTATAGTCTGAGCATTTGTTTTGATTCCGGATTCTCCCATTAATGAGCCCCCATTATTGGTTTGAGTCCCCATTCGATGATTCCGTCCTCATTGTCTCCTTTGCTCCTGATCTATCTCTGCCTGACTCTCAACTGACTTCAGATTTCTGGTTCGGCTTTTGGAAGAAGAAAAAAAGAAAGAAAAAAAAAACAGGATCCCTACTTGCAAGTTTCTTGTCTCCGTGACGTGCGCAGTGTAACAGATGTGTGAGCCTGGGCTACAGAAGCTGGCGGCTTTTCCAGGTTGTTAAGTAAATAAGACGCAGTAAAGCAGTGCGGCTCCATGTCACCGAGCAAGTGGGCAGAGCCCCTGGGGCTTGGCGGCCGACAGACACTGCGAGCTCATTAGCCACCGCCTGCATTCCACAAGGCACCGTCCGTCACAGAGAGACGGCAGCTCCGCGGTGCCCCGGAGTAACAGCACTGTCAGCGCTCACTTACAGACGCGGGGAGAGATTATAACAGTCCTGTCGTCTGACCACAAAGCCCCGCCATCGCATCGTTATGGGAACACCTGTGAGCCAGTAACTCAGGTGCGAAAGGAGCACAAGTGTGATGGCGGTAATGCGGGGGGGGGGGGTCAGTTACTGTGGGTGCTGATTCTGAGCCCGATCTTTGCTGTTCCCCATAAACTAAATACTGGCCCGTATTTGTCAGGTCGCTTTCTCCTGGCTCTTTTACCTCCCCCCATAAATGTGCATTTGAACTGTCAGCAGATATTAATAAGGAAAGGCAGGTGGCTCTTTGTCAGGAGGCACCGCCTGGACAGCTCACACTCTTGCACGCACACTCTTCCACGAAAAGGTGAACGTAAACATAGACCAAAATCAAACTTCTTTTTTTTTTTTCCAAACCGCTTTGCGAATTCAGCTGTTATTGCTGTCATGACTTTGCCTAAACACACAAAATGACGAGGAATTTAATGCTGTCCCTGTTGAAATGAAAACGGGACCCAGGTAGCATGTCGATATTTTTCAGCACCAGCCCTGAGGTTAGGTTCCAAATTTGAAGCAGCATAAATCAGTAAAGTGCCCAGAATATGTTTACACCTGCAGATACATTTCACCCCCAGACTGAGCTCTTGTCCCTGCATCTGCTTAATTAATTATCCCTGTGATGTTTCCGCTAAATTTGTCAGGATAAAATTATCATGCGAATGATATTGGCCTTCGTTTTACGGTGTTTCTGCACTGCCTGGTGTCACGTCAGTATGCGTCCCCAAAACGAATACACATCCATCCTCTTGCTTACACACAGTCAAGGTCACTGTCTTTGTTGGGTTTGGAACTCTTCAGTCCATTAGGTTGCACACCTTCTCTGTAGCACTCGTTTATTTTGGGCTGATACCATAGCAAGTATCTTATCTAACATTGTGAGCCACCACGTCGGGCAAAAATTTGCCTTTTACCCTGAAGCGCAGTTTCCCCACAAGCTGGAAGACCGTATGTTCATTGCTAGAATCCCGCTGTTAACATCTCTGAGGCATCAGCAAGCTCGTAGCAGCCGAGGCATGGCACTTGACAGGCCCTGGCACACACTCCTACTGTCAGGAATGGAAAAGATTAGCAAGGACACGTGGCATGAACAGATGAGACACGATCGTGCATTAACGCTGGCGGAACCCAGCAGGCTCTGGTCTGCTGTTCACTGCCTGAGACACTACCTCTGTGAACTATTCCATGGAGCTTCATGATATGTTATTTCATCATTGCAGTGCAGACATCCTGCCGAAATTACCACTGGATAGCAAAGATGTTCCACAGGAGCCCTGACACAAATCCTTCTCTCAGATGGAGCATCACAGAGACACGTTCCCCTGCCATCCTCTAGCCCTGTTTAGAAGCAATTCTGTGCCTTCCTAAGATCCAGACCTCCAGATTGGGGCATTTTTTATATCAGATATTTTTTCGACTGAATCTCCTGGGCCAATTAGCTGTGCTGCTAATCAATGAACTAAATAAAAATTTATGTTGTAAGACTGAGAATTAAAGCCTTATTAAGTTTTTAAAGACAAGGAAATAGTTTGCTTAACTTAATAAAGCGAGATTTGGAAATTCATTTTTAACATTTTTCTGACTTTTTATCGGGAATCCCAGAGCAACCAGTATTCAGCGCCTGAACCCAGTGAATAAGGTTAATGTGTAAATCATGCCTCAGCCTCAGCAGGCCTGCAGTTGCAATAACATTTTGACTGACTGTATGCCGAGGCTGGCATGGCCTGATAATTTGCTCCCAATTCGCTTTTAGCAGCTCCTATTATTGCCACCTGTGAGTAGCAGGAGCATTTAGCTGTAATCTACGAATGACAGTCTGGATCGGGCTGATAGGACAGCCTTTGGTGCCGTGCAGTGCGCCCGTTTTTTTCTGGGACCCCATTCAGAGGACCAGGCCGCTGTGCTAGATATGCAGTCACCATCAGTAAGGCAGAAAAAAGGAGAGGCCTGCAGCACATGAGAGCTAAAGAAGTGCCCCCATGGCAGGCTGTCAGCAGGCAGCCTTTGGCATCCCAGTCGGATACCGCTGAGCACCTCCGCTAAAAAGGAACGGCGCCGTTTTCATCCAGCCCGCGGCTCTGCCTCAGTGTCACTTCTTGACATTAAAAATGGAGAAAACGTATCATTTACAAGCACCCCGATAAATTAACAGCTATCACAACACCTGCGATGGTGGGGTGTAGCAAACAACCTTGGGGGATGCTGTAGGAGCGTCTCAGAGCCCAAGCGGCATCTAGTCAGATTAGTGCAGGCTGACTATTAATGATCCTGGCTAACACTAGGATGATATACAGTGTAGGTGTTTCATCTAGTTATGTGCATGTGTTGTGGAAATGATTGTAAATTGCGAGCACTGCTATACAAAAGGGAGCTTCATATATTTATGCATACCACACATTCTTCACGGCTAGACAGAAATGTGATCCTCGTGTGTAAACACAACGGACAACCAGCATGTGGCTCTCCATCCCGCCTAAAAGCATCATTATTAACAAAAATACAGAAGAAGGTCTTCACCTTTTGACTTTCCACACCTTGGTTATTCTTCCTTCATGCTTTGGGCCTTGAGTAGAACATCCATGAAGCTGTAGGATCATCTGAGCACAGCACCAAAACCTCACTCCCTTCATTTGCAGTGGGCAATCTCAGCAAAGACAACTTCCTGCTCTTTCACATTTGCCTTAGTTTCCGGCTCCCCTTCTACTCTGAATTCCACCTCGAGCATCTTAACGTTGTGACAGACCTTCTCATTAAGCATCTCTGTTTAGACGCTGCAGTTATGGAAGGTCAGACCTGCTAATGAGCAGCTTCATTCAAGCAGAAGGGAAACAATCGATGCGGCGGCCTCATGAAAGTCTTTTTACTTCTCTCATTTTTCAGCGTACATTAGCGCATAGCACCACTGATCTCTGCAGATAGACCCGAAGCTGTTTGGTCTACGCGCTTAGCTGGATACTTTTAGCTGCTATCACAAAGACATATAACAGACACTGAATCCATTTGCTAAATGAAGGCTTTGACTCCTTGCTGACATCTTCTGGTGCTGCACAACATCCATCCATCCATCACCACCGACTTGTCCGGGATTCGGGTCGCAGTACAACAACATGCATTCCATTATTTGTTTAACAGGGCAGTTTTCTTGCCTCCCTTCATTAGTTAGACAGCATTCCAGTTCCTTGCGTTATTTAGCATTCCTTTAATTGTTGGGCAAGATGCTTTAATCTTGACCTCCAGCATATGGCTTCCTCCTTATTTACATGCCTGGCTTTCAACGGACGTGATTAAGGTTAAGTACCAATATCACGGGTAGTTTCTTTTCCAGGGGCCTTGCAAAAAAATTAGCAACTGACAAGGGAAGTTTCTTAACTGCTATGCAATTTGCTGTAAAGAGCTTCAATGTGCCCCAAGAAAATAAGATACTTGGTAAAGGAAATGTTAATGTGTTCCGCGGCGCCATTGGTGGGGGCAATAATGGTTTATCTCGCTGTTTACCAGTTTATCTCCAAGCTCAGGAACATGACAGCTCAGCTTTATGTTCTGAAGGTCGGTGCTTTCCCAGTGCTGCTTAAAGCACGCTAAATGCATTCTCATAGCCGCAATACCACAGAAATAAATTTGGTCAATTTGTGAGCGCAGAGAGGTGGCACATTTGGCGCACAGCAGGAAGGGGAGAGTATCAGGTAAGTGCCGTCCTCGTAACTCCGAGACTCTGGCTATTTCAGGCTCCAACACCCCATAACAAACATGAGGCCTCTCAGCTGACTGCTCCCCGCAAAACAATTTCTAATTAACGTGTCGCAATTAAGTGCCGCACTGCCTGACTGCTGTCGGCAATGTTCGCACTCGCCAGGTATTAAATCAGAAAGCAGATGGTGAGGAGGCGAATTTGTAGCATGTGGCCTCGGGGTCCGCTGTCAGAGCCCCGACCGGGGCCCCCGCTCCACATCGGGGGCCCAGGAGGAGATTCGTGTGCCCGGCTCCATTTGTGCTGTGTTCTAATCCCGTCTGAAAGTTTTACCTGTAGCTTCTCATGAGCCGAAATGGAACAGAGGCTTGGGGCTTTGACGTGAATACAGAATAACAAAGAAAGGTGCCTGTGATTTTGCTGGAGGGAAGTTAATGACCATTAATCACCGACACTGTAGAGAACAGGCACAGGGAACAGCAGCGAATCCTGTCCGTGACATTGTTATAAATGTTTGGACAAAATCCAGCTAATTTTCTAACTATTTTTCATATGATTTAATTACTCCATTGACTTCTTAATGCAGTGGGACTTGCTTCACGTCAAATCTTCACCCTTCTGCAGATTTACACATGAGAAAAGTTCAAGGTTAAACGGTACCCAACTCCGAGGTAAAGCACCAGGCTCACGGGTGCCACATTTCTCACTCCCCGGCACTGACGTCCCAGAACCATGTGCCTGTTACCATGATGGACAGACGGCTCCTAGTCATGCCCCTGCTGCATCACCTGCTCCAGCTTCCCCAGGAATACTTACTGTTCACTGTGGCCCATATTTTAAATTGTAGCCTCCTAATGAGCGTTTCAGTTCTTGGGGTTGGTTTTTGCTCTGGTCATGGTCACCTGAGACTTCAGATATACAGTTGTAATCCCTCATATTGTGTTGGAGAAAGCGACCGGAGGCAATAAAGTCATTTTTTCCACCCTTAACTCATATTTCCTCGGTTGTTATGATACCTCATTCTTGGCTCTTGGGACTCCGCCACCCCCTCCTCCCTCGGACCTCCACCCCTGCTGGCAGAAACTGTTTTGGGACATGCACCACACTCTTACAATTACCCAAACTCACGACCAGGCTAGGGTGCAGGAGAGAAGGTGTGCTTTACACAGAAAGAGAGCGCATCCTTAAAAGCCCCACCCCCCCCCCACTACTGTTCCCACCACCAGCCCCCCTCCCAGCTAAGGAGATTAGCCAGGGAATCGGAGCAAAGAGGACAATAATGAACTTGAACACCAGTCACTATTCACCGGTGGAGTCTGACTGCACTAATGATGACTCCAGTGACTGCTGGAAGACGTGGGTCTGGGGGGACCGGTTTGTTTAGGGGGACAGAGAAATAGTTCATTAGCTTTGCTTCCATTTTTCAGTGACCCATGGCTGCCAGGGGACAGTGCGCAGCCGTCCATGTCAGATTGGAAGGCTGGGCCGCAGTTTGATGTCATCGTGACCATCTCGTGGAGAGCCCCAGCAGCTAGGGGGCGCCAGCCCGCCTTTGTTATGCCTGCAAGGCAGTGCCTCCAATCGGGTCATTTAAATGCAAACATTATCCCCTGTTTATTCCATCTCTGTCGTTGTGTTTTTGCACTCAAATTATTAATTTTCTTTGCGTGTAACGTGGGAGGGTCTCCTTAGGGGGGTTTCAGGGGGAGGGTTGGGGGATGGGCTTTCTGTGGCTGGCTTTGTCCACTGTACCCAGGAGACAGAGAGTGACACCTCTAGGGTGTCCCCAGCCCGCAACTCTTCTGGAAGTCAGAATTTCTCATCAATTACAAGCTGAGCAATAACAAACATACACAACAGAGGCTTCCCTCTGGTGCATCGCTATTGGTCCACTTCGCCACGGCAGAGAAAACGCACATCAGGTGAGAGGCACCGGGAAGGACTAATATACCCTCGCATGGAAACGGCAAACAGGAACAAAATTAATTAACCAATTAAGGTTCCTCAGAATTGACAGCCTACATAGGAGTAAATGTCAAGAAGTCAAAAGAGTAGATGCCATTGCAGACATGCATATATGTGAACATATGATGTAGGTATCAGCATAATTACACCCAGGGCTAGCTGACCACAGCTGCTAGCAGTTGCTAGCTAACTTGGTCGAACCTCAAATATGCTGAACAGGGAATCAGCCTAAACCAGTAGGTCCTACCATTTCCGCAGGAGATGCATCTGTCCCACTAACAGCAGCCAACTCAACAAAGCCTTTCTTTATCTATATTTATCAAATCTACGGCCCTTCTGAGGGGCCACCTCCATCACATAGACTCACTTTGCTTTGTGTGATGGTCTCCCACACACCCAGTTGCAGTTTTTTGGTGGGGACAGCAGGCAGACAACTCAACATAGGAAATGGCTCCTCTTGCCGTACTCATATTTCCAACACCGAAGCAGCCATCTTGAAAATTCCAAGCTCCACATTATGTAGCACTGTAGCAAGGGGAGATTATAGTCTGCTCCTCCTGGTAGGAATGATGCTGATAGAATGTGAAGAGGATGCTTTACGCTTCATTTTCATTAATATATTTAACGTGTTGCTCCAGCAGTCACGTATTTATCAGAATGGCATTCCAGCTCATGCCGAAAATGAAATATTATTTTCTGTGCACAAACGGCAGAATTTTGGTGGGTGCTGCGCCCCTCTTCGTCAGCGCTCCCAATTCATATGCAGAAGAATATGAATTACATTTTTTCTATCACTTAATGGCTTTTCTTGTGCGAATGAATTTCCATCTTGCGTCGTGTCGACGGCTCTGCTGTCGACGCCTCAGAAGCCATTAAAATGAACAGCGCCAACAGTCATATCATTTGCAAGTATATCCCCATTTCAGTTTGCTCTCTGTAAACAGTCTAATCAAGTGGGCAAAGTCATTCCCACATTTGCATCGGGCTGCATTATTTGTTTAGCAGACAGCAATTATCTGAGGTGACTCGTTTCCCTGTTTTACATGCTGCATCCCCACACAGTGGCGCCACCTAGGGCCTATCTGCAGGATAGAGCGCAGACCCCCAGAGGGACCCCAACTCGCGATCATTCCCGTTTTCCCTCTTGAATGTGTCATCCTGGAGACACTCTGCTTTGGGAGACAGTGCAGAGGACATTGAGGGACTGAGAGCGAAGTCAGAGCTGTGACGCATAGGAAGAAGCCATGAAAAAAAGGAGGGGGCGAATGCCAGGCTGCTGGGGGGGGGACATATGGCTCCGCTGACAGCACACTTTCTAACATCCTCACGTGCCCACGACCCTAACAGGCAGCAGGTCCGGTGCTCGGCAGGGAGCCGTGCTTGTGATTAAAAGGCTGCAAGTAAAAAATATGTTGCGGGGGAAGAGTAGGCAGCTTTCGGGGGCCGAAGAGCCAGATAATCTGGGGAAAATACGGAGAAATAGCTGTGTGCGATTTCACCCCGCTAAACGTTCCCCTCGATGGGAAAGGATTAATTTCAGGGGGAATTACTTTAATAACATAATAAAATCATTTGCTTACTAAAAGTCTACCTGCTGATCCGCAAGTTTATTCTGCTAACAGTTTTTTTCTCGTGAAGTGTGGCTCAGCACGGAGGCAAATATAATTTAAGCGCTAGATAAGATTCTGCCGTCTTCATTTGATTAACGGGGCGATTCCCCCCAAAGAAGCCAGTGGCCCTTGGGAGTCCAATTTAAAGCTTCCATTTGCAGGTGAAGTGGAGGGTGTATTTAACCATAAACATTTCAACACAGAGATCAAAAGCCTTGTAGTGTAAACTTTAGGGGACAGGTCTCTAAGGCCAGTGATGAAGGTCACTGGGCCACACTTCCAGAATGGAATTCCATTCTTGTGGTTTCTCCGTCTCCACCGCAGCTTTCCTTCATATTTAGGTGGTTCGGTACCATGTTTCTCTTATTCTGAAAATGGGGTTACAGGTTACTGAGCCTTTCAGTGAGCCACCATATATAATTGAGTACTATAATAATATAATAGACATAGCATATGATATGAATAGTTGTAGTCTGGTCTTTAGGCACATTGTGAAATTGGTTCAAAAACAGTTTATATGGGATTAGCATGACTTCTTCTATTCTAGTTTGGGCATGTTCTCTGGGTTCTGCGTGACCTCAGATTGAAGCAGAGGGCTTCCCGAGGTTCTCAGAGAATCAGTCAGATGGGTGGTTCCTGCACACGTTGGGATTTTGAATCTTCAGGGTCACTGACGACTCTGACAGCTCCCGGGGCGAGACTCCATCACGGGTCTGAATGATTTATGGTGGCACACGCAGCTGAAGAATGCTATCAGTCTGCAGAAGATGCCAGCTTGAGGCCCTACGGATCGCTTTGTGAGATACTGGCCGGCCTTTGATCTCCTCTCGCCTGTCTAGGCTCACTGGGAAAGCACCAGCAACACCACAGTGTGTCTGCACTGTGAGATTGCAGCTGCGGAATGCCAGCAAGCGGCAGGTGTGTTCACAGCATCGCCCAGCAGAGAGGCAGAGGCTGCATCTCATCCATGCCTGTGTCTCTGGATCGTGGCTTGGAACAGAGTGCAAACCTGCTTGGGCCACGAGTGTCTGGGGGTGTTATGTTTGCATATGTGTGTGTAGGGTTAAAAGCATGTTTGTGTTCTTGCATATAAGTTTCAAACCAGACAACATGTGTCTGCCAGATGTCTTTGCAGGAGACCCTATCTGTATGTCTGCGCACACATATGTTCAGATCTGCATGTGATTGCTATCCCTTAGGTAATAAAGGTGCGCGTGTCCGTGACTTGGATGTATCCACACACCATGCAGTTTAGTAATAATTGCATTCCAGTAATTCCGCCCCCGTTCATTCTGACAAACAGCGCACACAATACATGCAAATAATTAACTATGTGGAAAATTTTCCGCATGAAGTAAAAGGAAGGAGAATATAATTAATGAAACTTTATCCATGGTTCCCATCAATTAATTATTATGAAGTATTCACTCCGCGCGGGGGACTGCTTCGAGCAGATTGAGGAGCCCTTCGTATCCCGGACTTCATGCCGTCTGTCGAGAGGAGAGATGATTTTAGAAGGATGCTGCAGAATTCGGAATGTGTTTTTTGAGATTGGCAGCGCCACACCACAAATTAGTCAGCCTCAAATAGGGTTCAAAATTGCCAAGAACGAGGTACGTTCAAGCCGTTGCCATAGAAACCGGCTCTGAGCAGAATGTTTAAACAGCGTGCTACTTGAGCATATGTCACGTGGAATGTGAGAATTAAGATGTTTTGTGAGAGACAGCACACCTTTATGCTGCGTCCTGCCAGCAGTGACAGGGTGACACCGTGCTTTCTTATCCGACATGGTGGATTGGCCCCTCACCTGTTACGCTTGAGTCCTGACAGCGGCGCGTAGTGAGGACGCCTGCGTCTGAGCAAAGAAAGTTTCTGATCCATCGTTTCCTGAGGACCCACAAAGAGGCATTTCCCAGCAGTCATTTTATTTTAACATTCATTCACTGAAGTTAACATTTGCCATTTACAGTATCTACATAAAAGTACATAAAATGAACTCAGGATCTGGTTCATTGTATCAGACACTGTGTCTTGGGTCCACGGAGTGCAGGGGTGTTCCACCGATTCTGCCCGACTCTCTCACTAACCTTAACCTTTACCTGTTGATTTTCATGTTAAAAATAAACACATGTTAAAAATAATCACATGCACATATGCAAACACAAAAAAATTGTAGTGAGGGGAAAATATTGATGGTAATGTTAGCAGACAGCAATGCCCTAATAAAAGTAAAATGTGATTGTTTGCCCAGCCCTTGGACAAACTGAGCAGTGCTTGTCCAATCCACCCCCTCTCCGCACCCATTGATTGGTGAATTGACTGCAGCCTCTTTATGTATGTAATGAGTCGAAAACCGCTGGGACATCAGAGGTAGATGGGTAAATGCCACCCCTGGCTTAGGGAAGGAACTGAGAGATTATTGATTTCAAGTTAAAGTCTGGACATCGAGCCGCTCGGTTACATAAAGCTATTGATTGGAGCTGAGACTAGATTTCTGACTTAGGGGTCACAAATCTAGAACAGCCATGTTATGGGGGCCTATCCGGGGGGGCAAGGGGAAGCCAAGGGTTCTGCAAAAAGACAGCAGGGGGGCACAGCCTCAGACCTAAATCTGTTATGTTAGCTAGCGTCTTAAAACCCTTTGCCAGAATGGATGCCCGATGAGGCTAGGCTAATCACAGAAATATTTGCCTGTTTTCAAAAGTTTCAAACCTCCATCATTCTTTTACTTTTCATAAGAGATCATTTTACTCCACCCACCAAAAATAAAATCCACCCCCCTCTCCCCAGCAGACCAGCGATTGTGGTGCTACCCATCACGGATTCTCCTCCATCAATAGTGTCACGTGTTGCTATTGAGGGATGAGACCAATTCAGCCCCACATTACAACCTAGTAATTCTGCTCATTGCCCTCACCTTTGTTTCTGGTTTCAGGCAGCATGTCCGAGATCCCGCCCACACCCTCCGCCTCCTTGCACGGCTCCTGTGTGATTAGAGGAATGAACCTTCACACGCTCTCCTTGACATGCTTACACCGCCCAGCACTTGCTCATGCCAGAGGGCCGAAGCTGTGTGTTTGTTGTACTGCACTGAGGTTAATGAAGGTCAGCAAGCTGCCACTTCCCACATCTCCCTTCTCTTTGACTTCGGGCCGACCAGTAAACCTGGGGGGGTCCATGAGGAAATGATCGGCGGTCTGGACCACCCCGAAACTGACTGGGACAGTCTCCCGTCCCTCCCACACGGATTAAAGGAGGTCGGCCCACGCCTGTTCCTCTTTTGTGGCTGTCTGTTGTGGAAGTGGTTTGACTTCACAGATGGAGCATGCTTCTTGTGGTGGGGGGGACGATAATGTAGAGGGAGTTTTCCTTGGAATACCAGTGTTACTGCTTTCTCATTGCCAAAGGGTTAACGCCAGCCCCCTCCCCTCCGAAGGGAAAGCGACAGAAGCCCATGGCCCAGGCAGCTGCTGTAGGCTTTCCTTGTCCTTATTGGTCTTGTGGTTTTTGGTAGGGGGAGGGGGGGCTTGGGGGTTTGGCAGATATGTCACGATGCTGTCTGCTGTAGCAGAGCAGTGCGGTCAACGGCTGGGGGGTACGGTGTTTAACGGTCCTCACGTTCAATCGCCTTGTCACTGAGCTGTCAGACCTTCACGTTAGCCATGAACCCTCCAGGGTTAGGACCTCCTTCCTTGATTAGAGACAGAAGGGACGGGCGAGTGAGGCGGACAGGGGTCAGCGAGATGATTAACACTCATCAGGAAGGGCAGGTCTGAAGAAGGTAGATTCGCTCTTCGCTCAGAGGGCTTTTCATCTGTGTGTCGGCTGGGTCTCATTGGATTCTTTACTTTTGTATCACGTAGCGTCCTCTTCTTCTCCTTAATGACCACAGAAGCAGAAATCACAGTGTTTACAGTATCTGTGCGTTTCCCCAGTGATGCCAGAAGAAACAATTTTAAAAGCAATTACAGAGAAACATAATTGCCCTTGACTATTTCAATCGAAAACTATTAAATTGCATGGAGTGATTATAACAGCATCATTTTGAGATCTGCAATTTCGTCATAATGACACCCTATTATTCACTGTATAGGATTTTGATTTTGGATGCTGGGTATCTCTGACTGATTGAAGTTACAATAAATAGGTATAATCACAGAATTAGAGAACACTTCAAATGTATATGAATGTTGAAGAAGCCGCCGGCCCTGGCGAGTGAGTTCTCTGTGAGATTGCATGTATCTCGGTAGGAAGCTAGCGCTCAGATCAATCAGTCATTTCCATCAGACTGGGGTGTATTACAGCATCAGCTGCAGTGCTGTTTTGTGATGGACTTATGTAGGCAGATTCTGAAACAGAAGTGGTATAGCAGCCTTCCAATACATGCAGATTCTGAAACAGAAGTGGTATAGCAGCCTTCCAATGCATGCAGATTCTGAAACAGAAGTGGTATAGCAGCCTTCCAATACATGCAGATTCTGAAACAGAAGTGGTATAGCAGCCTTCCAATACATGCAGATTCCGAAACAGAAGTGGTATAGCAGCCTTCTGATACAGGAATTTTACCCCTCCGACTCCTGCCGCTCTCAGCCTGTGATCGAATGAAATGTTCCCCGTGGACCCAGAAGCACACAGAGCTACTGCTCGGACTGCTCCGGATACCCACTGCTGCAACGCTGTGATACCTCACGTCAAAGAGAAGGTCCATCAAAGCAACCGTTGAAGGTTTCATCAACCATTACGGAAAATATTGTCTCGTCAGTTCAAAGGAGCAGCTGGCTGTTTGATTTCCCCATTTGCACACACAGACTCCTGCAAAATTACAGTTAAATCCTCTGTTAGGGCCCCCAGAATGTGCATGCTACACAGAGCCAGTGTGACTGTGCCGTGAAAATACCATCTGTTTCCGGCCTCGCTGCTGAATACTCACTTTTTCACGTGCGCTGAGGCTGCTGGTCAGGTGAAGAGACCCGGCAGGGGGGGAGACTCGGTTTGGCCAGAGACTCGCGTGTTCGGTGACTTCAGCACAAATGCTCTCAGCAGGTGTCAGCTGCAATGCTTACATGTTTGCAAGAAGCACAGTTAGTCTGAGGAGGTACCGTTGTGAGAGCGGAAACGCAGAGGAGTCAGAGGTTAGCAACGAGGGCTGAAATGGATCTCAGGGGGGAAAGGGCTCTGTTCCATATGCTAACAAGCCTAAGTACAGTGTGGCCATAGGCTTCTGGCTTTAACATCCTGAGTGGAATACTGTCCTGTTCATTTCCATTTCTTGGCTGAGATCCTGCTTACAAGGACAACTTTAATGCAGCTAAGCAGAGAGAGATAGAAACGGAGCCATGACTCGACGGAGCCAAAGAAAACCTCAACAAATCCATTAGGTCGACAACTTAGAAACCACTCTCACTAGGTATGGAATTAATCAGGAATGAAATGAAGGCCCTTACTAATTAGAGGTTAATGGTAATAAGTGGTCTATACATCATTAACCTACTGCAGACACTTTGGTATCGATCTGCATTATCACGGACAAATGGACTGCCGTTCGTGAGCATCGATCGGTGGTGTCTGTGAGAAAGGAGATCCTGGGGCATAAGAAACCAAATGATTAGGCCTCAGGCTCAGCAAGGCAAAGCAAACTGGACCATCAGGTCACAAACTCGCCAAGGCAAAACAAACTCAACCATCAGGTCGCAAACTTGCCAAGACAAAACAAACTCAACCATCAGGTCACAAACTCGCCAAGGCAAAACAAACTCAACCATCAGCATCCAAACTCGCCAAGGGAAAACAAACTCAACCATCAGCTCCCAAACTGGCCAAGGCAAAACAAACTCAACCATCAGCTCCCAAACTGGCCAAGGCAAAACAAACTCAACCATCAGGTCACAAACTCGCCAAGGCAAAACAAACTCAACCATCAGCACCCAAACTCGCCAAGGCAAAACAAACTCAACCATCAGGTCACAAATTCGCCAAGGCAAAACAAACTCAACCATCAGGTCACAAACTGGCCAAGGCAAAACAAACTCAACCATCAGGTCACAAACTGGCCAAGGCAAAACAAACTCAACCATCAGCACCCAAACTCACCAAGGCAATTCAAACTCAACAGTCAGGCCTGTTTATATACAGTAATTTGAGAGGCATAATACAGGCCACACACAGCCCACATCCATGTGTTACTGTATTCTCTGTCTAATTCCAGAATAATTAATTTGCATATTCATTAGAAACCTCAACTATAATCAGCTAACCACTGCATTAACAATTAAACGCCAACCTTGCTAGAGATCCCTGCCAGGGAAAAAAAAATTACTGTACAACCCAAAGCCCACAGCCACACACAGCACCATCCTGCAAGGGACAATTAACCTAAAAGTTAATTAGGAGTGCCTTCTTTAATTTAATTGGATGAGACCGAGCTGTAGGAGAAGCAGAAGATTCATAGCAGGCTTATAATCACACAGTGAAGAGGCACAAATTCCTGGCTAATCACACATTAATTGACTGCACGAGAATTACAGTAGAACAGCGACTTTATCACAGCAGTATGCCTCCTGGCAGTGGCCAGCCTCAGAAGGAACGCAGTGTTTCAGAGCCTAAACTTCCTATTAGTCTGAGTTACAGCTGGAGAGTCTCGCACTGGGAGGACTGAAGAAAAAGCCAGTATCAGTATCTTCAAGATCCTTCAAACTGTGAAGTGTTTACTAGGCTTTCAACATCAATTGCCTGCCTCTTTATTTATTCCCCTGTTTTAATTAGCTTTAAGTATATTAACCATTTAAATATTAAAGGGGAATTATGTCAGTTCACTGTGTTTCCTATCGGAATTTACAGGAAATACTATCAGCTGAGGGCTGTAGAGCCAGCCTTGTGTAGACAGGGGGCGCCGAAGGTGACCTTTTCCGCAGATCTTGTTGGCACTTTCTCGGAGGCAGTGCTCCTACTTCTCTTGCTAGCTGATCATAGCGGCAGCTGCACAGAGTGCGGTCCCCAGCCGCACGCCCAGGCTGAGGGTGCCCCCGCGGTCTCAGCCAAAGAGAGGGGGCAGCGGCTGGGGCTCATACGCCCAGCTGCGGGCTCTGGGTGGCCGTGCCCCCGCTGACACCTACACTCCTTTGCCTCTCCCTCGAACCAGACTCACGGCATGCTGAGGTCACGGCCCAGTGTCCTGGGAACCCTTCACATCACACTTCAAACTGCCCCCTTTCCCTCGCTTGTCCCCCCTTGCACACCACCCTTGGCAGGTTTAATGCCCCATCTCCGCAGATGGTTGCCCTGACCCCCACCCCCAGTAATGTGTTCACACCTGCCGAATATGGACACCCCTGGAGAACCCCCCCCCCACCCCGCCCCCATGCAGGCAGTAATGCCCCTCACCCTCAGCCAACCCAAACAGCTCGCCGCTGCCGAAACTCCCCCTCTTGTTCTCGCTGTCACTCTCTCACTGCCCTCTCTCCCTCTCTCTCCCTCCATTTCCCTCTCTCTCCCACCCTACCTTCACTCTCTCACTGCCCTCTCTCCCTCTCTCTCCCTCCATTTCCCTCTCTCTCCCACCCTACCTTCACTCTCTTACTACCTTCCCTCTTCTTCTCCCCCTCTCCCTTTGTCTCTCACCCTTTCTTTTTGTCTGCTTCATTTCTCTCCCACTCCCTCCCTCTCCTGAACTTTCTCTCTCTCCCTCCATCTCCATCTCTTTCCCTCACCCTCCCTACCCTCTCTCCCTCTATCTCCCTCTCTCCATTCCTGCCCCCTCTCTCCCAATCTCCCTTTCTCCCTCCCTCCCTTCCTTTCCTGGCCTTTCCCTCTCTCCCTCCATCTCACTCTCTCCCTCCCTGCCCTCTCTTCCTCCATCTCCCTCCCTGCCCTCTCTCCCTCCATCTCCCTCTCTTTATCCCTCCATCTCCCTCCATCTCCCTTTCTTTCTCACTCCATCTCCCTCCCTTTCTCGCTCCCTCCCTTCCTCCCTCCCTCCCTTCCTTTCCTGGCCTTTCCCTCTCTCCCTCCATCTCACTCTCTCCCTCCCTGCCCTCTCTTCCTCCATCTCCCTCCCTGCCCTCTCTCCCTCCATCTCCCTCTCTTTATCCCTCCATCTCCCTCCATCTCCCTTTCTTTCTCACTCCATCTCCCTCCCTTTCTCGCTCCCTCCCTTCCTCCCTCCTCCCTTCCTTTCCTGGCCTTTCCCTTTCTCCCTCCATCTCACTCTCTCCCTTCCTGCCCGCTCTCCCTCCATCTCCCTCTCTTTATCCCTCCATCTCCCTTTCTTTCTCACTCCATCTCCCTCCCTTTCTCGCTCCCTCCCTTCCTCCCTCCCTCCCTTCCTCTCCTGGCCTTTCCCTCTCTCCCTCCATCTCATTCTCTCCCTCCTTGCCCTCTCTCCCTCCATCTCCCTCCCTGCCCTCTCTCCCTCCACCTCCCTCTCTTTATCCCTCCATCTCCCTCCATCTCCCTTTCTTTCTCACTCCAACTCCCTCCCTTTTTCGCTCCCTCCCTTCCTCCCCCCTCCCTTCCTTTCCTGGCCTTTCCCTCTCTCCCTCCATCTCACTCTCTCCCTTCCTGCCCGCTCTCCCTCCATCTCCCTCTCTTTATCCCTCCATCTCCCTCCCTTTCCCTCTCCCTCCATCTCACTCTCCCTCCCTGCTCTCTCTCCCTCCACCTCCTTCTCTTTATCCCTTCATCTCCCTCCATCTCCCTCCCTCAGCGCCTAATCATCAGCACTCACATTAAGTGGGCCAGTCAGGAGGCACCTTCTAGCAGCTCTAGAGCTGTGTTTTCATGTTTTATTATTATTTTCAGTGCTTGTTTAAGTGCCTGCGCAGCTGAAAAATGTGATTATTGTCACTCTTAGAAAATATTGTACGGGAATGCTCTGGAGGTGGCAGAGCGGGGATGGGGGCGTCAGCGAACGCAAAGCGGGGGAGGGGAACCTTGAAAGGACCACGGCCTTCAGAGCAGATGACGGCGAGTCCCTCAGATGGAGCTCATCGCCGGCAGCATCGTCTGAAAGAGAGAAACAGAAAGAGGCTTTTCCGTGTCATTATTTTGTTGAGGAAAATACTTTCAGTCACAAAAGCATGAAACAGCCCTGCTTTGAGTGGGTTCCGGAAAATCTCAGCGCCCATTTTTCTGGGCACGAGCATGAGAGACGGCTCTCCTCCCTGAATACATACTTCATAGCATCACGATGCAAGCCTGCCTTTTCCAGCTGCGCCAGTGAACAGCTGCCAGCTCGTCCCCAGTGAACACGACCGTGTGGGATGTCGGCGCGCAAACAGGACCCTCATGTGCAGCCTTTGGTCCCTCTCAGCAGGCCATGCACACACACATCGCAGCCACGGCGCACACTGCAACACTATTCCATCGTCTAGTCTCCTGTCCTGAGTCGGCTGGTTACATTATATGGCGGTAAATGAAAGCGTCTTCTAAACCCAGAAAGGATCAAGCCCGAAAGGCTTCATCTTATCATAACATATCAGTGTCACAGCTTCGCTTCTGTCCCAAAGGAAAGTCCAGTTCGATCAAGCGGCCCATTCCGCATCAAGCCAACAGCAGCCTGGAGAGTTGCGGTAATGCTGGTAGGTCGTGAAGTGGACAGGTGAAATAAGCATGTTTGGTGAAGAGCGGCTCGTGTTTACACTCAGCTCGTTGTGGTACTCGCCGTTCAAACGTATTTGCAAGGACGCATTTCGAGAACGGATTACTGTGAAGTACGTGTAATTGGATTTTTAAAATTGCTGCCTGCCATTGTCTTGTTAAATTTAATCCAGCTGCAGCTCGGAGCAACAAGCCTTTTCTTTCTTTTTTTTAAATTATGCAAAGCAGGTGAGATGGTGGAGTTTAAACCGCGTTCTTTCATGTTTTCATAAATGGCAGAGATAAAAACAATCTGAGCTGGACTGAGCACACCGAAGTCAAAAACCAGAATCGGCTTTCATATTGAAACACACCAGAGCAGCTATGGTTCCATAAATTATTTGTGCATAGAGATGAAAACCTGCCACCCAATCGTGAAAAAGACAGTGTGCATGCTGGGATGCTGTTTGTGTTCCATGTGGGCCTGGAGATGGTCCATTCACTCTGGGGAGGCGCCCAAGGCACAGATCATTGGCTTTATTCATGCACATGACTCATGGGATTTTTCCCATCAGGCTTAGCGGCATAAGTGACCCTGCAGGTGCTGCTGTCACCGTAGGCACTGCTTCCTACCATCACTGCGCCTTCTGGGGACCCGTTCCCGGATGGTGGGAGCTCACGCTCCCATTTTGCTGTTTCTCAGGGTGCCTTTCCAGGAACATGTCTCGCTGCAGACCGCTTAATAAGGCAGCACGGGATAAAGAAATGGTCACCCACAGGTGGGACTGTCTGAATAAAAACTGGCAGGTCTTTTTAAAGCAGGACTTCTGCAGTCTCTGAAGACTCCAGTCGGGCCTGAGAGTGACAGCCAAAGTCCTAATCAAGGTCTTATCAACGCATGTTACCTGTGATAAAACATACTGGCACGGTTTAAAATAGCCGGATCGGTCGTGATTATCGTACAAACAGACCTCTTGCAGAGCCGACTCGGTCGGGACGTGGGCGATGACATCAGCACTGCATGTCTACACGGTGGGTGAACAAACATGGAAATTAAAACTTCCCGTTTCCACAGATCCTCTGATTCATTAATCTTATTACTGGGCATAACCAAGGCCGTGACCCGATATGACTGCTGTTTCACTCACTCCCACAGCTGGGCAGTAATTACCTTAATCACAACCAGTACATGACGAGCTTGAACTGATGAGTACATGTTCTTGACAGCCTACTTCCTAGTGCCCATCCTGAGATGGACGCCATTAAACAGCTGCTCATTCTGGAACCTTCTTATTAGCTCTGCTGTCTGAATGACCCTCCTAATGCTTAACAGTCTGTAATGAGGCTGGGCTTTCAGTACCCTAGCCTTCCTCCAGGAGGCAGCGTGTTCTTAAAGTAATCCCATTCTGCAGACTTTGTAATGTTAGCACACAGAATTCCGGCCATTTTCATGCTAACGAGGTCTTCTGGTCTCAGGTCAGAATTTCTGCTTCCTACTGTCTCTTGGTGTACTTTTTCATTGTTACACTCTGGTGGTATACGAATTCGGCAGTGAGGTTTAACAAGGAGTAGAGTGACCAGCACAGAAAGAGTCACACGGCTACGGTTGGACCCACCCTGCCGTGCCTCAGGCGTCCAATGACACACACAGACGTGACATATACCAGGATGTCTGGATAATGATTTTCACGTTTCACTTCTTCTTTGTGAAGCAATCGGAGAGGTCATCTTGAGAGCAGGCCTGCGGGCCACCTCCTCTCCTGGGCCCTGGTGAAGACCTCAGTCAATTATATCCTTGGCACAAGAGCACTTAACAGAATATTTACAGGCCCTGATAACAGGTTGGCCCAAGTGCCCCCCCCCCCCCCCCCCCCCCCCACCATCCTAACAAATGGCCAGCAAAGACTGGCTCCTCATCAGAGAATAAAGCAAAAATTAAAAGATCCTCTCAAGCTGCCGTAATTAGGCTCCACTGAACTTTGGTTAACCCACGTGCATGAGTGTGTGTGAGAGTGCGCATGTGAACAAGCATGTGAGCGAGTCTGTGAGTGAATCTGTGAGTGAGTCTGTGAGAGTGGAAAGTGAGTGAGTCTGAGCAAGTCTGTGAGAATGTGCATGTGAGCAAGCATGTGAGAGTCTGTGAGCGAGTGATGAGTACAGGTCTGTGTGAGAGTGTGCGTGTGAGCGAGTGGATGAAAGTGCACATGTGAAGGAGCATGTGACCGAGTCTGTGAGAGTGTGTCTGAGAGTGCGCACATGTGCAAGCACGTGAGCGTGTCTGTGAGCAAATGAATGAGAGTGCACACGTGAACAAGCATGTGTGTGTGTGAGAGTGCGTGTGTGAGGGAGCATGTGAGTGAGTCTGTGAGTGAAAGCGCAAACTGGGGCTCAGGAATCTCCTCCTCAAAGAACTGCAAAGAGGAGTTTTCCTCACTGAAACTTTTCACTGTGTCCTTTATGGAAGTTTGCGACAGACCCTGTCTACCAAATGTTGGACGCTTAAGGCTGCCTGCAAGGGTTAGTCCGAGATTTAAGGATAAACCAATTCATAGCCTTTTAATGGAATGTGCTTTTTACGGCCATCGGACGTTAACGTGATCTGAGATGCCTCACTCTGCTCTGCTTTGAACTCTCCCGGTTTCAACACGCTTGATATTAATTGAGGGCCCTGAAGTTCTGACAGATCAAGCTATCCACATTAGTACATGACTGGGGGGCAGAGGGTCAGGGAGTGGGCAGGTCGGAAAAAGCTTTCCCTTTATAAAAATCCCATTTGTCTGCCGTGACAAAATTTGATGCTTTTCAGTGGCGTTGGGAGCAGACCGCAGGTTCCGGGCTGGTCCCTGTATCCACGGGAGAAACCCCTTCACATATGCTTTATAAGATAAACAGTGGTTCTCGTGAGAACTGCACTGTAAGTCCAGCCCCACAGCGGGCCCGTACTTCCAGCAGAGTGTCCGAGAACAAAGCCAGCCTCGTCTTTCTTCCCTTCTCTGGCTTCATCTTCTTTGTGGAAAAATAAACGTCGGACTGGGAACCCATCTCCAACATGAGTAATGGAATTCCTGCCGACTGGGTCAGCGTGGGCTGGACCTCTCCTAAGCACCACAGTGCTACGCCACTGCAATCGCTGTGAGTAGCGATATGCTCCATCTCAACTGGATTCAAGTTTACACAAACTGTCCCTCAGCAGGTTTCTGCCTTTAACCCCCAATTTCAGGCTGCTTATTTAGTTAGTTTGTCTGGAAACTGGACGCCCGCCTGAATGGTACAGAGGGCACATGACGGCAAATGACGGATGGATATCAGACCCAGCTGAAGACCACACAGAGGTATGAAAACAAAGAGGATGTGTGCAGGTCGCCGGGCCGCAGACGGCAGAATCTGCATGGATGAATCACGTCGCTACATACATACGTTTTACATCTGTGCTTCTGAAGGGGGACAAAAAAGCTTTTGAGCCTGAGTAATTACAAGGCGACTGAGAGCTGACCGCCCCTCCCCCACAAAAAAAAAACAAAAAAAAACACAAACATCTCCTGAGGCTTAGACAACATGCTTAGGCACCATCAATCAGGAATCACTGGGGTGCAGTGACGTCATACTGCCAGCGCCATGGAGAGTCATTCCTCTCGTAGCCATCAGGTGGTGCTAGCACCTCCACAGGACACTGCACTGACATGCTCAGGGCCTTTCCATCTGGACATCACCCTCAACACTTACCCAGTTACTTAACATCAAACCAACATAAACGTTTCATTTAGGTAAAAAAAAAAAACGGAAAATGCTGCACGTAAGACCACTGCAGCATTTTATCAGAAAATGTGTTGAAGGTTAGCTAAACTGCCTATTTAATGCTTGCAAAATTCTAATAATATATGCAGTTAATAATCCTGCAACATATTAATGCCATAAACAAGGTCTTAAGTAGCAGATGTCCAGACTGCCGTATTTAGGAGCCAAGGCTGCTCTTGGCAGGACTGCGGCAGGCCCGGATTTGCTGGACGGAGACACGAGAGGAGAGGCCGTCCTCAGCCCTGCCCGTCTGGGTGGTCCAAAACCAGACGGGCCGTGGCGGGTGGGACCGCCGCGCCGGTGGCCAAAGCGGGAAGCAGTGGTTCAGAGAGTGAGGAGGGAGATGCCATGGTGCGGAGCAGATGGCATACCTCCCAGAGGAGCCGGGGCCGGAGCAGAAGGCGCCAGAAGGGCCCAGGCCACACCCACTGCTGGGGAATGTGCCCCGCGGCGGCTTGGCATGACGGCACTGACGCGCATGGTGGGAACCCAGGATCCAAATGCGTCACGTGGCTGCCGATCCCCCTGGGTCACATCCGCATGCAAAGTGCAGGTATCGCATAATAGATTTGTCACATTTTACTGACAGTAATAAATCAAAGACCTTGGCTGTTCTAGGCATAACGTTTCCTGTGTAAAGTGTTTCAATGTGGACGCTTAATGTGGCGGATGTTCCATCATAAAGATAAAAGATACAAAATGCTTCCAGCATAATCCTGGATTTAACCCCCCGCCCGCCCCACCTCCACCTGGTCTCCTTTACCCGCCCCCTGCGGTCTACGCTCTCGGTGCCTCCGTGTATCTTGGGTTTATAAGCGGGCACGTGGCAGTGACACGTTGGGCCGCTGTCTCTGGCCCACGCTCCGCGTGCTGGGCCCTCTTGCGGGTTCAGCTGGGTGCCCACAAAGGCTCTGCCAGGCTGCCAAAACGGAGCTGTAAAACCCAGGAAACGGGCTCTGACGTTCCAGAGTCCTAATAACCTTCAATACTGCCACAACAAACGCAGGAAGCAGGCGACAGCCTCGCAGGCTCTCGGGGGGACTGACTAAAGCGGCGTGTGTGCGTGTGTGCGTGTGTGTCAGTGTGCATGCGCACGCGTGCATGTGGAGCTTTTTCCTGGAGCTGACGGTGACCTAAACGCTTTGAGATGCCTTCGCTTAAAAATCTTTTCCGCCGTGCGGCCAGTAGTGCGTTTAAATCTAATTTCAGATAAAAAAGAAGACGGAGGCTTTCGGCGTGAAACATTACTGCCTCGCTGTTCATTCCCAGCACAGGTTGGCCCTAAGGACCTGTGAAGGACATCAATTTGATTCGCTCATCGGGCAGCCTGTAAAAGCACGGCTCACCCCTGCACGGCGATTGATGTGTTCTTGTAGGTGATATAAAAAGGCAGAATGGTCTCCCCCCAAATCTCATTTCCGTCGTGCTGCATCCTGACCGAGGGAAACACAGGCTGACATCAATCAGGGAACAAATGTGGACGTTCAGCTTTGGATGCCAGCTGCCTCGATGGTCCTATCACCCCCCTCCCCCGGCGTAGGTTGGTATCCCAGAATTCAGCAGCACGTCCAGTGTCATTATTTCTGAAGCTGGTCACACGTCAGCTCACCAATCATCTGTGAGCGTCTTAAACAACTGTCTCAAATGCAACCGGAAGATAAACTCCTCTAGCTGAGCTCAGCACGTTTAATCCTCACAAATCTGGTGAAGAGGAGCCATCAGAGCACCAGGCCAGATTCTGCTGGGAAGCAACAGCCCTGCCCTGGTCATGCACCGGCATTCAGAGGTCCCAGGTGCCCATGGCAACGCTCCAGGCGGTCGGCTTGGCAGCAGAGCCCACCTCAGGATTGAGCCCAACCACGGCTGTCTGATACCGGCCTTAAGTGGAGCCGTCCCTTCCGCTCCGGTCCATGTTGGGGCCCCTTCCGTGATAAAAAAAAACTGCCGTTTGTTAAGAGTGATGTGCGTGAGAAAAATTAGAATGGATATAATTACGATCAGATGTGGGGGATCAGTCAGGGGACATTTTCATGTTTCGCATGAATAAAATCGGCAGGCCTTATGTTATTTATCGTGCAGAGAGCAGATTATGTTCACACTGCTGTGTTTTTCTCTATTTCAGCAATTAGACTCACTGATATTTCCAAATCCCGTGTTTGTGTGCCTGACAGGTTAGCAACAGACTGGAGTATGAAATGTAAGCTTCTGGCTGTCCGTCATTATTCAGCAGATTTCGATGTGATGCGTTCCACATGAGAACATTCCTAGACCGCAGCGCTGATCGGAGAGCGGGCCTTTTCGTCAGCTAAAATAAATCAGCCACGCACATTTCTATGACTGCCCAGCACATTATCGTCAAATTGGAATCCATATTTTGTTGAGTCTAATTGTCTGTTTATGGAAAGGAATTGCAGTTGAAATCTGGGCAGGGCAGCCTGCCACAGGAGCTGTTTATTTAAATAACATTTTTGTTTATCATGTTTTAATGAGAGTACAGCTACAGGATGGAAGACCGCACCAGCACGCGATCGGCATGCTAGACATTTGCATCTCACTGGCACACGTGCGGCCGGCCGCCCCGCGGTGACAGCAGACAGAACCGTGACACTGTTTATAGATACAGATGAAAGGTCGTGCCATTCCCTGCCTGCCGCTCATCACCTCTCCTTCCCATGTGCCTCCCCGTGCTCTTGTTCACATGCACCGTAAAAATGGTGAACAAGGCTGCGGCCTCGTATTGAAACACGACATAGGACATATGGACATAGGGTCCAGCATGCCGAAGCTGTCACGCCATGCTTTGTGCTTCCGGCAGCCCGGCTCTCTCTTCCCGCGATGCGGCTGCACGTATGTGCATGCGCGAGTAGTTATATCATGGAAATACCCCCCCCCCCCACCACACACACTTTCCGTTTGGGCCTTCTGCACCACAGGCACACTCAGACACGACAGGAGACGATAAACATGCATGCTGCCCCCTTTCACGGTTGACAGGACTCCTACGGCGCTCTCGTCCTGCTGTGGAGCAGCTGTCTGTCACACAGAGCAAAGCCCCGATCCCCCACGCCACCTGTGCAAGCAGACTCACCTGTCAGACTCACCTACCCTGCCTCAGAGCCTACAGAGTGTTGATGCGCTGACTGGTGGAAAGCCTACAGGGAACTATACTCTGATTGGAGGGAACTGTACAGGTAACTGTGCCCTGATTGGAAGATGCAACACAGGTATCTACACGCTGATTTGTGCTAGATCTGTTTAGATTTAGATTATACTGATGGGGCAAATGGCCTCCTCTCGTTTGTAAATTTTATTTGATTAACTTTTATTGTCCCGGAAATTAACAGCAAATACCTACTCAGATAACCATAGAACCTTCCACATTCCCGTCATAGAACACACCTGCAGCAAAATAAATACGCTTAAAGAAAGAAAGAAAGAAAGAGTAAGAATGTATCCAGTTGAGCTAAAATATACTGTTACCATTAAAAAGTACATTTGTTCATTAAAAGTAATATCAAGAGTGGCTCACAAGGCTTTGGCTGTCTTGTTATTTAGGGCTTTGATGGACATAGGGACCAAGGAGTTGTTAAAAAGGCATCCTGTACTAATGGGCTCTGAAGCACTTGCCAGAGGGGTGGGGCTGGCACTCGGGGAGGAGGATGTGGGCAAAGTCTGAGATAATCATTTGGATCTACCTCATGATCGTTGGGTTAAAAACATCCTGTGGGGTAAGATTCTGCCTGACTCCCATGATTTCCATGACTCTTGCGGAGAGGTGAGTGATCTCTACTCTGATTGGGAGGTTGTAGTTACACTGTAAAGTGTTTTTATCATTTCCCAGGGTACACGGGTCCTCTATCGATTGGACACTGTAAATGACACAGAACAGATCCCAGTGGCACTGACCTTTCAGCACCATAAACATAAATCATCCTGTGTGTCTGAATTTGAGCTCAGTCTGAGAAGCTGCTGATGCTGCTCGACACAGACACACCCCCGACAAACAGCTGAAACATACGGGCACCGGATTGGCTGCTCAGCACAGACACACCCAACAAACGGCTGAAACATACGGCACCGGATTGGCTGCTCAGCACAGACACACCCCCGACAAACGGCTGAAACATACGGGCACCGGATTGGCCGCTCGGCACAGACACACCCGACAAACGGCTGAAACATACGGGCACCGGATTGGCCGCTCGACACAGACACCCCCGACAAACGGCTGAAACATACGGGCACCGGATTGGCTGCTCAGCACAGACACACCCAACAAACGGCTGAAACATACGGCACCGGATTGGCTGCTCGACACAGACACACCCCCGACAAACGGCTGAAACATACGGCACCGGATTGGCTGCTCGACACAGACACACCCAACAAACGGCTGAAACATACGGGCACTAGATTGGCTGCTCAGCACAGACACACCCTCAACAAACTCCGGCTCAGATGTGCCACGTCCTGCTGAGGTAAACGTGATTTCAGCTCAGCCGAAAAGGATCCCCATGCATCTTTTTTCATTGACCAACTGACCCAGTGAAGCGAGTGAGAAATGGACCATTCCTTCCTAATGGGGAAAGCCTAACCCCTTTGGAGTATATTAGTGTGGGAGGAGAGCCTGTGAACATGATGATTACGATCACTTGGAGTAGATTGGGGAGCGCCAGCCTAGATGTGAGATAAGTCCATGAATGAGCACAGGTCTAATAGCTAAACTGAGGCAGCTCCATAAACGTGGCCAGGTTACAGTACAGTCTGCGTGCAGTTATATGTGAAGGAGTCCTCTGGGTCCGTCAATGGAAGCTCATTACGCTCTCAAAAGGATTTTTGATCTATAAATATATATTTCAGGACAACCCAAGGATACAGCTGTGAAATAAACAGTGAAAGGTCATTCACTGCTGCTTAGATTTTAAACGTCTATTAATTTAGTGCAGTGTAATGGCATTTTAATGTTTTAAACAGGCATGTTAAGTCACTGATTTAATGAACGTTGGCTTGATGGGGGAAATCTGTCAATTCATATTTGTTTTTAAAAGTATAGGCTGAGGTTAAGGTGCCAAACAAGCCGGTAATCTGTACAAATGGGTATCAGCGAATATTTCAGGACATATGTCTGTTTAGCTGCTAATTAATGTAATTAAGTGCATCTGTGCATTATTTCGTGGAGTGGAATCCCTAAGAGGGCTGGCACCTTCACAGAAGGTGGGAGATCAAATGACTCAGAGGCTCTGAAGAGCACCCCACCCCTGCCCCCCCCCCCCCACTGGGAGAGCCGGCTCCATACGAACAGCCCTCTGGAAGCAGGCCTCCTCTTCATCTAAGCAATGACAGGCTGAGCTTTCGTTTGAACCTCCTAAATGCCGGATTGCAGAGGCTGCATACACAGCGCAACGGGCGGCTGAAACAGAACTGGCTCATTTCCATTCTACAGGGACACCTGTTCCGGCACACCATTAATGACTAGCACCACATGAAAGTGTAGCTGCCGTCTTCCCCGCAAAACCCTTGTGGGTCAACTCAGGGCTGCTCTCTGAACACACAGCTTCGCAATATTTTTTCATCGTGGATAAATAAAAAATTCTGCAGGACAGAAGGTAGAAAATGATCAAGCACCAAGTGGAAGCAAATCTAAAGAGAGAGGGCAGCAGGAGCAGAAGCAGGAGCAGAGCCATGAAAAGGAGCGTGAGCATGAGCAGGAACAGGAGCGTGAGCAGGAACAGGAGCAGAGACATGAGCAGAAGGATGAGTAGAAACATGAGCAGCAACAGGAGCAGAGCCATGAGAAGGAGCGTGAGCATGAGCAGGAACAGGAGCAGAGCCATGAGAAGGAGCATGAGCAGGAACAGGAGCAGAGCCATGAGAAGGAGCAGGAGCAGAGACATGAGCAGAAGGATAAGTAGAAGCATGAGCAGCAGCAAGAGCAGCAACATGAGCAGCAGCAGGAGCAGAGACAGTGTGTATCTGCACAGAGCCACCTCTCTGGCATCTGCTAGCTACACTACAAAGCAGGTGTACTGCTGATGCCCCTTAACATCCCCTGCGGCAGTGTTCCCCTTCGGTATGTCCCAAGCAAGTCCTCACCTCTACCAGCCATTTACCCATAGATATAAACAAGGGGCAAAGGAAAAAAATAATGATTTTGATCATACACCCCCACACACACAAAACTGCTGTAGTGTAGCTCCAAATGAGAGCAATGAAACACTATGAGAATGTGAAGTTTCTTTAACAGAGAGAGCTGGGCCCTTTGTGGTTCATTTGGTGCTGATTGAATTGCCCGCGAGACACATTTAACGCACATTATCTGGGCTGGGTGAGGCATTGGCGGTCAAATCCACTGAGACTAATGACTTCACTCCCCAGCTGTCTCCCATATTAGCGCCAAGCAGATTACAATACATCACAATGGAAATGATCCCCTTAATTTAGGTTCCTCTGATCAGTGCTGACAAAGCGTATGGTATACCACTCCCCAACTTCTGCTTCTCCTATGCTTACATACAGTGTACATTGTTCTACAATAGTTTTGTTCATCATTACAGAACCCTGATGCATCAAAGTGACAAATAATCTAGAACCTCATTGAAACAGAGCAACAAACATTACAGAACCCTGATGCATCAAAGTAACAAATAATCTAGAACTTCACTGGAACATAGCAACAAACATTCCAGAACCTTGCTGGAATCTCACTTCAAAAACCCCTAGAATTGTGTTCTATGATAGTGACAAACAAAATCTTGTAATTGTGCTCCATCACACAAAAACACTCAGAAACCTGGCTACAATTTTCTAAAGAACATAATTCTAGAACTTTGTTCCATTAAAATGGGAAATATTTTTCCTATCTTGTTCCATCATAGTGAAAAACATTACAGAACATCACAAAAAATATTCTGACTTTTTGGTGGTTATGTTACAGACAATACTAAAGGTTCCGCCTGGACTTCAATGCACCTGAGGGGTGTTCTGACTGAACAATAGGCATGAGAGTGGATACAAAACAAGAGTAGCCTTACTCATACCTGCAGCCTAACCTTTGAAAAAAAGCCTTTTAATAGGAAAAAAAAAGTTGTTTTGCTGACAAATTGAAAAAAACACTTCAGCAGACAAGTTGCAAGATTTCAGATACCTGAAGCTTCTCCAAATGCACAGTGGAGCTGCAGGTCAGCATTTTAACACCTTCTGCCCCCAGGTTAGGCTTGCCTGAGCTTCAGATGAGGGCCCAGGCTGGATTTGCAGTTTGGAGGACTATACCCCAGCTGTGGAAGCATCCCCAGTGCCCAATGTCCGCGAGCCCTAATCCACACCTGAACCAATAGCTTTTAAAATTCTCACACAGCTCATGTTTAATTCATGCCTCTTTCACTTCTAATTCATCTCAGCTCTCAATCTCAAAATGTATCCATTCTCATAAAAGTTCAGTTCCTTTATTTTCCATTTTGCAGCCCCTGAGTGGTGCAATTCATCTGTCGTTTGCTTGGTAAAATGATAGGGGTCGAGCACCAAATATAAATTAATTTCACCAAATATAAATTCAGCCTGTATCAATCCCTGCAAGCTTATGCATAGCGATTACTGTCAGTCATCATATGAGCCAAGTGCAGGGTGCTCACAGCACATCCATGTTCTCCTGTGACCCATGAAAACACTACAGCTGCAGAGATCCACAGGAAAGAATCACTGCTAGACACATGACAAGCTGGTCTCATAAAATGCTTAAGGGGACAGCAAAGGGTGTAGTCAGAGGATGAGGGCAGGACCAGGACAACAACAGCTTGGTGACGAAACTCACACTGATCCCCTTTTCAAGAGTCTGCAGACATCCCTCTCATTGACTTTTTATATCTACAATGTTGGGTGTCTATTCACGAAACGTTACCTGATTTTTATTTCATCAGTTATTTCATCAAACACCACATGCACATCCGGAATGGGGGCCAAGGACTCTGCCTTCCTCTGTCTTTCATGAGGGCTGTCCAACTGCTCTCTGAAGACGGATCCGATGATGCAAGCTGAAGAAAACATCTCTGCGTTTTCCGAGAAAAGGCAGAGCTGGGCTCCTCAGCTTCGCCTTCTCCTACCTCCAACTTGCAGGAGTAAGTCTCTCACCCTTCTGGCCAGGGGCTTCAGCCATTATGCAGTACAGCCCCCATACACCTCCACCTTCCTCACCTCTTCCCCCTGCCCATAGCGGTACAGCATCTGCCATCTTCTAACAGAAGCCACCTCATCTTCATAAGGTGCCCTCCTGCTCAACATGGCCGCTGTCGTAGTGGACCTGTACCAAAACTGACAGCATTGGCCCAAACTGCTCCTTTCCTTGAACAGACCTCAGGGGCTCCTCGTCTCCCAATTTTGGATATTCTACAGTCACAGCAAATGCTGCAGAGCAGCCAGAAGCCGCCCCCCTTTGTCTCTCCCACATGGCCTGGGTGAGGTTAGCTTTTTTAGCTCCTTTAGCTTAATGCTACTGCTGCTCACGACAGTAACACCACTGACCAAAGCCTTTCCTTACTCTTATTTCTTTCATTTCCGTTCCTGTTATTATCTTATACAAGTTTCATATTTCATATCTGTTCATTAAGGGCCAGCCGAAATGTGTATAATTATAATAACATCTCACTCCTTATTAGATTCCCTAATGTGACGCTGGTGTGGGGGGGTCCCGTTTTTATGGTGCATGGCAGGTAACAGAAGCGCCATCCTTTAGTAAGTGATTGTCAGTATGCTGGGTTCTTGTGGGTTTTATTTAGGGTGACCAGATAATCCATGTCATGTCACTTTGAGCTACTTCGGGTTTTACAAACTACAGTACTTTCAAACTGAAAGGCTAAAGAGTTCCGCTCTTCTGGTGCTTTGACTGGTTTGTTTCCTTGACTAAGAGACTCATCCAGCTGTTTCACATTAGCATTAGTGACACATGCATGATTATAGGAGACTGACCAATCAGCACACAGCAAGAACTCAGTGCTCAAGTGAAATCCGGGTCCTTTTAATTGAAATGGTAATTTACAGTTCCTGTCCTAGCTCAGAGTGTCCTCCCTGACATGAATTATCTGGTCACCCTAGTTTTATTGCCTGGTTCATAGGAATAACCCAGGTGAGATTTCCCTTAAAACGGCACCAGGCAACAGGATGGATCCTAAATGGTCAGCAGACATCTACATTTTCATCCGCATTCATTTCTGGAGAGGAACAGAACAGCAGCACCAGTCGTGAGAGGAAGAGCATGGTACTCAAAAAATCAAACAGCTGTTGGCATGTGTCACGCCCCGCTCCGTCCGCTCCTAATGTGTGCCACGCCTACCTCATTACCTCGTGTTCATCCCTGCTTGTTCTCACCTGTTGCCTATTTCGTTTGCCTTGTCTTGTGCTTTTAGTCCGTGTCTCAGTCAGTGTACCCCAGATCGGTCATTGACGTTTGTCAGTGTGCTTTCCCCGGTCCTGTTTCCCCAATTAAAACCCCGTTATTTTGACTTCCCGGCTCCGTTTCCCTGCTTCCCTGCTCACCTACGGCACTGAACGTGACAGCATGTACTG